>NC_092716.1:177424609-177739609 GCF_047496885.1 Scyliorhinus torazame
CCGGCATCCGCCATCTTGTCAGCGCTTTTGATGGCCTTCTCATTCAACGGCAAACCCGGGTTTTCTTCCTTCTTCCTAGCTGCTTTTTGCATCCTCTGACGACTTATTATTTCTTCTTTCTTTCTTCAATCCGAAAATAACTAAATCTTTATTTTCACAAATTTTTTCCCAAAGATTCCAAAGTCAAGAAATCGCTTCCCCCGGAGACCGGACTTCAAACTCCTCAAAGATCCATTTTCAGTGGGAGCCACCCAGTGTGCTCTAGTCCCCCTCTACATCAACTGCCACCTAGATTGCTCCGCCTCGTGTCAAGCTCCGCCCACGCATCCGACCTCTGGGTCGATGCCTCCCGCTCCGGCCGCTGGATACTCCCGCAGGGCTCCTCACCGGCTCCAATCCGGACCGACCCGACGCCCGTCCCTCAGGCCCCAAAGGCCTAAGAAACCCAGGAAGAGAGAACCATGGGGAAACCCCCGAAAAAGTCCAAAAAATCATGGACCGGCGGGAGCCTCTTCTCGACGCAACCACTCCGCTCGCGAGCGCCACCGTAAGTCTCGCTGGAATGGGTATTAAGGGAGCTGGTTTTATCATTGCTTGGGGTTTCCCTACCACTTGACATGTGTGACATGATCGACAAAATTTAACTACATCTTTATGTAGTCCAGGCCAATAAAAATGTTTTTGGATTTTCGTTTGAGTTTTCCTTACTCCCACTGGCACCTCATGTGCAACTCGCAACACCTCCTTTCTATACCCTACCGGCAATACTATTTGATGAACTTCTGCCCACTTTTCATCCGCCTGCATATGTAAAGGTCTCCATTTTCTCATCAAGACATCACTTCTACGGTAATAACACTCTGGTATACCCTCAGATTCCTCTTCCGTGTATGCTTTCTGATACATTCAGTTTATTTCTACATCTTTCTGTTGTAACTCCGCCAATTTTCCTGAACTAAAAATATCCGCCTCATCCTCCACCTGTTCTTTTCCAACCATCTGATCAAAAATTGTTTCTGATAATTGCACGTCACTCTCTGATTTCTCCTTTTATCTTAACCTGTGACTTTGCGACCTTGTTACTACACAATCCAGAAAAATCCCAGGATATTCGTCCTTCAACACTTCAGTCATCTGATTGTCCACTGGCTTATCAACCACAGTAGGCATCACTCCCACCTGCGATCCAGCTATATCATTACCCAAGATAAACTGTATTCCTGGATAAGATAGTTTCTCTATTATTCCTACTACCACTTCACCACTCTTCACTGGCCTTTCCAACCTTACCTTATATAATGGAACGCTACTCCTCTCACCCTGAATTCCGCATATTACCGCCTTTTCTGGCAACATTCTTCCCAAACTACAGAACTCCTCATCTCTTATCAATAAAGATCGACTAGCTCCCGTATCTCTTAAAATTGTGACTTCTTTACCTGCTCCTTCTAGTACACATGAGTAAACTTTACCCACATAAATTCTTTAAAGACATCTGGCACCTTCTTATCAATCGCCTCTTGATCAGGCTGTACAATCTTTTGCCCCTCCTTCACTTCACTTGGGCTTTCCTTTACCACTTTAACAAACCCCACTGTCTTATTCTGTTTTACCATATCAGCCTTCCCAGTGCTTTTCTTCAACCACCAACACTGTGACTTTATAAAGCCGAGTTTATTACAGTGAAAACATTTGAAACTTTTCATGTCTCTTCCACCCTCCTGGATTTCTTTTTTACTCTAAGGTACGCTCTCCTTATTATCTCCCATCAGATACCCTTTACCTCTACCACTTGTGTATTTCTCATGTCCCCAGTTTCTATCCCTCACAGGCTGAAACTGGTGTCGGAAACCAAGCGTTGATTCATGAACTAATTCATAATCATCTGCCATTTCTGCTGCTTACCTCGCAGTATAATTTCTCTGATAGCTTCATACGTTTGGTCTATTTTCAAAGCCCCTATCCACTTATCAAAATTAGTCTGTTTGATTCTTTCAAACTCCATGTATATTTGACCAAATTATTTTCTTAAATTTCTAAACCTTTATCTGTAGGCTTCAGGCACTAGTTCAGATGCACCTGAGATGGATTTTTTCACCTCCTCATACATCCCAGATACCTCCTCCAGTAGTGCTGCAAACACTTCACTAGCCCTACCTACCAGCTTTGTTTGAATCAGTAATACCCACATGTCCTGAGGCCATTTCATTTGTTTAGCTACCTTCTCAAATGAAATGAAAAAGGCTTCTACCTCCTTCTCGTCAAACCTTGGCAATGCTTGGACATATTTAAATAGATCCCCACCAAGCCTTCGACTATGACGCTCTTTCTCACTATCCTCATCACTATCATCCAACTATGCGTTTCCCTTTACATCCGCCAATTTTAACTGATTTCATGTTTCATGGCCATTTTTTGAAGTTCAAACTCTCTCTCTTTTTCCCTTTCCTCTCTCTGTTTTTCTTTATCCCTGATCTGTATTTCCCTTTCTCTTTCTTTTTTTTCTGCTCAGGCTATTCTTTCTTTTTCCATCATTTCGTATTCAAGCTGCTTTAATTCTTTTTCATGGTCAAGTTGCTTAATCTTCAACTGGATCTTTGCCATTTCCAATGAGTCAGACTGTATCTCAGGCAATTTTAAATGCTCAGCTACCGTGGTAAATACCTCATCTTTACGCATTTTGTCAGGTAATGGTAACTGCAATGTTTTTGCCAACTCTATAAGTCTGTTTTTAGTCTCTGTCCGTAAGGTACTGCATGTGACCGTCTCCACCCCCAAAAACTTCTGAGCCTCTGAAAGAGTCATTGTCCACAACACACACCCTACTCAAACTATAATACCACACCTGAAAAGACTTTGGAAGCTGCATGAACCTGATTGTATCACTATTCAAATCCAGTCCCTGAGTGTATGAAAAAGGTGATTTAACAGAATTCCAGAAGATAGCTCCAATCCCTGAGCAATCATTGTAAAAAAAATAAAGGGTGCGATTCTCCGGCCGTGTTGCACCCGTTGCAAATCCCGGTACGTTGGGAAAAATCTGGGTGGGGTCCGAAATGGAATTTGCGTTGGGTGCAAAACAGTTTCCGGTACTGCTAGCCCGCTCCACCCCAGAAAGGGCAAGAAACTGATCACAGCTCATTTGCATTCATTCTAATCTCATTAGTGAGATTAAAGTCGAATGCAATATTCTCCCCAATATTCCCCCTCCAAAGCGGAAAGTCACCCAGGTTCAAATCACTACTAAGACTTAAAACAAGGAACCACGTGCCATGGACTCCTTGGGTAGGCAAGGAGGTGAGTACCCCTCTCCATTTACCGCCCAGGAGCACAAGGGCACAGCAGCCACTAGCCAAGAGCCCTGAGGGGGCGGGGGGAGAGACCTTCAAGGGAGTTGGGCCTAGGGGGCTTGGCTGGGCAAGAGGGGGCTAGGTTAGGGGTCTCCCTGGGATGGGGGTCGTTTGGGTCTGTGAAGCCTTTACAATGGCTTTCTTTCACGTTTAACACCCCATAACGTAAATAACAGTTGCAGCCTTTCTGTCCTAAAATCCTCTCATAGAACAGAGCCATTCTGCAGCTTGTTTCTTGGAAAAACATTTCACTCCCCTTGAAGTTTCTGTGGTTTCACTGTTGCAGCATGCCTTTTTTAATCCACTTGTACATTGTTCGTTACATTGAATTTCACACCCTATTGACTTTTATGAGGCTATGAGCCTTTTATGAGACAGCTGTAGGCTATCTCAAAGGAGGGTTTGGCTTTGTTTGTTTTTCTATCGCTTCACGGTCCATTCACTCTGAAATGCTTCCTCTTTTGAGCAAGTGTCCTGTCTGACTGCATTTTTTCCATAGTGAATATTTTTCTACTCTGAATTGGTTCCTGGAAAGAGCAGGTGCTCTGTCTCAGTGCTTTCTTTTTATAGTGGGTTTATTTAAAGTCTGAAATGCTTCCTAGAAAGAGCAGGTGCTCTGACTGACAGCAATTTTTTTAATAGAATCTTTTTCAACGTCTGACGCTTGAACAGCATGCTTGCATTGGAGGTACTTTTCCACCAGAGAAGCAGCTGGCACCACTCAGAAATTAAAGTGCAAGGGTTCCTCAATGAGGACCTTCTCACTGCCCTGTTGAATTCTCTGGATAGACGTAATGACTATGCCCGGGGGCTCGAAGGCCTGAGTAGCCCTTGAGTGGTCAGGGACATGGCTGTGCAGTGCCTGGTACTGCCAACCTGGTGCCTAATGACAACGATGTGTTTGGGGGGGGGGGGGGGGGGTGGTGAGGGGTCTTTGCCAGCAAGTGGACCTGGGCTCTAGGGTTATGTTGAGATTGGGGCACTCTTTAAAAATGGCACCCTGATCTCCGAGTATCCAGCTTTGACGGTGTCTTTGGGTCCCACATATCATATTTCCGGCACGAATCTGCCCTGGTTCCAAAGAAGTCTGGGTCGACTGCAATATGGATCTTGCCGAAGCAGATAGCAGGAATAGGACCTTGTTACCAGCCAGAGCCAACACTTCGGGGGCGATTCTCCGGAAAGATTTCTAAGTGTGGTAGCGATTGGGAACCAGCAATGCTGTTCAACGTTAATCGGTTCACTTAATGAGGCCACACGGGTTTCTCACCGCAAATGAAGGCTCGCCAGCTGATTCGTCGGCACTGCGCTCGCCAGCCCCCCGCTAATATTGTCGGGCAGCACTTAAACAGCTCTAGTACAGCCAACCCCAGCCGGCTCGCAACAATGGCACCCAAGAGACCGGCCCCGAGATTCGGGGCTGCAGATTGGGTGAGGCTCCTAGATGCAGTGGAGGCCAGGGGGGATGGCAAGTTCCCCCGAGGGCCGCGGCGGATCAGCCATAGGGCAGCCAGTGCTGCCTGGGATGAGGTGGCGGCAGCTGTAAGCTCCAGGAGTGTGACCAGATGGACTGGCTTCCAGTGCCGAAAAAAGCTGACTGACCTATGCCGGGCAGCATGAGTGAGTAGACACCAATGCCTCCACCCACCCCCTGAGACCTATCCACCCCTACGCGAGCATCCATCCCCCAACACTCCATGCAATGCCCAACCCTCCCTCCTTCCCCCTTTGCCTTCAACCCCCCAACTCTTCTGTCACCGCCACCCTCCCACCCCCAACCCCCCCACCACGGAGAACCACTTGTGTGGCGAACAGTGCCCTCTCTGTGTCTCCTCAGGAAAAGCTCTCCCACAATTTTCGGGAGTGGGTCCAGACTGGCGGTGGGGTGCCGGACATAAGAATCCTTATCACTTTTGAGGCGCAGGCCCTGGAGGTGACTGGGGTGGCCGAGGAGTGGGTGCTCACCAATGCGGAGGCTGGTAGCCACCACAGAGGTGAGAAACCACCGGGCCCTGGCCAAATGACCTGTCAAACGTGAGTTGTTATTATCTTACTGACTGACCCATCCCTTCCACTGACCACATGTCCACTCTCCCACAGGTCCTCCAGCCGACGGCGCCGGCCTACCCCAGCTGGCCCCATCTCCAGCCCCCCCATCAGAACCCCTCGGAGGGGAGCTCTAAGGAAGACATGATTGAGGCATCTTAACTGTCATTCCCACCCTCCACTAGCACATATACACACACCTCGGTGGGAAATGTTAGTGGTCAGGCTTCTGGGCAAAATCTGGTGAGCACCACACACCTGCTGATGCACATCAGGTGGAGGCAGGAACCTAGAGGTGAGCAGCAGTCAGAGGGTTGCTCGATCCCAGGACCCAGCTGGATCCCAGCTTGATGCTGAGCCTATGGAAGAGGCTTTCCTGGAGCTGATGGAGATGTTAGGGTGTGACCATGACATTCAGATTGAGATGTCAACAACACTGCAGCAGGTCCACAGCCGATTCGAAGAGCCCCAGAGGCTACGGGCGCAGGAGATGTCGCCAGTAATGCATGGCACCGAGGCCAACACTGCTAGGGTGGTGATCACAGTGAAGAGCCTGGTGCACGGCGTCGCCATCATTAGTGGTGCTGGTGACTGCCATGGCTGAGGGTCTAGGCAGAATGTCTGACTTGCTGGGGGTTGTGACCCAATACCAGGCTGACCTAGATATGATGCTGCGTGACATATCCCCCTCTCAGATGGGAATGGCTGAGGCGCTGCAGAACTTGTCCCAGTTACAGGTGGGCATTTCCGAGGTGCTGCTGGGCATGGCCCAATCACTGAGGAGCATCACCGAGGGTGTTGACACGATGGTGCGACCATGGTGAACCGCCAGTGCTGACAGAGCCAGATGATGCAAGGGCAACCGGGGCTCGAATCTGCTGCCCCTTCATCCCAAGGTGAACCCCACGGTCCTATTGGCACCGAGCAGGGGGAGGGGAGGGCGGGGAAGGCGACCCTGCGGGTAGCAGAGTGATTATTGTGACGAGTGAGTTGTACCATTTCAGCTTGGCCTCTCATGGAGTCTTTGCCTCTGACTACAACACTGGTGACGAGGATCAAGTGGAGCTGCTGTAAGTGTCAAGTGCTGTGAACTAGGACCGTTTTTCAACTGTCACTCTCCAGCCGGAAGGCATGGCACACAAAGGTAAAGTTGAGCCTTTTGACGCCGACTCGGGCTATTGGGCCCAGTACGACGAAAGACTTCAACTTTTGTCCGCATTAACCAGTCGACATCACCAATGACGAGCGACAGACCGTCACATTACAGACCACCGTTGGCGGACCGACTGACGCACGAATCAGGAAGTTGACTTACCCAGACAGATTGTCGTTTGCCACGTTGATCGACTGGGTGGGCCGTCACCTAAATCCACAGCCTCCGATTATGATCCGACGGTACCGCTTCCTTACCGCTTCACAGACGCTGGCGGAGTCCACAGGGGAATACTTGGTGCACTTATGAGGGCTCGCTGCCCCCTGCTTGTTCGGAGTTGTCTTGGCTGAATCACTGCAGGACCGCTTCCTTTGCGGACTTTGGGACCGGGGGATGCAGCGGAAGTTGTTAATGAAGATTCCCTTGACCCTCGACAGGGCCGTCGTCATAGCTCTCACCCAGGAAAGCGCCAACCACAGAATCAAGAACTCCAGGGCCTGGCGGTCCTGAACATTTGGCATCACAAAACCATCGGCCGACAACTACCGGAAACGACTGCCAGGAAGGCCCCAGGTCAGAAGTCATCGCAGGTCCTACAACAGCTGCCGCGACTCACCCTGGAGTGACTGTGGAGCTTCCCCTGACTCAGCGTTTCAGTATGTCAAGTGCCAATATCGGGTGGGAAACCGAGGCCAGGAATGAAACTCCGGGCGATCACAAGAGGGCGCCGTCCCCCGGCAATGGACAAGTCGCTATTTCCCCCCCAAGAGGCCGCACGCATTTCCTGGAGGACTTGGAAGTTGAGGAGCCAACCCACTGTGTGATTGGCCCCAGAACGGCACCTATCCGTGTGACACTGCTGCTAAACGGACACCCGACCGAGATGGAACTGGTCACGGGGGCAGCAGTTTTGGTTGTCTGTCTTCGCATGTTTACTGCCATCCGGACAGGCCCTCAGCCGCTGGAGCTTTGTGAACCTGTGGCCCGACTGGCCATGTATACCGGGGAGCCCTAAGAATCGAGGGCAGTTGTGTTCGTAATGTTTTACGAGTACGTTGCTTGGCGGATGTTCATGGTATATACTGCTGGGGTTATTCAGGGAAGATCAGGTGATTCCACCGATAGCACCTGCCCAGGTTCAATGGTGGGCCCTGCTTCTGTCTGCCTACGAGTACACGTTAGAACATTACCCGGGCACAAGACTTCCGCACGTGGACGCACTGAGCTGCCTGCCCATATCCACAAAGCCACCAGCTCCCGCCGCAGCCATGGAGGTAGTAGCTGCCATCTATTTCATGGACACTTTGCCAGTAATGGCAGCTCATATCTGAGAATGGACCCAGAGCGACCCTGAGTTGTCGAGGGTCCAACATATGGTCCAATACGGGCCCCGACATAGGGCAATACCAGACGGGCTGAGAGCTTATAACTTTAAGCTACCCAAAATGAGTGTAGAGGATGGCATCCTCCTGTGGTGGACGCGGGTGGATGTACCCGAACGAGGCACAAGGCCCTGTTGAAAGACCTCAATATCGTGCACCCCGGGTGGCCAACATGAAAATGTTGGCACGCAGCTATATTTGGTGGCCTGGACTGGATGCCGAGATCGAGCGATGGCCCGCAATTGCACTCCATACCAGGAATACCAGAAGGCCCCACCGGCGGCCCCAATGCACCCCTGGGAGTAGCCCAGGAAGCGTTGGTTCCATGAACACATCGAATTTGCCGGTTAGCTTCAGGGCGCCCACTCAAAGTGGCCTGAAGTACACCGGGTCCCCACGGCGACCACACGAACAACTACGGACAGTCTGAGGGCTATTTTTAGCACACACGTACTGCCCGAGGTCCTGGTGTCCGACAATGAGGCGGCATTTACAAGCCAGACGTTTGCTTCATTTACGGGCACGAATGGTATCAGGCACGTACGGACGGCCCTGTACCACCCGGCCTCCAATCGGCTAGCTGCATCAGCGGTGCAAACATTCAAGCGAGCCATAAGAAAGATGACCTCAGGGCCGTGGGAGATGCGGTTAGCATGGTCCCTTTTCAGTTATTGTATGACGCCTCATGCGATGACCAGTGTCGCACTGGCTGAGTTGCTCATAGACACCGACTCCGGACGCGTTCAGCTTCGTTCTGCCCGACGTCGGGGCACGGGTCTATCAGTGGCAGGACCCTCAGAGACGGACTCTCACCGCCCTGTACAAGTGCGCACCTTCACGACAGGTGACGTGGTTTATGTGAGGAACTTCGGCACTGGAGCCACATGGATCCCTGGGGTAGTCCTCCACACGATGGAGCCAGTCTCCTACGCAATCCAGGTACAGGGCACAGAGATGCACCGACACCTGGACCACTTACAACGACGCAACCAGGAACCACAAGAATGTGGCGCGGAGGCCCCACGCAAGACCCAGACTGTGTCTCCCATATAGACAAGGAGGAGCCCCGAGACCAGAGGTGAACCAGAGTCCCACCCGCTTGTTCTGCGCCTGTTGAATGTCAAGACGCCGGGGACCTGTGGCACCTGTGAACCTGGCCAGCGATATGGACATATACGGAACGCCGGCACCGATTGTACCAGCAATGTTACGGCCTTCATTGCGGAAGCAACGGTCCCCGGTACGCTACACACCTTCCGGGCTGGCTGTACAACCCCTGGAGCTCCGCCCACAACCCAAGAGGCCACGGGGTCCTCCACCTGAGAACATGGATATTTCTTCGGACTTGCGGGGGGGGGGGGGGGGGGGGGAGAGGGGAGTTACGACCTCCTACATGATAGGGCTTGTATAGCATCTGGTTCCCCTCTTGCACCTCAGAGTATGAGCTGCTCAGGTGACTAGGGGGCGGAGTTTCTGTGGTGATATGAATCACTCTAAATACACAAGGGGTTAATGTAAATACACTACGACTAAGTAAACACTAGAGGGAGCACCAGAGACATCATGACATGCAGACATGCAGCTAATGAACACTAGAATAGGACACGACCAATGGGCAGTCAAGACACCCAGAGGTGATACTACCACAAGGGGGCATTACACAACCAATGTATAGAGGGACAGGGCACACATGCTCTGTCTCTTTCCACAGGCGACACTTAGACAGTAGGACAGGGGCAGATCAGAAGCATCACACCCACCCACGTGGTTTAGAGCAGACTGGCTAGTTAGACTGAGTTTCTATCGCAAGGTTAGCAGGAGAGTCGAACTCATAGAGAACTGTGCTAATGGCTCAATAAATCACACTGAACTTACTTCAAAGTCTGGAGTATCTTTTGGTCAAAGCTGCATCAAATTGCAGCCTGTGTTATCCCAGAGTACATGACACAACATGGTACTAGTAGTGCCTGTTGAATCTATATAGTTCAACTCAGCAACTGCACCTAGGCAAGATGATCGAGATTCCAGTTCCTCAGCAGCTCAGGTACCATGGCAATCTCAGTGCCAACTGGCTTGCATTCAAGCAGAGAATTGAGATTTACATGGTAGCATCCAACATAGATGGCATGGCCGATGCTGTGAAGATAGACCTTCTACTCACCATTGCTGGTGAAATTGCAACAGAAATCTTCAACTCCTTCAAGTACTCCAAAGGGCAGGACAAGAGAGACTTCCAGACAGTCCTGGACAAGTTTGAAAACTACTGCGAGGTGAACAGAAATCGGTAAAACTGGCGCCTATACTCACCACGAGGCAAAGGTAGGCTTGCACAGAAGCAAATGGCAATTTTGATTTGCAGCCATCTTGCGCAAGGAGCCGCACATGCGCAGTTCCCAAGAAGACGCAAACCAGCGAAACAGTGTTTTGCGCATGCACGAGAAGCCACGCATGCGCAGTTGCAAAAAGAGCGCACAGTGAAGAAAAAGCGATCTGCACATGTGCAATCCATTCCTACTCTGTATGTCACAAGTGTCAGAGGCCCCGGACCACACTCACTTAAAGGGGAAATGTCCGAAAATAGTGAAAAACAATTTTAAAGCCAGAAAACACAATTCTTTCACCTGGAACGACAGCACAATGCCTGAACTTCGACCAGTAGCTGAAAGTAACCTCTGCAGAACCCTGCAACAAGCAGTTAGCACCACCCTAAGAGATGATTTACTCCTTGAAGACTACGACTCAGACGATGATTTCATCATTGGACGTGGCGACCTCAGTACCAAATCCGAACCGCAACGAGATGTGTTGTACATTGAAGAATCGGACACAGTCACGGACGAGTTCTTCGGATTTGCGGATCCTCAGCCCAGCATAGGCGACATCCCGACCCATGAGTACAGGATTCTGCTGCGGCCTGACGACAAGAGACAGAGAGCGGTACAAGCCCACAGAGAGCGGCCTGACGCCAAGAGAGTGGTCCACGCACCACGAAGAGTCCCCGACGAGTCCCCGACTCCACACAGAGAGTGGTCCATGCACCACAAAGAGTCCCTGACTCCGCACAGAAAGCGATCACAGACTCCACAGCAAGACCACAGCACGTCTCCACACAGAGAACACAGAAAGACTCCACAGCGAGACCACTGCACGACTCCGTTGAGAGCGCACAGATCACCTCCACAGCGAGACCACTGCATGACTCCACACAGGGAATGATGCCAGATTCCACAGAGAGAGTGACACAAGCCTCCACAGCGAGCTCATTGACAGGCTCCACGATGGAAGCAACGCAAGACTCTGGAGCGCAGTCCTTGCATGGACAAGACCGTGAAGGTCTAGCAACCTTATCTGAGCAACCAGCAGCAGACGATGCAAGTCTGCCACGCTCAAGTGCATAGCAAGACGACTATGATAGTCTACCATGCTCACGTGAACAACAAAAACACTATGACAGTCTACCCAGATTATTTGAGCCACCAGAAGAAGACTCTGACGGTTGTTGCTCTTTTTAACCTTAGTCTATTGGCTCTGATTACGTCACCTTTGCTCACGAGTCGCCAGGTATCTTTATGATACCGCCACGTGGTTCAAGTTCAGGTTATGATTAATAATACAGCACACCGCTTAGTAAGGATTAAAACAACGGTCATTTATTATATACAACAAGCAATATTAATACCCTAATACTACTTTCTATATAATAAACCTATCACTACTGGCCAATACTTAACTTAGGAAGAGCCCACCAGGTCAGGGAAGCGAATGGCTTGTCCAATCAGATCTGGCCCGTGGGATTCAAAAGGCTGCTACAGGTCGGTGGCTAGGTGTCTCTACCGGATAGCGATCGCTGGATTCTAACTTACTGTTGCCGGTTGCTGTTCTTGCGAAGGTCTCAAGCAGGCGAAGAGGAGAGAGAGATCTGAACTTGGACCCTCACTTTTATAGGGCCCAGGGGCTTCCCGCCTCCCGGGGCGGCCCTTGACCCTGAGTTCCAAGTGATTGGATCTGTCCCCAATCTCTGGGGTCGATGTGTCCAATGGTGAGGCGATTCCTCGATCGGGGGGTGGTCGCTCACCTGTCTTTGTTTCGGCCACTGCAGGCGCCGATAGGTCTGGCCCGGTATTCAATTGCTAATATGTTGCAATTGTTCCCGGGGATAGCCGATTTAACTGTGGAAGTCTGAATAGATGGGCTGCAAACAGTCCTGAATGCAACTGCAAATACCTGGGTTGATGGGCTGTTGATAGCCCTGAGTATCGATCTGGGCTAACTTCCCAGAGCCGAATATGCAATACTGTCTGCAGCTGCCTGCTTGTGTCTTCTTAGCTGCTTTTTCGGGTCTTTCGGGTTAGCCATTTTAAACTGGGTTTTGGCCAGATTAATCGGAACGCAGCCATTTTACGTGGCTACACGGTCTACCCAGCTCATCTAACCGACAAGAAGGCACTGGAGGTCTACCCACCCTATGTGCGACAAGTGACAAAGGCTTCACGATTCCCATACAAGATGTGCGACATCTCAGCGAGACTGACAGATCTCAGCTAGTATGTACAGAGGCACTCGACAATCAAAGTGAGGCTACTAGTGACTCCAGTGATACCATGTTAATTCAAACCTCATCTACTCGAGCCTCTCCACAAGAACCTGAAATGGCTCCAGATGGGGTGCATCAAGAAACCAAAGGTGATTCAGGTGAACCAGAAAGGGCTGCAGATGGGGAGCATCGACAAGCCAAAGATGATTCAAGTGAACCGGACATGACTCCAGACGGGGAGCGCCGAGGAATCAGAGATGGCACGCTCAATGAACCAGCAGATGCCACAAAGGACACTGTCTTCTTAGCTGCTTTTCCCAGCAGTCTTTCGGGTTAGCCATTTTAAACTGGGTTTTGGCCAGATTAATCGGAACACAGCCATTTTACGTGGCTACATTCCCGCCTTGTGATCCTAACGCGAAGCGTGAAGGATCACATAAATTTTGTCCTCTTCGTTCCCTGACCGGCGGGGGTGGGGGGCACCTCCTACATGGCCACTACTCTGACCCTAGCTATGCACAAAAATTTACCTAAACAATTCTTGAGGGCGCTATGTCAGGCAGGGGCATGTATCTATAAAAAAATAAACTGGGAACCTCTAATTTTACCTAAACAATTTTTCAAGCATTATACAAACTTATCTCTCTAAACATACAATAACAATCACAACATTTAATATATTCTTTCCTGGCTTGGCAGTCAAGCTCAGGATCATACATTTCCATACATTTTCTTTTTATTTACAGGAAAAACCGCCAGTGTATGTTTTATTATTCATATGACGCGGGGGTCTGGGGTCTGGTCATAGCCGAATATCGGGGATCGGATCCGATAGACCGGGGTTCGAGCGCGGTACGCTCTCCTTTTCCACTTGCGGAGGCGCATGGTCTGTACTGTACAACCGAGTATAGCCAATGCCAACAGTGCCTCAATGATGTACGATAGGGAGTACCAAGTTATGAACTTGGCACACCAGGATAATGCAGCGTGGTTGGTGACTGGGCCCTCGGTACTACTGGGCCGTGAAGTGTTAACAGTAAAGGGGTTTGGAGTGATGGGGTCCGCATTCCCGCGCAACCAAAAGTTCATCAAAAGGGTGTTGAACACGATGAAAGGAGTCCTCATGGCTGTCTTCTTTCCTTCCTTTTCCTGTGTTCGCTGGTTTTCTCCGGACCTGGAGCTTCTGGAGTTCTGGAAGACAAGCGTAGTGTGTGTAAATACTTCGGTTTAATATCTGGTGTGTTAGTGTGTCTGTCCTTCTTGGGGCCAATTAAACCCTTATAATTGGTCACAGTATGTGACTCTCCACCCATTTTTTTTTTTCAAAACAAATGTTTGGACACGGCACACTTCCCAATGGTGGACCAGTGCTAGGTTTATCATCCAAATGTTACAGGATGTAAATAGCATGTGGCAGCAACCCGAAGGTTGCCGAAATAAAATAAAACTGTTTTTGAAAGAAAAGGTCAAATTAGGTGCGTGTGGGCCGCAACGGGTAAGACTTGGGTGGAGTCCCCGGGTAGGACGGCTACCAATACCGTATCTTCCCTACCCGAGCGTTTTTGACCAACGGGGGGGTCCCCAGGCAGGGCGGGTCTCACGCCGTTTCTCCACTGCCTGAGCGACCAAAGAACGGACAAAAATGTAGTCATCATGGTGGGGTTACTGTTCTGATTCTACCATCAAATCAGAAGAGTAGCTACGATCGGGCGTCTGGTCTGGTGACCACGTATCAGCTGAAAAGCTAGTTCCTCAGAATGGGCGTCTGGTCTCGGTGGGCCTCTGAGGCAAGTCCTCAGAGGTTTCGGCAGAATGGGCGTGTGGCCGCGGTGGGTGTCAGTGGGAAAAAGTTCAGGTGAATGGGTGTGGGGCGGTGAGAAAATTCTCCTGTAGGACGAACAACATTTAACAAACAGACAGACAACATAAAACATTCTGCAGGTTCCATCAGAAAGGACAACACTTTTCAGCAAGTGTCTCCTTTAAATCATCATGTGGACACCTCAGTTCTCGGTTGCGAACAGGGTCGCAAAAGGGTTGGCGGAGTCAGGCCCGAGGTCGTCACCTTCTCCCGGGTGCCAAACTCTGGAGTGGATCAGGGCGGAAAGGGCTGCGTGGTGTGAGTTGGGATCGTCCTCGTCGTTGCGGACGAGTCTGCAGGAGTTGTCGCGGTGCCAATGAGTGGTGTCGGGTTGGGTGGGGACAAAGTCGGGGTCGTCCGTGTAGTTCGGTGGTCGGTGGTGGGGTTTATTTAAGTAGGTGATGAGGAAGGGGTCACTGGAGTCGAGGTCGGTGTTGCTGGGTGTGGGACCAGGATGGTAGGGAGGCGTGCTGTGGCTGTCGTCAGAGTCACAGTCGCTGTCTGTGCTGCTGCAGTCTGTGGGTGTTCCGGGGCGGAGCGTAAAGTTCGTGGGTGGAGTCGGTGGGGAGTCCGTGTCTGTGCTGGACGTGGAAGGGGTGGGTATGGTTACGTTGGCTGTGGGCGGGGTTTGGTCGGCTGCGTCAAGCATGACGTGGTGGGAGTGGTTTGACTGTGCTCCATAAACCTTGAGCTGGTTTATGTGAAACCATGTAGTCTTACCATTTTGGTATTTAATTTTATATACCGACGGGCTTATTTTGTCCGTAATTGAATAGGGACCCGAGTATTTTGGAGACAGAAACGTGCTGGGGTTGTACACGGACAACATTACTTGCTGTCCTATGTTGTACTCCGTGGCATGTACTGCCTTAGCAAAACAGGCCTTGCTCTGTTTTCTTTTAGTGCCTAGTTTAACAGCGGCTGCTAGCTGAGCCGTTTTTATATTTGCAAGTAGTTGTTCCACGGCCTTCTCGTGGGTGAGGGCCGTGACTTCGGGGCTGGTTAGGTCTAAATCTAGCAAGTATTCTGTCCCTTTCATGGGGCGTCCGATCATGAGGGTGTGCGAGGTGGAAACAGTGTTACGCAAAAACATCAGCGCAAAGGGGAGGACTGAATCCCAAGTGGTGTTGTTTTGCTGGACCATTTTTCTAAGGGTGGTTTTTAGGGTCCGATTCATGCGCTCCACTATACCACTCGACTGAGGGTGGTACGCAATGTGAAATTTTTGGGTTATGCCAAATATCGTGAGGACGTTCTGCATGACCCGTCCCATAAAGTGAGAACCTTGGTCCGATTCAATACTGCGGGGGAGTCCCCATCTTGTGAAGATGTGGTGGGTTAGGATTTTGGCAGTGGTTTTCGCGATGTTGGTGCGGGCTGGAAATGCTTCCACCCACTTTGTAAAAGTGTCAATGACCACCAGAACATATTTATAGCCATTCCTGCAAGGGGGCAAGGGACCTATAAAATCGATCTGGAGGTTAGTCCAGGGGCCGTTAACGGGTCGGGTGTGGCTGAGATGTGCCTTTTTGGCATACCTATCTGGGTTGTTTTGCGTGCAGATGAGGCAATTTTCGATGTAATGGGATACATCCTCTTTAAGATTTGGCCACCAACAAAGCTGCTTGAGGTGGGCTGTGGTGGGTTCTATTCCCTGGTGTCCATGGCCGTCATGGAATAGACAGATCATCTGATTCCTATCTTGTACAGGAACCACGTAAAAGCTGTCTTTTAGCACCACACCATCATGTGTGGTTATGGTATTCCGGACCCTCTCGTATGAGGCTGGAAACTTCCCTTTCACGATCTCAGTGAGAGCACTATCCTGCTTCTGGGCCGCTACTAGATCCTCGATCCTAGTCTGCGCGACCTGAACTGCACTCACTGGCGCACTCACTGGGGTGCTCCCGGGGGGCTCCCAAAAGTACCCATGCCCGGATCCTGCCTTAGCCAGCGCGTCGGCTTTTACATTTCCAGGGGGGGAAGAACGATGGTGGCTGCGGACTTTTATAATGCCAAAAGTCCTGTTCTTGGCCTTTTCCAGAATATGGCGGAGTAATGGGGCTGAGGGGAGGGGTTTTCCATCCGCGGAAACAAATCCTCTTGTTTCCCAGAGGGGCAGAAATTCGGTGAGGCTGTTGCAGACGTACAGACTGTCTGAATATATGTCTGCTGGGCTGGGGAATCTGGGTGGTCTACAATGTAGGCGATGGCCGCAAGCTCTGCAGCCTGCGCGCCTAAGTGCCCGGGCAATTTTAATGCGATTTCTTCGAGGGCACGTCCCTGCGCGTCCTCCACATAAATCCCACAACCTGTGATGCGTTGCCCATCCAGGATTGTGGAAGATCCATCCGCATAAATCCTGATGGGGTCACACGTGTCCGGGTGAGGGGGGTTCTGAGATGGAGTGGCTAGTTTCCTGGAGGGTGTTCTGGCTATAAAGGGGCTTGTATTATGGTGGTGCGAGATGATTTCACACTCATGGGGGGTTCCGGGGTACTGTAGATTGTCCGCTAAGTATGTGTGAGTCTTTGTCCGTTTTACTGTGATGTCCCGTCCTTGTAAGAGAAGGGTCCACCTAGCAGCGCGGATTTGGCTGACGGTACCGTCTTTAAGTCGTCCGTCCAGTAAAAGTTGTGTGGGGGTGTGTTCGGTCAAGATGGTGATGGGGTTCAGTCCGGTAATGTAGGAAAAGTACTGGACTGCCCAGAAAACTGCGAGCAGGTGCCTCTCACAGGCTGAAAATCCCTGCTCCACAGCGTCTAAAATTCGAGAGGCATAAGCTACGGGTCTTAGCTGGTCGTGCCGTTCCTGCAGGAGCACGGCTGAAAGGGTGCTATCTGTGGTCGCTACCTCTCTGGCGAAAGGGGAAAGCGGGTCGGGAACTTGGAGTGCGGGGGCGGCTATGAGTGCCTGTTTCAGTGATTCCACAGCCTCCGTATGCTGCGGAAGCCATTCCCAGGGGGTTCCTTTCTTTAGGAGGTCTGAGAAGGGCGCTTCCTTGCTGGCGAAACCGTCAATGTGGTTTCGGCAGTAGCCAACCAGTCCTAAAAACGACCAGAGGGCTGTCACGTGTTGGGGAAGGGGCAATTTAGCGATTGAGTCAATTCTTTTGTGCTCGATCTCGCGTTTGCCGTGTGTGATGATAGTACCCAAATATATCACCTTTTCTTCCAATACTTGGGCCTTCTTGGGGTTTACTTTACAGCCAATGGAGTGTAGTAACTCCAGGAGTTCGGACAGAAGCTCAATGTGCTCTTCCTTTGTTTCTATCTGCAGTAGTAGATCGTCTACATACTGTACCAGACATTCGGGGCGAGAAAATTTTGCTAGCCCATTTGTCAGCTGCCGGTGGAAAATGGAGGGGGAGTTGTGGAAGCCTTGTGGCAGGCATGTCCACGTGTACTGCTGAGCTCGGAAAGTGAAGGCAAATTTGTACTGGCACGCCTTTGCCAATGGAATGGACCAGAACCCATTACTGACGTCCAAAACCGTGAAATATCGGGCATGGAGTCCCTGTTTGAGCATGGTCTCGGGACTTGTTGCAACGGTGGGGGCTGCTGCGGGGGTGACTTTATTGAGTTCCCGATAATCAATGGTTAAACGCCATGATCCATCGGGTTTCCTTACTGGCCAAATCGGGGCATTGTTAGTCGAGGCTACCGGTCTTAGGACGCCCTGTTCTAACAAGCTTTCTATGACCTTTAGGATTTCTCCATCTGCTTCTAGGGGAAATCCGTACTGTTTCTGGGGTCTTGGGTCCGGTCCGGTTATCTGTACGGAGCCAGTCATCCGTCCACAGTCGTGTTTATGGGTTGCAAATGCTGCCCTGTTTTTCTGCAGGACTGCCCTGACCTGTCTGTCCATGCTGAGTGTGCTGGGGTTAAACCAAAACTCGCCTACGGCACTGATTTTGTTCATGTATTCTCCTATATTGAGTGTTGCGGGGGCTCTAGCGGATTTCGCCATCTTCCAGACACACTGGTTGACTGGATCGAAGGAGAGGTGGTGTGAGTTCATAAAATCGATCCCTCAAATGTGCTCTGCTGTTGGGGGCAGGTCGACTAACACTACGGGGTGCTTTGTATTAATATTTCTGATCTGGATGGGTACAGGGGTCGTGATATGCCCCTGTTGTGAGTGGCCTGTGAAGCCGCTGAGGCTAATAGTGGATGTGGTTGGCCACGTGTCCTTACCAAGGGTGGAGGAATTTAAGGTTGTGCGGGACCCTCCTGTGTCCCAGAGAAGCTCGATCGGCTGTCCCCTAACCTTTGCTGCGACTACGGGTCGTCCTGACCTATCCCAAAGGGTATCGCAGACCCAGCTGGGGGAGCCTATACACCGTCAGTACGTTTCGGTCATGTCTGTCTGATTGGACTGGGCGCTAACGCTATGTATGGGCTCTGCCTTTTTCTTATTGGGAGTGCCGGTCTGATGGGCTCTCTGTGTTTTTTTAGGGCCATTGCATTCTCTAGCAAAATGTCCCAAGTGTCCGCAATTGTAGCACTCTTGCTGTTTGGCTGGGGGGTTTTCTGGACTGCCCAGAAAACTGCGAGCAGGTGCCTCTCACAGGCTGAAAATCCCTGCTCCACAGCGTCTAAAATTCGGGAGGCATAAGCTACGGGTCTTAGCTGGTCGTGCTGTTCCTGCAGGAGCACGGCTCGTTTACCCAGGCGGGGTTGTGGAGAGTGGTTCTTATTGCCTGCATGTCTGCGGCAGCTTGGTTTTCCTCGGGGGTTCTAGTTGATGATTTGCCGTGAGCTGCTTGTTCCCAAATGCGGGACAATCTTTTGACCACCCACTTCTCATTATGCGCCTCCTCCGAGGGGTCATAATTGCTACAGGCATTCTGTCCTGCTTCCGTGGCATGGGAGATAAGGGTGCGGGCCCACTTGGCCATATTGTCTGGGGACAAATGGGCACGATCTACGTTGCCGAAAACGGCTTCAAAATGAATCCACAAGCGTCCTGCGAATGCTGTGGGGTGTTCAGACTTTTTCTGTCTGCATTTATTCAGACCGTCTACGGGGTCGCCCCGGTTGTACCCGATCGCATCCAGGATCGCGGTATGCATTTCTGCAAGGGTGCCTCCTCCTACATTCTGTGTGTCGGGAAGGGCTGCTGCGACCGATGGGTCTAAGCTGAGGACCGTGAGCTTTACCTGCTCTTTCTCATCCAGGCCGTACATGGTCGCCTGGTGTTTGACGGTGGCAAAGAAATGGTGTGGGTCTGAAGAGGGGAGGAACGGTGTGATTTTGGCACACGCGTCCCGTAATTGGGTCACTGTGAGGGGGGTGGAATATAAGACCTCCGCCTCGTCTGCTGTGGCGGTGCGGTGGGTTGTTACAGGGTTCATGGGAGCCTGTATTATCTGTTGTGTGGGGGGTGGGGGTGCTTTCCTCCTTTGGGGTTTTCCCTGCGCACATGCTCCCTGAACATATCTCTGCGCTGTCTCTTGCAATTCTTCCCAATCAGGGCCGTCTTCCTGGTCTAAACTTTCCCCAAAGGTTTCTTGAAATCCCTTTTGGACAGAAAGCAGTGCTTTCAAGTCTGCAATCTGCTTTTGGCACTTTGCATGGTCCAAAGTACTCTGCCTTTGTTCCGTGGTTGTGGCGTGGAGCACTCTCAAGGCTGCCTTGAGATCACTGCGTTGTTTCTGGAGCGTCTCTAACTGGTTTTCTGTTTCTTTCTTTACCAGGACTGCACGCTGCAGGTCCTGATAAACCTTTTCATATTGTGACTGGAAACTACTCAAGTGCGCCAGACAAGATTGGTGACCCCGTTTGGCGTCAGCCACCTCTTCATCTTTTGCTGCTAATTTCCCTTTTAACTCCAGGTTCTCTTTCTCAATTTTGCATACATCGATTTTACTCATCCGATGTATGCCTTCTATTTCCTTGCGGAGCGTCCTGACGACCTCCTCTGTGCCTCGCAATTGTGCCAGACAGGACACAATTGCCATCGGCTTGCGCGCTTTTGCTAAACTCTTTTTGTGGATCTCACTCAGGTTCTCCCACCAAGTATGCACTATACTTCCAGGACCTGAGTCGTCGTTATTGCAGAAATCCTTCCACACGGGCTATCCTTTGCCCTGCAGAATTTTGCGGATTTCCACTTCCCAAACGGGACACTGTCCCGCTCCTACGCTGCTGACTGGTGCGACAGGAAAATCTTCGGGGTTCATGAGGCGCTGCATCGCTTGCATTGCCTGCATGGCTCTCTCTTATCTGCTTGTTACGTTCGAATTTGGAACAGGGGGCTAAGGTGGTGTGGTAGATGCGGGTACGGCTTGCGCTAATTTCCGAAATACCAACTGCCGATAGTTTTGACGCAACAAAAAATTTATCAGTTTTGTCTTATAACCCTGTTAGTTACGCATGCATATACACACTTCCGAATTGTGAACCGCTTGAACACTTGTGTTTTTTTTTTTTGTTTTGTTTCCGATTGGATTCTAATTCAAAATGTTGGGGTTCTCCCGGAGTGGTTTTCCACTTCTAAGTCGGGTCCCGTCAGGATGTCGCCAATTATGTTGCTCTTTTTAACCTTAGTCTATTGGCTCTGATTACGTCACCTTTGCTCATGAGTCGCCAGGTATCTTTATGATACCGCCACGTGGTTCAAGTTCAGGTTATGATTAATAATACTGCACACCGCTTAGTAAGGATTAAAACAACGGTCATTTATTATATACAACAAGCAACATTAATACCCTAATACTACTTTCTATATAATAAACCGATCACTACTGGCCAATACTTAACTTAGGAAGAGCCCACCAGGTCAGGGAAACGAATGGCTTGTCCAATCAGATCTGGCCCGCGGGATTCAAAAGGCTGCTACAGGTTGGTGGCTAGGTGTCTCTACCGAATAGCGATCGCTGGATTCAAACTTACTGTTGCCGGTTGCTGTTCTTGCGAAGGTCTCGAGCAGGCGAAGAGGAGAGAGAGAGAGATCTGAACTTGGACCCTCACTTTTATAGGGCCCAGGGGCTTCCCGCCTCCCGGGGCGGCCCTTGACCCTGAGTCCCAAGTGATTGGATCTGTCCCCAATCTCTGGGGTCGATGTGTCCAATGGTGAGGCGATTCCTCGATCGGGGGGTGGTCGCTCACCTGTCTTTGTTTCGGCCACTGCAGGCGCCGAAAGGTCTGGACCGGGATTCAATTGCTAATACGTTGCAATTGTTCCCGTGGATAGCCGATTTAACTGTGGATGTCTGAGTAGATTAGGTGTAAACAGTCCTGAATGCAACTGCAAATACCTGGGTTGATGGGCTGTTGATAGCCCTGAGTATCGATCTGGGCTAACTTCCCAGAGCCGAATATGCAGCTGCCTGCTTGTGTCTTCTTAGCTGCTTTTTCGGGTCTTTCGGGTTAGCCATTTTAAACTGGGTTTTGGTCAGATTAATCGGAACGCAGCCATTTTACGTGGCTACACGGTCTACCCAGCTCATCTAACCGACAAGAAGACACTGAAGGTCTACCCACCTTATGTGCGACAAGTGACAAAGGTTTCACGATTCCCATACAAGATGTGCGACATCTCAGCGAGACTGACAGATCTCAGCTAGTATGTACAAAGGCACTCGACAATCAAAGTGAGGCTACTAGTGACTCCAGTGATACCATGTTAATTCAAACCTCATCTACTCGAGCCTCTCCACAAGAACCTGAAATGACTCCAGATGGGGTGCATCAAGAAACCAAAGGTGATTCAGGTGAACCAGAAAGGGCTGCAGATGGGGAGCATCGACAAGCCAAAGATGATTCAAGTGAACCGGATATGACTCCAGACGGGGAGCGCCGAGGAATCAGAGATGGCACGCTCAATGAACCAGCAGATGCCACAAAGGACACTGACACAAGTAACTTTGTGAAGGACTCAAATTCTCCACTCGGTGTGGTCATTGAGCGCAACAAATACAACAACAAAACCTACAAAAACAACAACAAAGCCAACAAGAAGCGTACCAGAGGCAACAAACACAACAAGCAAGTCAATAACAACAATGACAACAACAATAGAACAACAACTGGTACGACATGGTACAACTCTGCTCATGAAGGACAATGTTACTGCTCAGCTCAGAACAATGGCGAGAGTGCAAACATACCATGGCATGTCAACGCATCTTACCAATTCATGTTTGCTACACGACGGAGAAGCAAACCAGCTTTCAGGAAAGATGTCATCAAGAATTGCTACCACAAGTTTAAAAAAAAAAGTCCACCTCAGACAATGAAGTGATTTGACCATTTGAACACCTCCTGATGACTTCTTGGTTACGTAAACACCAGGACACTGACGGCGTTCACAAGGGAATGACAACATCAACATCGACACTTCCATAACAGCACAAGAAAGCCATTTGACCGTGTACATTCATGAACTTGGGACTCATAATTTGATATTGTATAATCCTCAACATCATCATAACTATTATTTGGTATTGTATAATCCTCAATGTCATTATAACTATTCTTTGATCTTGTATAGTCATCACAGTCATCATAACCTGTACATGTCGTCACTTATTTACCTGTTTTTGTTCAATTTTTCTTTAACACTGTACAGAAAATATGTAACACGAAAAAAGGGGGGATGTGGTGATATGCATCACTGTAAATACACAAGGGGTTAATGTAAATTCACTATGACTAAGTAAACACAAGAGGGAGCACCAGAGACGTCATGACATGCAGACATACAGCTAATGAACACTAGAATAGGACACGGCCAATGGGCAGTCAAGACACCCAGAGGCGACACTACCACAAGGGGGCATTACACAACCCATATATAAGGACAGGGCACACATGCTTTGTCTCTTTCCACAGGCGACAAATAGAGAGTAGGACAGGGACAGATCAGAAGCATCACACCCACCATGTGGCTTAGAGCAGACTGGTTAGTTAGGCTGAGTTACTATAGCAAGATTAGCAGGAGAGTCAAACTCATAGAGAACTGTGCTGATGGTTCAATAAATCACATTGAACTTACTTCAAAGTCTGGAGTATCTTTTGGTCAAAGCTGCATCGAGTTGCAGCCTGTGTTATCCCAGAGTACATAACACAACAGTTTCCTCCCAACTGAGCTCCCCACAGGAAATAACCCCCGGACCCGGAGGCAGTCGGGGAAGGAGACCCTGCAGTCTTGGCGTGGCATTGTATCCTGACAGTCGTGTCTCTGCCTATGTCTACAACAAAAATCTATACTTCTTTGCTTTCTCAGCATTGCTTAAAATATTTGTCCACACACTAGGTGGCAGCAAAACTCTATTACTTGCTCAGTAACAGAATATAATAACACATAAAGGTGTCGAGAATTCTCTCAGAAAAACTGATCAAGAGGAAGAGAATGACAGACATGGAAGACAAAACAACACAAAAGGCCAGAATTTTACACTTCCACCTCCACCTGGCGTGGGGGTAATGTTAAATTGTATGTACGTGATTTCCTTCCTCCAAGATCCCGTCCACCCAGACCGAGATGCAATTTTAGGTTGGGGCAGGCAAAGCGTCTGATGGAAAGCCTGCCGTCCCTATTAAGGCCCTCAAGTAGCCACATAATTCCCGGTCTCCCACATTTTACACTCCGTAAATCTGAGGAAATCAAAAACTCTGACTTCAATATCTTAACTCACAGCAAGTTCTGTTCACCAACACCCCTGCTCTCACTGACTTACATTGGTTGAAGGTCAAGCAACATCTTAAATTTAAAATTTTCATCTTTGTTTTCAAATCCCTCAATATCCTAATCCCGCCCTATCACGGTATTCTCCTCCAGCCCCACAAGCATCCAAAGTATTTATGTTACTTTAATTCTGGTCTTGAGCATGCTTGATTTTAATTGGTCCACCATTGGTGGCTGCAATTAAGCGAATACCTTCCCTTAGTACTGTAAGAGTTCTTCCTGCTATTTCTCTTGTCCCCATTGATTTTATTATTTTTAGTCTATAGACCCATAATTGGAATGTGTCTATAAGCAGAAATGTTTAGGCCTTGGAAGGAGAAGGAACACTCTCTCTCTTCCTTGCTCCAGTGAGAGAACTGCCTATCGTCCTAAAACTAGTGAGTGCCTGTCACATCTTTGCTGTGAGCTTGAAAAGATCAGGGGCGGGATTCTCTCAGCTCACACTGGTTCAGAGAATCGCTGGGCCGGGCGCGATTCGCGCGCTGACGCCCCGACGCCGGTCCGCCGATTCTCTGGTGACCGGAGAATTGGCGCCGGCGCAGTCGGTGCGGCGTCAGTCAGGGGCCGCTCTATGCGCCCCCCCCCCCGGCGATTCTCCGCCCAGGATGGTCCGAGTGGCCGCCAAAAAAGCACGAGTCCCATTGGCTTTTTTGGCTTTAACCAGCGGGCCCTCAGCGTCCATCCTGTCGGTGGCGGCCTGGTGGGGGGGGGTCCGATCCCGGGGAGGGGGCCTTCACCGTGGCCTGACCCGCGATCGGGGCCTACCGATTGACGGGCCAGCCTCTCCTGGTGGGGGCCTATTTTACTCCGCGCCGGCCCCTGTAGCCCTACGCCATGTTGCGTCGGGGCCAGCGCAGAGAAGGAAGCTACCGCGCATGCGTGAATTCATGTCGGTCGCAGCACGCATGCGCAGACCTGCGGCGCCCATTTGACGCCGGTATCGGCAGCTGGAGCAGCGTGGGTCACTCCAGTGCCATGCTGTTGTTCTGTCGGGCAGAGGATCGCTACACTTAGCGATCCGATGACGCCATCGTTAAACCCTCCAGTTTTTACGATGGCGTCAACACTCTGCAGTCAGAAGGGAGAATCCCGCCCCCTGAAACTGCAGAGAAAGTAGACAACTTTGCCAGAGAAAACCATCTCAAGCCTAGAAGGAAGACGTGCCAAAATGAAAACCTGAACTTCAGAAAGACATTAACCAGAAGTCATCCCAGTGCATCAAACATCCTTTAGTTTTATTTATATTTTCTTTACCTTTAAAAATTAAAAAAAAAATTCTCCTCCTTTTTCCCGCATTTACACCCATCAACAATAAACAATAATCAGGAGGATATGTCAATCCCCATAATAACAATGATCCCATCCGCCCACCAACCCCCAAACATCAGCCCGCATGTTTACATAAACAAATGACAAAAAGGAATCAGGGATTACCCAGAGTCACCCTTAATCTACACAGCACCGCCCCCCCCCCCCAACTAATGTTCGATGTTATCCAGTTCTTGAAAGTGCATAGTAAATAGTGCCCATGACTTGTAGAACCCCTCTGAGCTTCCCCTCAGTACGAACTTAACCTTCTCAAGGGTCAAGTATTCCAACAGGTCCCCCCCGCCACGGCAGGGCACCGTGTGGAGAGGCTGCTCTCCATCCCAGCAGGATCCGCCTTCGGGCGATCAACGAGACGAAGGCTATGATAGCGGCCTCCGCACCCGTTTCTAACCCTGGCTGGTCCGACACCCCGAATATGGCCTCCTGGGGACCCGGGGCCAGTTTCAAACACACCACCTTGGAAATTACCCTAAACACCTCCTTCCAGTACTCCCCTAGCTTTGGACAGGACCAAAACATATGAACGTGATTAGCGGGCCCCCCCCTGCAACGCTCACACACATCCTCTACTCCTTCAGAAAATCGGCTCATCCTCGCCCTTGTGAGGTGTGCTCTATATACCACCTTCAGCTGTATCAGCCCCAACCTCGCACATGAGGTGGAGACATTCACTCTCCGGAGCACCTCACACCAGACCCCCTCCTCTATAACCTCTCCCAGCTCTCCCCCCCACTTTGCTTTGATCCCTTCCAGTGGTGCCTTATCCTCTTCCAAAATAGCTCCATACACCGCTGACACTGCCCCCTTCTCCAGTTCCCTTGTCGGCAACACCTCCTCCAGCAATGTGGAGGCCGGTTCCTATGGGAAGCTCTGTATCTCCTTCCCGGCAAAATCCCGAACCTCCATGTACCTAAACACTTCTCCCTGCTCTAGCCCATACTTCGCTTCCAGCTCCCTGAATCCTGCAAACCGACTCCGAAGAAACAAATCCTTTAGCGTCTTAATCCCCTTCTCTTCCCATTTCTGAAAACTTCCATCCCACCTCCCTGGCTCAAATCTGTATTTTCTTTACCTTTCAACCACCCTTTCCGCTCTGTGTTGTTTGTCTGTGTGTGTGCATGTGTGTGTGTATAGCGAATGGGGGTAGATAGAAAAAGGAAGAGGGGGTGTTGGGAAATGGGTATTGTCATGATATTTAGATCAGCATATCATGGTGCAATCAAACACACACTGATGGACATGCAATGGGACCAACCAACACACACACAACATCGCAGCCAATCACCAGTGAGAGCACACGCACTATAAAAACAGGGGACACTACAGTGCCTGCCCATTCCAGCAGCAGCCAGCACAGAGCACCAAGCTCAGAGCCTGCCACTCAGACATTCACCATGTGCTGAGTGCCTCACCCAGATAGTAATAGGACAGGGTCCACAGATTAGCTGGTAATGCACGTACCCAAGTTAGCAGTGTGCTGTTACAGTTAACCAGTTAATAAAATTGAGTTACACCATCTCCAGCCATGTTGGATCGTTTGTACATCAGAACACCCAACACGACATGATACCAGTAGTGGACGCAACCCAGCGCCTGTGAGACCTACCTGCAACGTTTCAGCAATCCGCCGTCCTGCACCATGGAGAACATCAACCTGCCGCCTCCGCTCCGAATCGCTGGCAATCTCGGGGTCAATTGGAAACTGTTCAAGCAGCGCTTCCAACTCTTCCTCGAGGCCACAGACAGGGAGAATGCATCGGACACCAGGAAGATTGCCCTTCTTCTCTCCACGGCGGGGCAACATGCCATCCACATCTTTAACTCCCTTACATTTACAGACGGCGAGGACAAAACCAAACACAAGACGGTGCTCCTGAAGTTCGACGAACACTTCAGCGTTGAAGTAAACGAGAGCTTCGAGAGGTACCTGTTCCAGCAGTGCCTGCAAGGTAAGGACCACCCTTTCCAGTCTTACTTAACACACCTCCGCATCCTCGCGCAGTCCTGTGGCTATGGGACCACCTCTGACTCCATGATACGGGACCAGGGCCTGCGTCTTAACCGAGCCAAATGCTCTTTTGGACAAACCGAGCTGAAGTTCCTGGGGGACCACATCTCCCAGTTGTGGGTGCGGCCTGATGCCGACAAGGTGGCAGCCATCACGGCCATGCAGAAGCCCACAGACAAGAAGGCGGTGCTACGATTTCTCGGAATGGTCAACTTCCTGGGGAAGTTCATCCCCAACCTTGCTTCCCACACTACAGCTCTCCGGCACCTTGTCAGGAAGACAACTGAATTCCAGTGGCTTCACACCCACCAGTGTGAATGGGACGAGCTCAAGGTCAAGCTCACCACCGCCCCGGTACTGGCGTTTTTCGATCCTGCAAGGGAGACAAAAATCTCAACTGACGCCAGCCAGTCCGGCATTGGGGCGGTCCTCCTGCAACGGGATGACGCCTCATCATGGACCCCAGTCGCCTATGCGTCACGGGCCATGACCCCCACAGAGAAGCGCTATGCGTAGATTGAAAAGGAGTGCCTCGGCCTGTTGACTGGCATTGACAAGCTCCACGACTATGTGTATGGCCTTCCCCAGTTCACCGTGGAGACTGACCATCGCCCGCTGGTTGGCACCATTCAAAAGGACCTCAATGATATGACCCCTCGCCTCCGGTGCATTCTGCTCAAACTCCGGAAGTACGACTTTCAACTTGTCTACACCCCGGGTAAGGACCTCATCATAGCAAACACTCTGTCCAGGGCAGTCAACACGCTGTTCGACCCTGAGGGGTTCGTTTGCCAAGTCGACGCACATGTAGCCTTCACTTCTGTCAATCTGCCGGCCACTGATGCACGCCTGGCCCACATTCGACATGAGACTGCGGCCGGCCCCCTTCTGCAACGTGTGATGCGCCACATGACGTCGGGTGGCTCAAGGGACAATGCCCACAGTTTTGCAACATTCGGGACGACTTGGCAGTCGTTGATGGTGTCCTCCTGAAGCTGGAACGCATCGTGATGCCACACAGCATGCGCCGGCTTGTTTTAGAACAACTGCACGAAGGCCATCTCGGCGTTGAGAAGTGCCGGCGGAGGGTCCGAGAGGCTGTGTACTGGCCGGGAATAAGTGAGGACATTGTTAACACTGTGCTCAATTGCCCCACCTGTCAGCGGTTTCAGCCGGCACAACCCCGTGAGACCCTTCAGCCCCATGAGTTGGTCACTTCCCCCTGGTCGAAGGTGGGCATGGACCTGCTCCATGCGCTCGGCAGGGACTACATCATCATCATCGACTACTTTTCCAGCTATCCAGAGGTCACACGCCTGCACGACACTACATCATCGGCTGTCATCCGGGCCTGTAAGGAGACCTTTGCTCGCCACGGCATTCCACTCACCGTGATGTCAGACAATGGCCCCTGCTTTGCGAGTCAGGAATGGTCTTCCTTCGCCAGCTCATACAACTTCACACACGTGACGTCCAGTCCTCTGCATTCTCAGTCGAATGGCAAAGCAGAAAAGGGCGTCCATATCGTTAAAAGGCTCCTCTGCAAGGCTGCTGATGCAGGATCTGACTTCTGCCTCGCCTTGTTGGCCTATCGCTCGGCCCTACTGTCCACGGGCCTATTGCTGGCCCAGCTGCTTATGGGTTGCACCCTCAGGACCACTGTGCCATCCATTCACGTCCCAGACCTCGACCATGCTCCGGTACTTCGGCGGATGCAGCAACAGCGTGAGCAACAAAAGGCGACCCATGATGCTCGGGCGGCTGATCTTCCTGCCCTGGCACTTGGAGATAATGTCCGCATACACCTTCCGGAGGGCGGCTGGTCGGCAACCGCTGAGGTTCTCCGACAGATAATTCCCCGCTCATTCATGGTTCGTCTGCCTGATGGCTCTAATCGTCGCCGCAATCGGCGTGCCGTTCGTCTGGTTCCACGCTCGCTACGTGATCCTTCACCGGTGCCACGCCCTCCTGTTGTCCCTGTAATGGACTTTGTTGACCTTCCGGACACCCTGCATCCTCCTCACTCGACCGTGGACCGGCCCGTTCCTCAGCAGGTGGATCCTGACCCACCCTTGAGGCGGTCAACCCGAATTTGTCGCCCACCTGAGAGACTTAATTTATGAACCTTTTCATATTGGACTCACTGACTTGTTCTGACATACTGTTTCAGACGTTTTGCCATACTGTTTAAGATTTTAACCTTTTGCCATACTGTTTAAGATTTTGTTATTGTTTGTTAATGACATTGGTTTCGTTCTTGGTGTAAGATAGTTAGTTTCTGCACCTGGCACCTTCCTGTGTATATAGCCACATGTACATATTGTTGTAAATATTGCACACACATGATTAGATGCACTCACCACACTTCTTTATTTATTATTATGTAGGCACATATTCTTTGCGAAAAGGGGGGATGTCATGATATTTAGATCAGCATATCATGGTGCAATCAAGCACACACTGATGGACATGCAATGGAACCAACCAACACACACACAACATTGCAGCCAATCACCAGTGAGAGCACACGCACTATAAAAACAGGGGACACTACAGTGCCCGCCCATCCCAGCAGCAGCCAGCACAGAGCACCGAGCTCAGAGCCTGCCACTCAGACATTCACCATGTGCTGAGTGCCTCACCCAGATAGTAATAGGACAGGGTCCACAGATTAGCTGGTAATGCACATACCCAAGTTAGCAGTGTGCTGTTACAGTTAACCAGTTAATAAAATTTAGTTACACCATCTCCAGCCGTGTTGGATCGTTTGTACATCAGAACACCCAACACGACAGGTATTAGATAGTCAGTTACATTTTTCTGTCAGTTCAATTATAATGTTGTACATAATAAAAGGTTACTTGTGTTAAAGGTACAAACCTGATGGCTGTAGTTTGTATCTCAACCAAGGACCTTGGGTATTTTAAATAAAATCTAATTTCACCTGTGTTGCAATTCTGGGTATAATTTGGGGCTTTGTCCTGGGATCTTTGGAACAGTAGACGGTGCGAATTGGGGAACAGTATATATTAAAAAGGCACCAGGTCTGTAATAGCATAATAGGATGGCTGTGGAAGCTGCTCAGTCCTTTCTAGCACAAGCCCAGGGTGTTGTGACAGTACCATATTTTGTTTAATAATGCTCCTGTGAAGCACCTTGGGACATTTTATTACATTAAATGCACCATATGAATACCAGTTGTTGTTTCCAGCTCTTTGAAAAAGCTAGCAAATGAATCCCAGACCCTGAATTTTACCTGTAGCCCTACAATATTTTTTCATTTTTCATTTTCAAGTATATACCTAATTCCCTTTGAAAAATTACTATTAAATCAGCTGCTACCACCCTTTAAGGTAGTGCATTCCAGACATAAAAACGCACTGCTTGAAAACAATTTTTATCTCCTCACGGGTTCTTTTGTCAACATCTTAAACCTGTATCCACTGGTTTTCAAGCCATCTTCCAGTGGAATCAGAATTTCATTGTCACATTTGTAGCAATGTTTAATAAAAGGGTGAATGCTCTGCAAAAGCGAAGTACTAAATAAAGGAATTCTAAGTTCAACAAAATCTCCACTAGAGTGCTGAGAAAGGAAGTAAAGGGGAAGAAAATCCCTCTTACAAGGGGAGGACAGGAAGAAGCAGAGGAATAAAGACCATTGCTGCGCCAAGATTCGGGCTAACAATAAAGTGAAGGCACATCAATACAAGAAATGCAAAGAAAAATCTCAAAGTCTGAGCAGCAGAACAAAGTCATGAATCCTGGGCACTGAACATAAATATTAACTTATTGTAAGTAAAGTCCAACAAATGCTGACTTAAAATGGCATACTGTTATTTCCACCAATTAATGATATTGAACATAACCACAACTTACAGTAAGTAACCAATGCTAAATATTTGTGATATATTTGACCTCATGCTAATTTCATAAATTCACAATATATGTTAAATGACTCAGCAGCTAAATTCAGGCATTTTGTACTTTTCTGGTGAATTTTCAGCTTTGTCAAGAACTTCGGGGGAAAGGATTGAGGATTTCGGCGGCAGCGGTGCGCAGGGGCCTTCTTGGAGGTGAGTAGTGAATTTAAAAGCACTTACCTTTGCAGGAGCAGCCCTTTGGATTTCGGCGGCAGCGGTGCGCAGGGGCCTTCTTGGAGGTGAGTAGTGAATTTAAAAGCACTTACCTTTGCAGGAGCAGCCCTTTGGATTTCGGCGGCAGCGGTGCGCAGGGGCCTTCTGGGAGGTGAGTAGTTAGTTTAAAAGCACTTACCTTTGCAGGAGCAGCCCTTTGGATTTCGGCGGCAGCGGTGCGCAGGGGCCTTCTTGGAGGTGAGTAGTGAATTTAAAAGCACTTACCTTTGCAGGAGCAGCCCTTTGGATTTCGGCGGCAGCGGTGCGCAGGGGCCTTCTGGGAGGTGAGTAGTTAGTTTAAAAGCACTTACCTTTGCAGGAGCAGCCCTTTGGATTTCGGCGGGAACCGGAAGTTCGACCTCTGGCAAGTGCCCCCCCCCCCCCCCCCCCAATAAATTCTGGTGGAGAGGAAACCCGAGACACTACACGTGTAGTGTCTCCCACCCGCCCTCCTCCTCTAACCTAATAATAAGACCCATTGGTGTAAGGTAAGTGCCATATTATATTATTATATTATTAGCATTGTGCAGGTCAAGGATTGGAGGTGGAGGAGCAGTCTCTGTCAGCGAGGGAACCTGAGAACATCTCAGAAGGTAAGCAAGTGATTTTTACTTTTATACCTGTTTTTCAAATTGTGTGTGTCGGGGGGAAACTGAAGTGACATCACAGAAAAGCTGTGACCTGAGTGGCTGGTTGGGATTCTAACCTAAATTTTTTTGAGTATTTGGGATCTAATTAAACATAATAACTTAATTATAATTTAGAGGATATCTAAGCCAGAGATCGGAGAATATTATAGTTAGCTATCGCATTTCTATTAGAAATCTAGTGCTAGGAAACAGATAGTTGACAGTAACTTTGAAATTTAAAAAAAGTATTAAAAAAAAAAAAAGACAAATTTTAATTTTAATTAATTGACGCAATGTCAGTTAGAGGGGTGCTGTGCTCTGACTGTGAGATGTGGCAGGTCCGGGAGGCTTCCAGTGTCCCGGATGGCTTCATCTGCAGAAAGTGCACCCAACTGCAGCTCCTCACAGACCGCATGGTTCGGTTGGAGCAGCAATTGGATGCACTTAGGAGCATGCAGGTGGCGGAAAGCGTCATAGATCGCAGTTATGTAAGTGTGGTCACACCCAAGGTGCAGGCAGAGAAATGGGTGACCACCAGAAAGGGCAGGCAGTCAGTGCAGGAATCCCCTGTGGTTGTCCCCCTCTCGAACAGATATACCCCTTTGGATACTGTCGGGGGGGATAGCCTATCAGGGGAAAACAGCAGCAGCCAGAGCAGTGGCACCACGGCTGGCTCTGATGTTCAGAAGGGAGGGTCAAAGCGCAGAAGAGTAATAGTTATAGGGGACTCTATAGTCAGGGGCACAGATAGGCGCTTCTGTGGACGTGAAAGAGACTCCAGGATGGTATGTTGCCTCCCTGGTGCCAGGGTCCAGGATGTCTCCGAACGGGTAGAGGGAATCCTGAAGGGGGAGGGCAAACAGGCAGAGGTCGTTGTACATATTGGTACTAACGACATAGGCAGGAAGGGGCATGAGGTCCTGCAGCAGGAGTTCAGGGAGCTAGGCAGAAAGTTAAAAGACAGGACCTCGAGGGTTGTAATCTCGGGATTACTCCCTGTGCCACGTGCCAGTGAGGCTAGAAATAGGAAGATAGAGCAGACAAACACGTGGCTAAACAGCTGGTGTAGGAGGGAGGGTTTCTGTTATCTGGACCACTGGGAGCTCTTCCGGGGCAGGTGTGACCTGTATAAGATGGACGGGTTGCATCTAAACCGGAGAGGCATAAATATCCTGGCCGCGAGGTTTGCTAGTATCACACGGGAGGGTTTAAACTAGTATGGCAGGGGGGTGGGCACGGGAGCAATAGGTCAGAAGGTGAGAGCATTGAGGGAGAACTAGGGAATAGGGACAGTGTGGCTCTGAGGCAGCGCAGACTGGGAGAAGTTGCTGAACACAGCGGGTCTGGTGGCCTGAAGTGCATATGTTTTAATGCAAGGAGCATTACGGGTAAGGCAGATGAACTTAGAGCTTGGATTACTACTTGGAACTATGATGTTGTTGCCATTACAGAGACCTGGTTGAGGGAAGGGCAGGATTGGCAGCTAAACGTTCCAGGATTTAGATGTTTCAGGCGGGATAGAGGGGGATGTAAAAGGGGAGGCGGAGTTGCGCTACTTGTTCAGGAGAGTATCACAGCTATACAGCGAGAGGACACCTCAGAGGGCAGTGAGGCTATATGGGTAGAGATCAGGAATAAGAAGGGTGCAGTCACAATGTTGGGGGTATACTACAGGCCTCCCAACAGCCAGCGGGAGATAGAGGAGCAGATAGGTAGACAGATTTTGGAAAAGAGTAAAAACAACAGGGTTGTGGTGATGGGAGACTTCAACTTCCCCAATATTGACTGGGACTCACTTAGTGCCAGGGGCTTAGACGGGGCAGAGTTTGTAAGGAGCATCCAGGAGGGCTTCTTAAAACAATATGTAAACAGTCCAACTAGGGAAGGGGCGGTACTGGACCTGGTATTGGGGAATGAGCCCGGCCAGGTGGTAGATGTTTCAGTAGGGGAGCATTTCGGTAACAGTGACCACAATTCAGTAAGTTTTAAAGTACTGGTGGACAAGGATAAGAGTGGTCCGAGGATGAATGTGCTAAATTGGGGGAAGGCTAATTATAACAATATTAGGCGGGAACTGAAGAACATAGATTGGGGGCGGATGTTTGAGGGCAAATCAACATCTGACATGTGGGAGGCTTTCAAGTGTCAGTTGAAAGGAATACAGGACAGGCATGTTCCTGTGAGGAAGAAAGATAAATACGGCAATTTTCGGGAACCTTGGATGACGAGTGATATTGTAGGCCTCGTCAAAAAGAAAAAGGAGGCATTTGTCAGGGCTAAAAGGCTGGGAACAGACGAAGCCTGTGTGGCATATAAGGAAAGTAGGAAGGAACTTAAGCAAGGAGTCAGGAGGGCTAGAAGGGGTCATGAAAAGGCATTGGCAAATAGGGTTAAGGAAAATCCCAAGGCTTTTTACACTTACATAAAAAGTAAGAGGGTAGCCAGGGAAAGGGTTGGCCCACTGAAGGATAGGCAAGGGAATCTATGTGTGGAGCCAGAGGAAATGGGCGAGGTACTAAATGAATACTTTGCATCAGTATTCACCAAAGAGAAGGAATTGGTAGATGTTGAGTCTGGAGAAGGGGGTGTAGATAGCCTGGGTCACATTGTGATCCAAAAAGACGAGGTGTTGGGTGTCTTAAAAAATATTAAGGTAGATAAGTCCCCAGGGCCGGATGGGATCTACCCCAGAATACTGAAGGAGGCTGGAGAGGAAATTGCTGAGGCCTTGACAGAAATCTTTGGATCCTCGCTGTCTTCAGGGGATGTCCCGGAGGACTGGAGAATAGCCAATGTTGTTCCTCTGTTTAAGAAGGGTGGCAGGGATAATCCCGGGAACTACAGGCCGGTGAGCCTTACTTCAGTGGTAGGGAAATTACTGGAGAGAATTCTTCGAGACAGGATCTACTCCCATTTGGAAGCAAATGGACGTATTAGTGAGAGGCAGCACGGTTTTGTGAAGGGGAGGTCGTGTCTCACTAACTTGATAGAGTTTTTCGAGGAGGTCACTAAGATGATTGATGCAGGTAGGGCAGTAGATGTTGTCTATATGGACTTCAGTAAGGCCTTTGACAAGGTCCCTCATGGTAGACTGGTACAAAAGGTGAAGTCACACGGGATCAGGGGTGAACTGGCAAGGTGGATACAGAACTGGCTAGGCCATAGAAGGCAGAGGGTAGCAATGGAGGGATGCTTTTCTAATTGGAGGGCTGTGACCAGTGGTGTTCCACAGGGATCAGTGCTGGGACCTTTGCTCTTTGTAGTATATATAAATGATTTGGAGGAAAATGTAACTGGTCTGATTAGTAAGTTTGCAGACGACACAAAGGTTGGTGGAATTGCGGATAGCGATGAGGACTGTCTGAGGATACAGCAGGATTTAGATTGTCTGGAGACTTGGGCGGAGAGATGGCAGATGGAGTTTAACCTGGACAAATGTGAGGTAATGCATTTTGGAAGGGCTAATGCAGGTAGGGAATATACAGTGAATGGTAGAACCCTCAAGAGTATTGAAAGTCAAAGAGATCTAGGAGTACAGGTCCACAGATCACTGAAAGGGGCTACACAGGTGGAGAAGGTAGTCAAGAAGGCATACGGCATGCTTGCCTTCATTGGCCGGGGCATTGAGTATAAGAATTGGCAAGTCATGTTGCAGCTGTATAGAACCTTAGTTAGGCCACACTTGGAGTATAGTGTTCAATTCTGGTCGCCACACTACCAGAAGGATGTGGAGGCTTTAGAGAGGGTGCAGAAGAGATTTACCAGAATGTTGCCTGGTATGGAGGGCATAAGCTATGAGGAGCGATTGAATAAACTCGGTTTGTTCTCACTGGAACGAAGGAGGTTGAGGGGCGACCTGATAGAGGTATACAAAATTATGAGGGGCATAGACAGAGTGGATAGTCAGAGGCTTTTCCCCAGGGTAGAGGGGTCAATTACTAGGGGGCATAGGTTTAAGGTGAGAGGGGCAAAGTTTAGAGTAGATGTACGAGGCAAGTTTTTTACGCAGAGGGTAGTGGGTGCCTGGAACTCACTACCGGAGGAGGTAGTGGAGGCAGGGACGATAGGGACATTTAAGGGGCATCTTGACAAATATATGAATAGGATGGGAATAGAAGGATACGGACCCAGGAAGTGTAGAAGATTGTAGTTTAGTCGGGCAGTATGGTCGGCACGGGCTTGGAGGGCCGAAGGGCCTGTTCCTGTGCTGTACATTTCTTTGTTCTTTGTTCTTTGTTCTTTGATTTATTTGGTATCCACTCATTAGTATTCCATAAAAGGTTTTTTTGGTCAATGTCCCGTGTTCTCATAATGGATGACAATGGACAATCTTTCTTCATTCTTCTTTCATGAGATAGGTTATTTGCTGTTGTCACTTTTTGTCGCGCTTTGTGTCAACCTTTCCATTATAAATTCCTACGTCCGCTTCTATAATGGAAATGGCCTATGTAAACTTGTCATGCTTTATATGCCTTCTTGCCAGTGATAGTATTCACATGCCTCAGTTTGCATCCGAATCACCTTAACCTGAACTGCAGAACAATTCCAAAGTTCTATTCAATTCTCTATGTTTTGAACATAAAATCAAAGTGTTGTATAAAAATAATAGCAGAACACATTTTAAATTTGGGTCTGAATTACAGCACCATGGGGCGGGCAGGGGGTCGGAGAATCGGCGGGGCACGGCGTGAATCCCGCCCCGCCGGCTGCCGAATTCTCCGGCGGCAGGGATTTAGGGGGGGGGGGGCGGGAATCCCGCCGGTTGGCGGCGGCCCGTTTTCGGCCGGTCCTGCCGGCGTAAATTAGAGTAGGTACTTACCGGCGGGACCTGGCTGCGCGAGCGGCGTCCGGTGTCCTCGGGGGGGGGGGGAATCTGGCCCCAGGTGCCCCCACGGTGAACTGGCCCGCGATCGGGGCCCACCGACGTGGCCCATTCTTCCACGTTGACCGCTGTGGTCCTCCGCGATGGCCGACGCGGAGATGAACCCCCCCGTGTGCATGCGCTAGGACGACGGCAGCACACGCTGGCTCTCCCGCGCATGCGCCAACTCGCGCCGGAGGATTCCGCATCTTTGGGGCGGCCCGACGCCAGAGTGGTTCACGCCACTCCTCGGCGCCGGAGTTGCCCGCCCCACCGATTCCCGCAGATTCCCGCCCATGGTATTTATTGCCCAACTCTCCTCCATTCATGTTCATTGTATTTTAATTATGTTTTAATTATATGGAGGTGGTGGGCATTAATGAGGATTAATTTAAGCCCGCCAAATAGACATAACATGAAACGGTGGTTATTAGGTTAGGAGATGTGTACTTGTAATTATATAAAACTACATTTTATAATATGTAAAAATGTAAAAGTGTGTGAAGGTTGGCTCAAATGTAAAAGCGTGTGAAGGTTGGCTGCAGTTTTATCTTGCACCACCTGGCTTTCTGGAATAGAACATCTTTAACCAGGCCTCATCTGAAGGATACACTTGGGGGCTAATTTCTATCTGCTGACTACTCCATTTTTCTGTGCAAAATATGTTGACAGCAGAATAAAAATTGGTTAAAAAAAAAAAATATTATGAAGAGACACTCACTCTCATCTTCTTTTGAGCAACACAAGGCAGGAAAGAAGTAAGACCGGGGAGGCCACCCACATTCATAGTGTTGTCAGAACTGGGATTCAAGAACCTTTCCAAAACTGGGGACTTCTGTGAACAGCTTCTCTGGCTATGACTTGAACCATCCCTGAAACCTCAATTGAACTCACAATCAGGGCACCTGACAACAGAAATAGTTTTAAATCATGAAATGGAAGGGAGGGAGGAACTCAGGAAAATTACAATCACCATGGAAGTGATATTGACCAAATTGTTCGGTCTGCAAGTCTGATAAATCTCCTGTTCCAGATGGACTTCACCCTAAGATGTTGAAAGAAGTGACTAATGAGATTATTGATATATTGTTAAAATTTTCAAAAATTCACAAGATTCAGGGAAGGTTCTATTCGATTGGAAGATAGCAAATGTAACTCCTTTCCTCAAAAAGAGAGGGAGACAGAAAGCCGGAAAGTGAAACTACAGGCTAGTTAGCCGAACATTGGTCATAGGGAAAATGTTCAAAGCCATTACTAAAGATGTTATGGAAAAATGAAAGGCAATCAGGCAGAGTCAATATGGCTTTGTGAAAGGGAAATCATGTTTAATCAATTTATTGGAGTTCTTCAAAGGAGTCACATGTGCTGTGGATAAAGGGAAACTGGTGGATGTACTGTACTTAGATTTTGAGAAAGCATTTGATAAGGTGTCACAGCAAAGGCTAGTATTTATATAAATGATTTGGATGAAGGGACTAATGGTATGGTTGCTAAATTTTCCGATGACACTAAGAAGGGAAAGTAAATTGTGAAGAGAATACAAGGCTACAAAGGGACAGGCAGATAAAGTAAGTGGGCAAAAATCTGGCAAATGGAGCATAATGTCGGAAAATGTGAAATTGTCCATTTTGGAAGGGAGGCTACAAAAGTTTATCATCTAAATCATGAGGAGATTGAAGAACCCTGAGATGAAGAGGCATCTAAGTGTCCCGATGCATGAATCACAAAAGGCGAGTATACAGGTACAGCATGTAATTAGCAAAGCTAACGGAATGTTATCATATATTGTGAAGGAAATTGATTACAAAAGTAGGGAGGTTATGCTTCAGTTGTACATGGCATTGGTCAGACCACATCTTGAGCATTGTGTACAGTATTGATCACCTTATTTAAGGAAAGATGTAAATGCATTAGTAGCAGTTCAGAGAAAGTTTACTGGGCTAATATCAGTAATGGCAGGATGTCTTATGATGAAAGGTTGGACAGGTTAGGTTTGTATCCACGAGAGTTTGGAAGAATAAGAGGTGACTTGATCAAAACCTTTAAGATCCTGAGGCTTATTGACAGGGTGGGTGTGGAGAGGATATTTCCCTTTGTTGGAAAATCCAGAACTCGGGGTCACCATTTAAAAATAATTTTAAAATAAATCTGTTCATGGGATGTGGGCTGGGCCAGCATTTATTGTCCATCCCTGAGGGCACTTAATATTCAACCAGATTGCTGTGGATATGGTGTCACGTCTCGGCCAGACCAGGTAAGGACAACAGATTTCCTTCCCTCATAAATATGGAACAGGCGTAATGGCACCAGAGGAGGTGTCACAGACCACTGAAAGCCCCTGGGTGGTCTAGCATTGCACAGGGTGGCACCCTGGAACTCCTGCTGGCACCTGGACACCTTGGCACTGCCAGACTGGTACCTAGGCACCAACATCTGGGCACCCTGGCCCTGTCAGGGAACCCGGATGGTATTTCCAGGCTGGTAGGGGCACTGCCAGGGTGCCAGTGTCAAGGCCCTAATTCCTTTGTCCCTTAGCACTAGAGGATTATTGGGGGTGAGGGTTCACTGATTCATACCCGAGTCCTTTCACAATTAATGAAGCATTCGCTGAGTGCCTCACATTCAGGGACTGTGAAAAGATCTTTGTCCAGATGGGGAGAAGCACTATGTCACTGGGAGGAAGGTTAACAAAGGTGAGGCCTTAAGGTTGTGAAGACCAATAGAATTTAACATGATGACAAGTGCAATGTTACAAGTGATAAAGACCCTCATCTATCTTTGCCTAACTTCACCTGTGCCTATGCTGTGCCTCTACAATTCCTTACACTTGTGTACCCTCCCACTACACCTAGGTGTGTTCCCAGGATACACACCAGAGGTGGCGATGGCCTACTGCCTTCCACACTCTGTTGCCTGAGATGCCCTTGGTGGATGTCCTCTGGAGGCCTGGGCCTACCTTCGGGTGGCAGTGGGATTGGCCACCGCCCTGTTCTGCTCGCTTGCGCCGGTATCAGGAAGGGGCTATTTAGCTGGGCTTGTCACTCCCAGGGTCTCCTGGGTGGAAGCCCCCAGCGGATCCTCCTCTCTCCGGGTGCTCGTGGGTCCCTGCATTACTCCATGGGATGAAGGGGCAACTGGAGTGAGCTCCAGAAGCCTCAGCGTAATCTGGCACTGCCAGTCCTGGAGGCCTACCACTATCTGCACCATAGTGTTGAACCCCTTAGTCATGGTCCTCCGGGTTGAGCCATGCTTCGGTGTGTTCCCATCATCAATCTGATGTCCTGCCCCAGGCTTTCCATTGCAGTTTCCACCCTTGCAGTGTTGGCCTAGGTGCCACGTATCACCGACAACACCTCCTGCGACAGAAGGCTTTGGGATTCCTCCATTTGGCATTGCAGTCGCAGGAGTGTAGCTGACAACCCCTCCTGGTATACCTGACTCTGCCTTTGCTTCACCAGCAACTGAGGGAATGTGTCCAGAGGCCCCACACCTGTCAGCGGCACAGCTGTCCTGGAATCCAGACGACCTCCCAATGTCTAAACCCTGGAATGCTCTTGCCTCATCTGGTATGCATCAGAAGCTGTGCAGTGCTCACCAGAAAGTGAGCCTGAAACCTGCCTGCTAAATTCGCCAGTGTGTGTCGCTGCGATGGTGAATTGTGCAGGTAAAAGCTGTGACGCTTCATCTGTGCCCTCCTCTAAGGTCTCCTCCAAGGTTCAACACTGCTGGTAGACCAGCCAGGCTATTAAGTTGATGTTCACACAAGGCAAGGGACATGTTTTAAGTACATGGCCCAGTTAAGTCACTTGAGACTGGTCATCTGGATGAAGGAGTAATGGCTCCTCACTTTTCTGTCACAGCTCGCTCTTAGCACAGACCCGCTCCTGCTCCTCCTCTGCGAGCTCCATGGTCCTCTCCTCATATGAAGCCAGGATACTCAACTCGGGTATCCCACCACCCGTTTTCTCTCGCTTATGGCGGTTGTGGGTGATCTTCTCCTGCAGAAACACAATTTGGGATTTTATAAGATAGATGCTTGCCGTGTCAAAAGTTCGATAACACCTGGCATGTGTGCGCACTAAACAGGGCGAGGTTCTGATTAACTTTTTGGGGGAAATTCTGGCCTAAGTGCCTGAGGTTGAGTTGAATCTGGAGCAGATGGCCTATGCCTTGATGGGACTGTTTACCTTTTTATTTTAAATACTTCATCATTGAAAACATATTCTCGCAGATTAAAAGAAAAACACAAACATGTAGTTCCAGTAAAACTAAAGGCTCATTCTGGTGGAGAGTAATGTCCAAAGCATGAATCTGTCAGTTCTCTCCACAGTTGTTGCCTGAGTGTTTCCAGTACCTTCTGTTGATGTTCTTCCAGTGCAAGATGGATTCTTCACTCAAGACAATGATTTACGAAGAGGAGAAATGGTTGCTGGATGGGGCACAGAATTGTACTAGCATATTGCTTCTTTCAAAACAACTCATACTGACAGCAGCACCTGAAAGCAGTCTTGGGGAGTACAGTACATAATTACTCAATGTTTTGATGACTAACAATAATTAAGCTGTTTTTGTCAATTAATCTCATTGTCTCAAGCAACACAAGCAACTTAATAATTATATACAGCTGGTTTACATTATCACTTTATCGCATTGAGAAATAGCTTGAGCCAGTCTTCTAGAGAAAAACTTAATACACTATTGTAACAAAATTTGAATTTGCAGGGCAATTTTCTGGGCATTATGAATACCATTTGGTGTCAAAATGGTGTCTGTGGCACATAACCATATTTTTGGAGTGAATTATGAAAATGCCTGGCCACCATCAAGCCCATGCCTCTTTCCCCCACTCTATTCCCATGATTCTGCAAGTTTATTTCGCTCAAGGGTCCATCCAATTTTCTTTTCAAATCATTGATCAACTCCGTTTCCATCATCCTCATAGGTAGTAATTTCCAGGTCATTACCACTCAGAGGGTTAAATGGAGACAGTTACCTCCACCTAAAATAGTGAGAGAGGAGCAAGGGGGCCATTCACAGTGACAGAGGAGCAACGTGGCCATTAACAGATTGAGGTCAGTGTCATCCTCATGAGTTCATCAGGCTGCAACTGCACTTTATGAATCCGAGGGAATGTGGTCCTCAACAACAGTGACAGGCCGGAATGATGTATTGCTTTCATCGCCCGGGTGCTCAGGCTTTTCAACATTAACATCGCCACCCTAAGCGAGACTCGGGGGGGTGGGTGTGGGTGTGGGGGGGGGGGGGGGGTGGCCAGGAGAAGGCCAATTGAAGGAACAAGGCTACACCTTCTTCTGGAAAGATATATCAGAAGAAGATTGCCACTTCCACGGGGTTGGCTTCGCCATTAAAAACAAATGAACAAACTAGAATACCACCTCAGAAACTCCGTTTGTAGGATAAATGAATGCCTCATAACTCTTTGGCTCAGCCTAGTCCAGAACCAGTGTGCTACAGTCCTCAGCGCGTGCGCTCCAACACTAAAAGCTACAGATGAGTCCAAAGAGGAACTTCATTCGAGCCTCAAACAATCCTTAGCCCGAGTCCTGACAGGCGACAAACTGATCCTCCCTGGCAACTTCAATGTCAGAGTTTCAAGGTAATTACACCTCTGGGGAGGTGTAATTGGCAGAGAGCGGGTAGGGAAATCCAACACCAAACTTGCTCATGATCTTGTCATAACTGACATCTTGTTCCATCAGAGTACAAAGTACAAGCTCTCATGGCCATACCCTCACTCCAAGCACTGGCATTTGTGTGACGATGTATTCATTCCAGCGAGGAACCCGCTTCCATTACAGGATTTTCACTGGCAAGATTTACGATTGTGATCTTCCCAGGCCCTCCCCGATGACTCAATCAGGTTCATGCCCAGGAAGGACGCGAACCTGATTCGCATGAATTTGAATGCATTATCATGTACTTAGCATGTTTAACATTGTATTCTCAGCCCTCATTCAATCTTCCCACCCACCAGGCGTGATGTCACACCAGTGTGAATTACTACTGGGTGCCAACCCGATTGGGATTCTCCGGCCCCCCCCCACTTGTGTTGGGATTCAGGTCCATGACCGCGAGCTAGCGGGAACATGTAAATTAATGCAAATGAGTCTTAATGACTCATTTGCATCCATTCAATAGGCCCAGCACCCTATGCGTCGGCCCTCCTTTGATTCTCTCGTCCCCGTGGATGGGAATCACGTGGGTGCAGATCACATGTGGTCTCTACCAACTTGGCCCTGGCGTGGTGGACCTCGCGGTGAGCCAAGGGGGAAACTCACAGACCATCTGAGCCCAACCGAGGTCCACCCCCCCCCCCCCCCCCAACAATGCACTGCCGACCTAAACTTCCCTACCAGACCAGCCCCCACTCCCCCACAGGGACCCCAGTAATAGGGATCCCTGTAATGTGGGACCCCCACTAGGACCCCTGTATTAGGGAGACCCCCCAGAGACCCCTGTAATAGGGAGACCTACAGGGACTCCTGTAATTGCGAGGCCCCCCACAGGGACCCGTGTAAAAGGGAAGCCCCCAGGGACCGCTATCATCGGGAGCTTCCCCCAGGGAGCCCCGTAATACGGAGACCCCCCAGAGGGGCCTATGTACTTGGGAGACCCCCAGGAACCCCTGTACTAGGGAGGCCACCACAGGGGGCCCTATAACAGGGGGAACCCCCACAGGGAGCCCAAGCCTAAAGGGACCCCCAGAAAAAACACCCCTGTCTAGAGAAGCTAGAGAGCCGTCAAGACAGGGGCAGTGAGAAGAATTACAGCTATAACACTTATCTTGAAGCTCCACATGTCCAGTCCTCGAAGGAGAACAGTTGTGAACTGTATCTGGTTCCCACAGATCCATTAGCTGCAAGCCTTTCACAGATTTCTGGAGTGGCCTGAGATTCACAGCTTCTACAAACCATCTGCAGCGTCGATTCATTCATTCCCCTTCAAGGTTGAGTGGCCTAAGTGGTTAAAAACATCGACCACATCAAAGAGGGGTAAGTTCAATGCAATCACACCCTTGAGTGATTGGACTGGGCTGAGTGCTTGGAATGCACTTACCTTGCTTTCATGTGGTCAATGTTTGTAAACATTGGAAACACACAGCGGGTTGCTCGGTAAATCCCACCCACTCACCAAACGTTGTGCTGGCAAATTATCAACAATGGTCCTCTAAAAAAATTATAAGGATGCGTACATCCTCTGAAGCCCGAAGTCCACTATGACCCAGATCCTCCCACTGATGCATTTGCAACAGGACTGGGAGCAGGTGAACAAAAGATGGCGAAAAAAGACATGGGGCGAGATTCTCCAACCCCCACCGGGTCGGAGAATCGCCGGGGACTGGCGTGAATCCCGCCCCCGCCAGTTGCTGAATTCTCCGGCACCGGATATTCGGCGGGTGCGGGAATCGCGCCACGCCGGTTGGCGGGCCTCCCCCAGCGATTCTCCGGCCCGGATGGGCCGAAGTCCCGCTGCTAGAATGCCTGTCCCGCCGGCGTGGATTAAACCACCTCTCTTACCGGCGGGACAAGGCGGCGCGGGTGGGCTCCGGGGTCCTGGGGGGGGCGCGGGGCGATCTGGCCCCGGGGGGTGCCCCCACGGTGGCCTGGCCCGCGATCGGGGCCCACCGATCCGCGGGCGGGCCTGTGCCGTGGGGGCACCCTTTTCCTTCTGCCTTCGCCACGGTCTCCACCATGGCGGAGGCGGAAGAGACTCCCTCCACTGCGCATGCGTGGGGATGCCGTGAGCGGCCGCTGACGCTCCCGCGCATGCGCTGCCCGGCAATGTCATTTCCGTGCCAGCTGGCGGGGCACCAAAGGCCTTTCCCGCCAGCTGGTAGGGCGGAAATCAGTCCGGCGCGGGCCTAGCCCCTCAAGGTTAGGGCTCGGCCGGTCAAGATGCGGAGGATTCCGCACCTTTGGGGCGGCGCGATGCCGGACTGATTTGCGCCGCTTTTGGCGCCAGTCGGCGGACATCGCGTCGATTACGGAGAATTTCGCCCATGTTTATTAAACTGCCATGTGATACTGACTAGCATGGTGCTGTTATCAAAAAGGAAGCACTTGCAGCAACTTGGGCATGTGAGAAATTTTCTGACTCTGTACTGGGCTTCCACTTTAAGATCGACACTGATCACAAGCTATTAGTAACATTGCTAAACACAGAGGAAATCGCAAAGATTCCACCCAGGATTCCGCAATTCTAACTCAGACTCATGCACTATGATGCTATGACCAAATATATGCACGATAAATATCAGACTATGGCCGATGCAGGTCCAGAATACCTACTTACCACGCACACAAAGACAAAACTTTCATAGAATAAGTGGCAGCCTTTATATCCTGACTACCATGTACTAGCAGGCCACAAGTTGTGCAAACTTTGCATGGCCAAAAACAAGATGACAATTGGATGCAGATTCTCACATACTGCCAGGTCAATGGCCACAGTACAAAAGTTACATGGTGTCACATCTGAAGCTGCTACTATCTTCTTGAAAAAAATATTCTCTATAATGGGTCTGGATGTGGTCCCTCCTCCACAGTTCACCAATGAGAGCTTTCAATCCGTTGCAATATCTTAAGGATGTGTGCATACCATGATCTCCCCAGGCTAATGAAAATAGTCGTATGGGTCATCAAAGACCTTGAGGAAAAATTATGACATTGAGCTTGTTCTGCTTAGCTAGAGTTCAACATCATTACAGAATGGGTTTGCCCTAAGCAAATTCCTGATGGGCTGTAGGCTTAAGACCCAACTTCCCTTCCTGGCCCATACCTTGATACCAAGTGTATGGGGGGGAAGACCGCGATCGAGCTAGGAAGAAGGTAGAAGCCTACCACCAAATCAGGCTCATATATTTTACCAGCATCATAGTGCTCACCACCTTCTGATTTTGGTAGAAGGAGGTAGGATTGGATCAGAGACCAGAACCATACAGGTATGGTAGATAAAAAACAGTTTCAACTGAGATCTTGGGCTGGATTCTCCGATCGCCGAAATTGCATTTAGCGACGGTCCGGGGAATCCAAATTCTCAACAGAATCGGCCGGCGCCTCTTCCGCGATGCTCCGCCCCTTCCAAAGTGGCGTATTGCGAGTACACCACGTCTCATATCCACGGCCTCAGGCCATTGCCTGAGGCCCGTCTCCCGATGCTCTGCCCCTGACCCGGCCGAGTTCCCAACGGCGTGGGACCCATGTGGTCTCACCTGTCGGGAAATCGGCGCGGCAGCTGCGGACTCAGTCCAGCACCGCCACAGTCGGGGAGGGCCAATCCGCGGGCAGCAATGGACATATTTGGGGCTGGGGGCACTGTGGCGGCGCAGTCCGAGGCCGCGAGCACTGCTAAACTGGGTTTTTGACACTTAGTCCTTTTAGAATACAGAATTGATCAATGACATCTAACTACACTCATCTACTGCTAATCTCACTACTGGTATAAACTATAATGGAACATTCTCACACTAACTGCTCTCATGACCTTCACTAGCTGTCTCCTGCATACATTCCTCCCCTAAGGTCTAGCATCATTGCTTTATATAGTAATACCTGCAGCTCCCTCTAGTGGCTATTCATGGTACTACATTAACCCTTGTCATACTGATAGTTATGATAATACCACACTATCCATGTGATATTCCTGTTTTCCACTGAACCATTTAATGCTGATGTCCCCATGCCCTTTGTCGACCTGATTCCTCCCCTTCTTGAGGCCACATGCACCCTTACCTTTCAGGAGCCCCAACCATGATTCCATCTAATACCCCCCATGGTTTTCCAGCTATTGACTTACAGGATCTAGATGCCTCCCATGAATGTTACTGGGCCCTCTGCTTCAAAATACAGCCCAGGACTATCTTTCCAATGTGCCTCAACAGCATGGCCCCAGCCCCAAGACAGTCTTTTTCAATGTGCCCCGGGTAGTGTGCCTCAGCCCCAGGACAGTATGATCTCAGCTCCAGGACAGCCTCTCCAATATGCCCCCAACAGCACGGCCTCAGCGCCAGGGCACTCACTGCCCCTCCTTGGACAGTCATAACTCTTCCCCGGACAGTCTTTCATGACCCCACTCTGCTCCTTGACTGCCCCCTGGGTCTTGCCCCTGTCTCCACGTGCTCCTCTCATGTTCCACAACTCCCCAGTCTTTCCTCCATCTCCCACTCCTCCCTTATATTCTACACCTCCTTCTTTTGCATTTTAGCCGCCATATTTAGAACAAAAATATTTTATTCTAAACACAAACTCGAACATACACATACAACTAACAAATATAACCATGAATCCAACAGTTTGTCAATTTCCCCCCCTTTTCTCCCCTGAACTACCCCAACCCCACTTCCCCCAATCAGATTTAATAAAAATCTGAAAGCCAACAACACTGTTGTTTGAATTTGGGACAATTCTGGGATGTAGAAAGACAATGTAATTTAGCAAGTTACGTTAAAAAAATATGTCATTTAAGACAACGAACAAGCAATCACAATGTTATTGCCTGGAATCAAATGGAATTGTTTTATTTATGTTTTAAACATGAATATATTTTATTGGACTGCAAGATTTCTCCAGGGTTCATGGTTGGACTAGGATTAAGTAATTGAGGGTGACCCAAGCGGGAATCGAACCCGGGACCCTGGCACTGTGAAGCAACAGTGCTACCATGCTACAATACAGTACTGTGCTACCGTGCTGCAATAGTTCATGGAATAAACTGGAATTTAATACAAGCTATGTGAAGAGAAAACAGGAATTGAAAACAAAAACAAAGAAGTAAATTTTCTCCCTGCACATAAGACCATAAGACCATAAGACATAGGAGCGGAAGGCCATTCGGCCCATCGAGTCCACTCCACCATTCAATCATGGCTGATTTCAACTCCATTTACCCGCTCTCTCTCCATAGCCCTTAATTCCTCGAGAAATCAAGAATTTATCAACTTCTGTCTTAAAGACACTCAACGTCCTGGCCTCCACCGCCCTCTGTGGCAATGAATTCCACAGACCCACCACTCTCTGGCTGAAGAAATTTCTCCTCATCTCTGTTCTAAAGTGACTCCCTTTTATTCTAAGGCTGTGCCCCCGGGTCCTAGTCTCCCCTGCTAATGGAAACAACTTCCCTACATCCACCCTATCTAAGCCATTCATTATCTTGTAAGTTTCTATTAGATCTCCCCTCAACCTCCTAAACTCCAATAAATATAATCCCAGGATCCTCAGACGTTCATCGTATGTTAGGCCTACCATTCCTGGGATCATCCGTGTGAATCTCCGCTGGACTCGCTCCAGTGCCAGTATGTCCTTCCTGAGGTGTGGGGCCCAAAATTGCTCACAGTATTCTAAATGGGGCCTAACTAATGCTTTATAAAGCTTCAGAAGTACATCCCTGCTTTTATATTCCAAGCCTCTGGAGATGAATGACAACATTGCATTTGCTTTCTTAATTACGGACTCAACCTGCAAGTTTACCTTTAGGGAATCCTGGACTAGGACTCCCAAGTCCCTTTGCACTTCAGCATTATGAATTTTGTCACCGTTTAGAAAATAGTCCATGCCTCTATTCTTTTTTCCAAAGTGCAAGACTTCGCAATTGCCCACGTTGAATTTCATCAGCCATTTCTTGGACCACTCTCCTAAACTGTCTAAATCTTTCTGCAGCCTCCCCACCTCCTCCATACTACCTGCCCCAAAACCTATCTGTGTATCATCGGCAAACTTAGCCAGAATTCCCCCAGTCCCGTCATCTAGATCGTTAATATATAAAGAGAACAGCTGTGGCCCCAACACTGAACCCTGCGGGACACCACTCGTCACCGGTTGCCATTCCGAAAAAGAACCTTTTATCCCAACTCTCTGCCTTCTGCCTGACAGCCAATCGTCAATCCATGTTAGTACCTTGCCTCGAATACCATGGGCCCTTATTTTACTCAGCAGTCTCCCGTGAGGCACCTTATCAAAGGCCTTTTGGAAGTCAAGATAGATAACATCCATTGGCTCTCCTCGGTCTAACCTATTTGTTATCTCTTCAAAGAACTCTAACAGGTTTGTCAGGCACGACCTCCCCTTACTAAATCCATGCTGACTTGTCCTAATCTGACCCTGCACTTCCAAGAATTTAGAAATCTCATCCTTAACAATGGATTCTAGAATCTTGCCAACAACCGAGGTTAGGCTAATTGGCCTATAATTTTCCATCTTTTTCCTTGTTCCCTTCTTGAACAGGGGGGTTACAACAGCGATTTTCCAATCCTCTGGGACTTTCCCTGACTCCAGTGACTTTTGAAAGATCATAACTAACGCCTCCACTATTTCTTCAGCTATCTCCTTTAGAACTCTAGGATGTAGTCCATCTGGGCCTGGAGATTTATCAATTTTTAGACCTCTTAGTTTCTCTAGCACTTTCTCCTTTGTGATGGCTACCATATTCAACTCTGCCCCCTGACTCTCCGGAATTGTTGGGATATTACTCATGTCTTCTACTGTGAAGACTGATGCAAAGTACTTATTTAGTTCCTCAGCTATTTCCTTGTCTCCCATCACAAAATTACCAGCGTCATTTTGGAGTGGCCCAATGTCAACTTTTGCCTCCCGTTTGTTTTTAATGTATTTAAAGAAACTTTTACTATCATTCCTAATGTTACTGGCTAGCCTACCTTCATATTTGATCCTCTCTTTCCTTATTTCTCTCTTTGTTATCCTCTGTTTGTTTTTGTAGCTTCCCACTCTTCTGACTTCCCACTACTCTTTGCCACATTATAGGCTTTCTCTTTTGCTTTGATGCATTCCCTAACTTCCTTTGTCCGCCATGGCTGCCTAATCCCCCCTCTGATAACCTTTCTTTTCTTTGGGATGAACCTCTGTACTGTGTCCTCAATTACTCCCAGAAACTCCTGCCATTGCTGTTCTACTGTCTTTCCCACTAGGCTCTGCTCCCAGTCGATTTTCGTCAGTTCCTCCCTCATGCCCCTGTAGTTACCTTTATTTAACTGTAACACCTTTACATCTGATTCTACCTTCTTTCTTTCAAATTGGAGATTGAATTCTACCATATTATGATCACTGCCTCCTAAGTGCTCCCTTACTTTAAGATCTTTAATCAAGTCTGGCTCATTACATAACACTAAGTCCAGAATGGTCTGTTTCCACGTGGGCTCCATCACAAGCTGTTCCAAAAAGCCCTCCTGTAAACATTCAATGAATTCCCTTTCCTTGGGTCCACTGGCAGCATTATTTACCCAGTCCACCTGCATATTGAAGTCCCCCATGATCACTGTGACCTTGCCTTTCTGACATGCACTTTCTATTTCGTGGTGCATTTTGTGCCTCCGGTCCTGACCACTGTTAGGAGGCCTGTACATAACTCCCATTATGGTTTTTTTGCCTTTGTGGTTCCTCAACTCTACCCACACAGACTCCACATCATCTGACCCTATGTCATTTAGTGCTATTGATTTAATTTCATTCCTAATTAACAAGGCAACCCCGCCCCCTCTGCCCACCTCCCTGTCTTTTCGATAGGTTGTGAATCCCTGGATGTTTAAATGCCAGTCCTGAACCCCCTGCAACCACGTCTCTGTGATGCCTACCACATCATACCTGCCAGTCACAATCTGGGCCACAAGCTCATCTACCTTGTTCCGTACACTGTGCGCATTTAAATATAGCACCTTTAATTCTCTATTGACCGTCCCTTTTTGTTTTCTTAGTGTGGTGGACCTTGGTTTACTGAGCCTTTCCATACACTGTCTCATATTTTGTGGGATGGGGACTATCGTAACCTCTCCTGAGTTTTGTCTTTTCGTGCTTTTTTGTATTCCTAAGCAGCTACGCTTCCCACTGATTACTTCACCTCTTGGTTCCCTGACTTTCCCTTCCCCCCCAATCTCTAGTTTAAAGATAGGAAGCAAAGAATGAAATTAATAACATAGCAAGTGGCCAAAGTTTGTTTGTTTGTGAGTTGCAATGACACGGGCATAGCCAGTCTAGTACCCACACTTACAGGAGGAAACACAATAAGACACACAGCAGTGTGTGACTTTTGCCAGGTGTGATACCCTGCCGACATTCCATTCTGGGGGAGAAACCAACACCCTCCACTCACTTCACACTTTTTGCACAAAAATCACTCATGAACTGGATAGAAAGGGCCAAAACCAATTTTCCAAGCAGAAGCCATCTTGTGTGCAACCAATCAGCTCATGGCCGCCACCGGAAGCCCTCTTCCCTCCTCTTTAGTCTGGCCTCCTGTGCCCAGCCTGAGGCACCCAATATCTCACAGCAACATTCTTAAAGTTAGGCAAAAGCTGAATAAGAGATCACCAGGTGCATTCCACATCATGACATGTCTGTCAGGAAACAGACATTCGAATAATCTGCTGGTGGGGGACTTAATCTGGTGCAGGTAAGTCATTCCAGTGAGTTGGCCGTTCAATGAGCCTTCATTTTTTTTAATTTTAAGGAATGTGGGTATCACTGGCTAGACCTGATTGGTTGCCCAGCCTAAGTGCATCCTAGATGAATGCAAATGTTGTTTCTTGACAGAACAGTGGAAACCTGACCCAGCATCGAAGTGAGAACAAAATTGCAATCGAATTACCTGCTGGCTGGGTTTTCTGCTTTGGTGTGGGTGGCGGATGGTAAAAATCGGTACTTCTCCCGCTGACCGAAAGGGTGGGATTCTGCACAGCGTCATCCACTTTTCAGCTCATTAAATATGCATGAACAGAAAGTACATGGATCTTGTGGCAGGCTGAAATTCATCCACGCCACCATGACTTCATCAGCATCTTTCTGGGCTTCATATTTAAACCAACCCCACAAACATTATTCACTGTCTGCAGCCCAGGACTGGTCGAAAAGAGTGATGCAACCCAAGGAAAGAGGCTAAGTACTGTGGTGAACCACTGTATTATATTGTACATACTGTTCTTACTTATGGTACTTACTGTTCTTACTGTTTGTTACATGTCTGGGTTTGTCCCTGCTGGCTCCGCCCCTCGGGCTCAAATATAAAGGTAGCTAACCTCCAGCCCTGCCCTCATTCTGGGACCGGCTGCCAGCAGGTGTCTTTTAGCTGATTAAAGCCACAGTTTACTCTTCTGACTCTCGTCTGTCGTCATTGATGGTACGTCAAGTTAATCAGCTAAAATGTTAAGATGGATCCATCACTCAAGCCTGATCGCCTGGAGCTGGACCCCCAAGCAGCCAATGCCACTGCCACGTTTGAACACTGGCTAAGCTGCTTAAATCTTACATTGATGCCGCCATCACTGAGACGCACAAGCTGAGAGTCCTCAACTCCTAGGTGAGCCCGCAAGTTTTCCTTCTTATCAGAGATGCTACCTCGTTCGAGGATGCAATAACACTGTTGAAGGGGCAGTATGTTAAGGAAGTCAATGAGGTGTACGCTAGGCATCTCCTTGCCACGAGGCGACAGCGCCCCAGAGAATCGCAAGCTGAATTTCTGCATGTCTTACGGGTACTCGGCAGGAACTGCAGCTGTAAGGCGGTATCGGCTGTCAAGCACACTGAATTGCTGATCCGGGACGTCTATGTCACAGGCATAAAAACTAATTACATCCGCCAACGCCTACGAGAAGGGGGTACACTTGACCTCCAAGACACAGTACAACTCTCGGACTCGTTGGAAGTGGCCTTCCATAGCATGGATGCCTACACCTCCGACCACGCGGCACCCTCATGGATGTCGTGGGCACCGCCATCACCCAACCCAGGGGTGCCGCGCAGCGACCCGCCAAATCCGGAGGCCCGAAATGTTACTTCTGTGGCCAGGGTAAGCACCCCAGACAACGCTGCCCAGCGAGGAGTGCGATCTGCAACGGGTGTGGAAAGAAGGGCCACTTCTCTAAAGCCTGCCAGGCCCGACCTGTTTCTAAACCCAGCAGCGCTGCGTGCAGCCCGCGGGAACCGCCCCCATCTTCCACGTCATCCACCACGTGCGACCCGTGGGGCTCGCCATCTTCGACGCCACCCGCCACGTGCGACCCGTACGGACCGCCATCTTGGCTGCCATCTTTGACGCCACCCGCCACGTGCGACCCGTGGGGGCGCCATCTTCAACGCCACCCACCACGTGCGACCCGTGGGGGCCGCCTTCTTGGAATCACCCCGCCGCCCCCCGGAACCCCAGCTCACCAGATCGTGCGCTGGCCTCCGCTACCCTCGATCAGCCCACCCACCTTCCGAAGCTCGCCTCCATCACCCCCGACCAATCTCGACCTCATCGCCTCACTAAATCCATGATGGATTAATCCGTCCGGATCAACGGCCACAAGACGACCTGCCTCTTTGACTCCCGGAGCACGGAGAGTTTCATTCACCCAGATACGGTACGGCGCTGCTCCCTCCCAATTTTACCCGCGACCCAGAAAATCTCCCTGGCTTCCGAATCACATTCCGTGGAGGTGCGTGGGTACTGTGTCGCAACCCTTACAGTACTGGGCGTCGAGTACATAAATTTCAAGCTCTATGTCCTCCCCCAACTCTGCACTGCCTTACTACTAGGTCTAGATTTCCAATGCCACCTCAAAAGTCTTAACTTGGAGTTCGATGGACCCCTGCCCCCTCTCACCGTCTGTAGCCTCTCGATCCTTAAGGTCGCCCCACCCCCGCTCTTTGCTAACCTCACCCCGGACTGTAAGCCCATCGCCACTAGGAGCAGACGATACAGTGCTCTGGACAAGGCCTTTATCAGGTCGGAGGTCCAGCGAGTCCTGCGGGAAGGGATCATAGAGGCCAGTACTAGCCCCTGGAGAGCCCAAGTGGTGGTCGTCAAAACTGGGGAGAAGCACCGGATGGTCATCGACGATAGGCAGAGCATCAACCGGTACACGCAGCTCGATGCGTACCCTCTCCCCCGCATATCTGACATGGTCAATCAGATTGCTCAGTACCGAGTCTTCTCCACTATTGACTTGAAGTCCGCGTACCACCAGCTCCCTATCCGCCCAGAGGACCGCTAATACACTGTCTTCGAGGCAGATGGCCGCCTCTACCACTTCCTCAGGGTCCCCTTCGTCGTCACCAATGGAGTCTCGGTCTTCCAACAGGAGATGGACCGAATGGTTGACCAGTACGGGCTGCGGGCCACGTTCCCGTATCTGGATAATGTCACCATCTGCGGCCATGACCAGCAGGACCATGACGCTAACCTCCAACATTTCCTCTACACTGCCAAGCTCCTTAATCTAACATACAATAAGGAGAAATGCATTTTCCACACAACCCGCCTAGCCATTCTTGGCTAACGTTGTGGAAAACGGAGTCATAGGGCTTGATCCCGACCGCATGCGCCCCCTCCTGGAACTTCCACTCCCCCACTGCCCCAAGGCCTGGAAGAGATGCCTGGGGTTCTTTTCCTATTATGCCCAGTAGGTCCCCAATTATGCGCACAAGGCCCGCCCACTCATTAAATCCACCATTTTTCCTCTGACGGCTGAGGCCCGCCTGGCCTTCAACCACATCAAAATAGATATTGCCAAAGCCACGATGCACGCAGTAGACGAGTCCATCCCGTTCCAAGTGGAGAGCGATGCGTCTGACTTTGCTCTGGCCGCTACCCTCAATCAGGCGGACAGGCCTGTGGCTTTCTTCTCCTGTACCCTGCAGGGCTCTGAAATTCGACACTCCTCCGTCGAAAAGGAAGCCCAGGCCATTGTGGAAGCTGTGCGACATTGGAGGCATCACCTGGCCGGCAGGCGATTCACTCTCCTCACTGACCAACGGTCGGTTGCTTTCATGTTTAACAATACGCAGCGGGGCAAGATCAAGACTGAAAAGATCCTAAGGTGGAGGATCGAACCATATGATATCTTGTATCGACCTGGGAAGCTTAATGAGCCCCCAGATGCCCTAACCCGCGGTACATGTCCCAGCGCACAAGTAGACCGACTTCGGGCCCTCCACAATGACCTCTGTCACCCGGGGTCACCTGTTTTTTCCATTTTATCAAGGCCCGCAACCTGTCTTACTCCATTGAGGAGGTCAGGACCATGACCAGGGACTGCCAGGTCTGCGCGGAGTGCAAACCGCACTTCTATTGATAGAGCACACCTGATAAAGGCCTCCCGCCCCTTTGAGCGCCTTAGCATCAATTTCAAAGGGCTCCTCCCCTCCACTGACCGTAATATGTACTTTCTTAACATCATTGATGGGTACTCACGGTTACCTTTCGCCATCCCATGCCTTGACATGACCTCTGCCACAGTCATCAAGGCCCTGCATGGCCTCTTCACCTTGTTCGGTTTCCCCACTTACATCCATAGCGATCGGGGTTCCTCCTTCATGAGTGATGAGCTGCATCAGTTCCTGCTTAGCAAGGGCATCGCCTCAAACAGGACTACCAGCTACAACGCCCGGGGAAATGGACAGGTGGAGAGGGAGAACGTGACGGTCTGGAAGGCCGTCCTTCTTGCCCTACGGTCTAGATGTCTCCCTGTCTCCCGCTGACAGGAGGTCCTTCCCAATGCGCTCCACTCCATCCGGTCGCTCCTGTGTACCGCCACCAATGTGACCCCTCATGAGAGGATGTTTGTCTTCCCCAGGAAGTCCACCTCAGGGGTCTCGCTCCCATCCTGGCGGACGGTCCCAGGGCCCATCCTCCTCTGGAAGCATGCGAGGAGTCACAAGTCGGATCCCCTGGTTGAACGGGTCCTTCTCCTCCATGCTAACCCCCAATATGCCTACATGGCACACCATGACGGTCAGGAGGACACAGTCTCCCTTCGGGACTTGCAGGTTCCCCAGCGACCATCACCACTACCCCCGACTCTACACTGTCTCCCTCCGTTGCTACTCACGACTCTACACCGTCTCCCTCCGTTGCTACTTATCTGGAAGACGACACGCTCCTGGATATGCAGGCCTCAACACTTCATCCGACACCAGTGTCCTCACCACAGCCGGGACTGAGGCGATCACAGCGGAAGGTCAAAGCCCCCGACAGACTCGATCGCTAATTCAACCCGTCCACTTCACCCCCGCCGGACTCTTTTTTAACAGGGGGTGAATGTGGTGAACCACTGTATTATATTGTACATATTGTTCTTACTTGTGGTACTTACTGTTTGTCACATGTCTGGATTTGTCCCTGCTGGTTCCTCCCCTCGGGCTCAAGTATAAAGGTAGATAACCTCCAGCCCTGCCCTCATTCTGGGACCGGCTGCCAGCAGGTGTCTTTTAGCTGATTAAAGCCACAGTTTACTCATCCGACTCTCGTCTGTCATCATTGATGGTACATCAAGTACCCCAGAGTTCAGTAACAATGCGCTGACGTGACTTCTGGATGCAGTCGAAGCACACTGGGAGATCCTTTACCCCGGTGATGGGGGAAGAAAATCCACCTACCTCACCACTCCAGCTTGGGAGGAGGTGGCCAGCATGGTCCGCACCAACTCAGCTAAAAAGAGGTCCACAATCCACTTCAGAAAACAGATGAATGATCTCATCCGCACAGCAAGCGTAAGTCAGCCTTCTCCTCAATCTCAACTCTCACTAGCCCATCAGACATCCGCAGGGTTACATTCCACAGGGACCTTACATACTACCAGCACATTGGAGTTTATCAGTGATCCTCTCACATACAATTTGACATCTTCATCTCTTCTCAAAACCTCTGCAGTTTCCTTCCTCAGCCCTTACACAGATCCCTCAGCACCCACAGAAGGCAGGCATCCTTACCATCTGCCTCGGCATCAATACTGCTCATAGTCTGTCCAACTGTCTTTAGGAAGGAAAAATTCACGTACAACGAAAGGGTGAGATTCAAAACCAGAAGGGGCTTGTCTGAGCTTAGGCCTTCATTCCGTTTGAAAAGCGCGTGGCAGAGCTGGCCAGCAAGGACCACGACCATGCCTTTGCCGAGCGTGAGACCGGCGTCTTCTAAGCAAGTGAGGACCAATCACCAGCTTATCATTCAACCAACAAAACTGTGAGTGCTTTGTAATGCTGGTTACGATGCAGCAAAACACAAATGATCTCTTCTCTCTTTGATATGCACTAGCTAGAAACAAAAGAAGCTCAGCCCCGGCAGCAAAGCCTTCAGCCCCTGTACCTAGACCACCTTGTATGAGGATCCTGAGGACCCACATCTTCCATCTGATGCTATGCTTCATGGTCATTTAACTGTCACAGATTCCCCTGCCCAACATTTCCTTGCAGATGTCCCATCATATGCCTCAGCTCTATGTTATGTAGAACCATCTCATAACAGTCTCTGTCTGTTCTCTGCTCAGTAACGATATGAATGAAGCATCAGCCTCAAAGAACTTATGTTGGCCAAGGCAACTCTGAGATTGCACGAGAGGTTCATCTGACATTGGGCAAGATTCTACGGCCACGTCCGCCCGCCGACCGGAAGATCCTGCCCAAGGTCAATGGACTTCTCCATTGCCTGTGTCTCACCCGTGGTATTCTTGCGGCGGGCGGGACTGATGAATCCAGCCCATTGTGTCATGATTCTAGAACCTGGAGGCTGCTTTAGTCAGCCAATACTTCTGCATTTTAGAGTGCTCAATGTGTATCTTAGATTATGATATGTTGACTTTCATGGAGGAAGGGTATCTTTCATTATCCGGCATGTACTTTCCATCAGCCTTGCTTGTGTTTTACCAATGAACCCAAACTCTGAACTTTTATGCCTGCAGCATTATTTCATGTCTGCATATACAGTGGGCAGCACGGTAGCATGGTGGTTAGCACAGTTGCTTCACAGCTCCAGAGTCCCAGGATCGATTCCCGACTGGGTCACTGTCTGTGCGGAGTCTGCACGTTCTCTCCTTGTCTGCGTGAGTTTCCTCCGGCTGCTCCGGTTTCCTCCCACAGTCCAAAGATGTGCGGGTTAGGTGGATTGGCCATGCTAAATTGCCCTTACTGTCCAAAAAATGTGAAGTGGGGGTTACTGGGTTACGGACATAGGGTTGATACGTGGGCTTCAGTGGGGTGCTCTTTGTAAGGGCCGGTGCAGACCCGATGGGCCAAGTGGCCTCCTTCTGCACTGTGACATCGCTACATAATCCAAAGATTAGTGCCCACCTTCCCACCTCCATGTTTTTCAACTTTCAACCTCACTGACACGTTGGTTCTTGTGTTACCTGTGTAGCCATCTGAGATGGCCACCGGCAAAGGACCATGGGAATTGTGGCCAACCCAGGACTCAGACAGATACAGAGCTTCTGTGTATTTGAAACGCAGGTAGCCAGACCTGATCGAAACCCCCGCTCGTCTGCATTTTAATGGCCTATTCCCCAGAACAATAGGACTCCAATCAAGAAACCGATACAGCCACAGACTGATCGGCGCCACTCCCTTTACTCAGAGAGCCCAACTGCCAAGGTCAATGACCGCTAAGGACCCGCCCAGCCACCAAGGCACCCGCCACTTTATTGGCCGAAATCGAAGGCAGTGATCAGAGCCCTGTCAAACTATTGGGTCCAAGATCAAGGACCTCCCCAAAGAGCACGAAATCCCAGAGGGATAAAAGGGGACACAGCCATGTGTTCTGCCTCTTTTGGACCTGGCCTGTGCCAGCCTCCTTCGGATCCAGCCTGTGCCAGCCAATTGCAGCATAAGGAACAGCCAGCCAAGTTCAAGACCAATGATTGCTACCTAACGGCTGAGCCCAGCAGAGACAGAGTTGTCGTGTTGGGTGCTCTGCTACACAGACGAACCAACACGGTTGCAGATGGTACAACTCTGTTTTATTACTAACAATAACAACATCTGTAAACTTGTAACTGTGGTTCGTTCATTACCCTTTAACCTGTGGACCCAGCCCTAACACTATCTTGGAGAGGCACTCAGCACATGGTGAATGTCTGAGTGGCTTGCTGTGAGCTCTGTGCCCTGAGCTGTCTCCTGCTGGAATGAGCGGGAACTGTGGTGTTCCCCGTTTTATAGTGCGTGTGCCCTTGCTTGTGATTGGCTGTGATGTTGCGTGTGTGTTGATTGGTCCGTTGATTTGTCCATCAGTGTGTATGTGTGTTTGCACCATGATGTTTATCTGAATATCATGAGAAGAGCCACTTCTTCTAAGCAGCCGCGCGAGATCAGGATAAAGGCCTTGTCCATCTGCACAGAGCCGGTTGCCCTGAAGTTAAGTATAGGTTATTGTAGATGTTAGGTGTAGTTTAACTTGTAGTATATCGTGTTTGCATGTCTAAGTAATCCTTGTGTGTAAATAAACCACCTTTGAACTTGAACTGACTAACTGGTTGTGTGGTCATTTGACCGATATATGGGAAAGCCTTGTGGTTCAGTAAGAGAAATAGAAACACCCACAGTATTGGCGACGCTGTTGGGACATAACATCATACCATAAAAAGAGCCTCAGTATCATATTCAGTACCCCTAATTGGCAACATTATTATATGATACCTCAGTATCATTTGGCGACTCTAAAGAGCAACATTATTGGCGAACTCTGACGGGACTCAATTAGAAGTGACTTTGTCACTCCGAGAGAACCCACAAACTTTGAAATCCAATTGCGAGAAAGAGAAAGAACTACAAGTGTAAGCACCATATCGACCTAATCATCAGATTTCGGAAGTGTGTACTAACCTGCATGCGTACCTAACAGGGATATAAGGTAAACTCGTTAGATTGTGTAAAACTATCAGGAGAATTGTGAACCGGAAAATAGCTTAGGCCATACCCGCTGTTCGAATCACCGCCTTATTCCCCCTGTCCCAAATTAAAGGTAGGAGAAGAGAAGTCAAAAGTAGTAGCAGAAGAGAGATATTAGAAGCATTGGCCACAAAAGCGATGGAACGTTTAATGAACCCACAGGAACCTGAGGTCGCAGCGACCAACAGAGCAGAGCAATGCCCCATATGGGAGGAAGAGTTGAGGAAGTATTTAAAGGGGAAAGGATGGTCCAAATTTGGTCCAATTTTTGTGCGAATGATGAGTCAGGTCCAGGAAGCATAGGACAAACTTGGTGGGACAACCTAACCGAGGTCCACAAGAAAAATGCAGCAAAGGTTCGAAAGCCGATGGCAATAGTGTCCTGTTTGGCACAGTTGCGAGGCACAGAGGAGGTCGTGAAGACACTCCGTAGGCAGTTAGTTGAGAAAGAAGAGAAGAATGAGGGAAACAATACTGAAAGTGAAAAGATTATTGAGCGACTCCGGGAACAGTTGGCAGCTAAGGATAAGGAGATGGCTGATGTGAGACGTGCACACCAATCTTGTTTAGTTCACTTTAGCAGCTTTCAGACCCAGTACGATAAAGCCTACCAAGATACACATCGCACAGTTTTGGTAAGAGAAGAAACAGGACAGCAGGTAGCACAGTTAACGAGTCAACGCGCGGATTTAAAGGCAGCTTTGCGAGTGCTCCATAGCTCCACTACTGAACAAAGACAGAGCACAGTAGACCACGAGAAATGCAGACAACAAATAGAGAAACAGTCACTGCTTTCAGTGCAGAATGGCTTCCGTTATACCTTTGGACAAAATTTAGATGAGGAAGGCACCCCCGATTGGCAAGAATTAAATGAAAGCCCCCAGAGACATGTTGAGGATACAGTAAATCAGAATCCCCATGCCCTGAAAAGAAAAGCACCCGCACCACCGACTGCACAGGCAGCATACAGCCCCACTCACAATTCGACCCACATGAATCTGGTCACCACGCAGCGCAAGTCATCGGATCAGGATGAGCCTGATTTCATTTACACCACCCCGCTATCCATCACCCAGTTGAGAGATGCCTGCACCAACATCGTTCCATTCTAACCCACCGCAGACCCGCACAGCTTCTTTGAGGAGGTGCACCAACAAAAGGTTATGTACGGCCTAGACGATAAAGAGGAAGTCAAACTCATAGTGATGAGCCTTAGCCAGTCCATCAGATCAGCTTTGCCCGTCCCCCAGAATGTAGGAGGAGGAACCCTACATGAGATGAGAATGGCCATTTTAGATGCAATCAGGTACAACAAGGGAGACCCAGTAGAAGGTTTGAACCGCTGTAGGCAAATGAAGGGAGAGCATCCGACCGCATTTGCAGGTCGCCTTTGGATCCATTTTAGGGCAGTATTTGGGGATTTGAACCGCGCACACTTAAATGAGGACGACACCACTAAATGGTCCCGCATCTTAGTCTCGCATGTCACAGAAGCAGGTCAAAAGGCTTGTGTGAATTACGACCCCGCAGACTCCACACATAATGAAGTTTGGGTATTAAAATGACTCTCCAGACTTGGGAAAAATTCCTACACAGACAGGCAGATCAGGAACAGGTAGAAGCGAATATGCACCCAGTTTTACTAACCAGGACCCAGCATAGATATACGAGGTTCGACATGAAGGACAGCACCCCAGAGCACAGGCACCATGAGGTTGCTATAACTGTGGACACATGGGACATTACGCCCGCGAATGCCGACAAAACCCCCCGAACCAGCAATGCCACCAACAACCAGGCCCCCCACCTAGGAAAAATGTTAGGCCCATGCATAGTGTTAGCGCCCGTTCAGACGAGTCAGCGATAAATTCCACAGATTGACGGTGCTCGGACTCCCCAACTTGGGTCTGCGACGCACTCTGGGACAAATCAGGCAGACCAGTAGTCACAGGCACAGTCTGGGGACATCCAGTAGAATTTCTTTGGGACACAGGAGGGCCCCGCACCACTTTAAACTCCTCCACCATGTTTCAACGTGACAAATGGCCCACCACAGACACCATCACCCTTAGTGGATTTACCGGACACGTACAGCAGGAATACATCACAGCCCCCGTAGATATTCAGATAGGAACCATAAGCACCAGACACCCCGTTGTTTTGGTCGACTTGCCCCAAACAACCGAGCACATTCTAGGAATCGATTTTATGAGCTCCCATAACCTTTCCTTTGATCCATAAATGTGTATGGAGAATGGCCAAAACAGCGAGAGCCCCTGCTACGCTCACAGTCGGGGATTATGAACACATGATTTGCTCAATAGGAGACTATTAGTTTAATCCGCAAACAATTAGTGCAGACCAGACAATTAGAGAGGTCCTCATAGAACACAAAGCTTAGTTCGCACAACACAAAACACGATTGTGGGAAGATCCCAGGTGAAGTCACAATTTCAGGACCCAATCCTAATCAACAGGAGCAATATGGTTTCCCACAGCAAGCCGAGGGTGAGATTTCAAAAGTCATCAATAGTTTATTAGACCAAGGAGTAATTCAGCCCATAGTCTCAACGAATAATGCCCCAATTTGGCCCGTGAAAAAACCGGATTGTTCATGGCGACTAACGATCGATTACCGAGAACTTAACAAGGTAAGTTGGGAAGCAGCCCCAACGTTGCCACGAGTCCCAAAACCATGCTCAAGCAGGGAGTACAGGCAAAGTACTTCACAGTGCTGGACATCAGCAATGGCTTTTGGTCCATCCCGTTAGACAAAGCCTGTCAATATAAGTTTGTGTTTACATTTCAAGGGCAGCAATACACGTGGACATGCCTCCCGCAAGGATTCCACAACTCCCCCTCCATTTTCCACCGACAATTGGCCAACAGACTTTCCAAATTTTCCCGACCCGAATGCCTTATTCAATATGTGGACGATTTGCTCCTACAAACGGACACTAAAGAAGAGCATGTAAAGCTTCTTTCGGAATTACTAGGTCTTTTGCAGTCCATTGGATGCAAGGTCAACCCCAAAAAAGCCCAAATCTTAAAAGAAAAGGTCCTTTACTTCGGCACCATTATCACCCACGGGAAGAGAGAAATTGAACAGAAACAAATCGAATCAATCGTTAAATTGCCCCTGCCCCACAATGTCACTGCACTCCGGTCATTCCTCGGTTTAGTAGGATATTGTAGGAACCATATAGATGGTTTTGCCACAAAAGCAGCCCCACTTTCAGAACTCCTTAAAAAGAACGCCCCATGGGAATGGCTTCCGCAGCACACAGACGCCATCGATGTATTAAAACGCGCCCTAGGCACAGCCCCCGCTTTGCAAGTTCCAGACCCACACTCGCCCTATGCCATAGAAGTAGCAACTACCGACTGAACCCTATCAGCTGTACTCCTGCAGGAAAGACATGATCGCTTAGGACCCGTAGCCTATGCCTCACAAGTTTTGGGCCCCGTAGAGCAATGATTCTCAGCCTGCGAACGGCATTTGCTTGCAGTCTTTTGGGCAGTACAGTATTTTGCGTACATCACAGGCCTTAACCCAGTGACGATTTAGCAAAACGACCACTCCTGGAATAAAGACCTGCCCTTCGAACTCATGATAGTACGGAACTCTGTGTCTAGTTCCACCGGATACACCCCCACGTCCTAATGACCGGACGACCATGAGAGGTATACAGCCTCTACTCGGGTTAGATCTATTCGGACCCGAAGTCACGGCACTCACACATGAGAATGCCATGAAAACACTGTTGCAGAATATCCAGACTGTACAACAGTCCGCAGCCGTCAAGATAGGCAATCAAAGACAACAGAGTAAGGCCTACTTTGGTGGGAAGGTGAATACTGTCGAATATGAGGGAAGACAACAGGTAATGCTCCAAGCTTTCCAGCCTGGTACTTTCTTGTCCCCCAAATACACTGGGCCCTATTCGGTGGTAGATAAAGAAAGCCCCTCTGTATACAAGGTATTGGTGGACCCCAAGAAAACCGGATGGTACTATGTCAACCAGATGAAGGCATTTGGTTCCCAACAGAACTTCCACCAGCATCACATCACCTTAGAGGGAATCTTTGAGCCCCTGCAACCCATACCATAAGACACAGACAATGGGGCCCACCATGTACCCCCTGAACCAACCTATGCCTCCTCAATTCCAGCTCCAATATGCCGGGCTTCAGTAGGACGACTCCGCTTGAAAGGACGCCGACCAAAAAGACGGGATGTCAACATACCTTACCCCTATCATGCACCTGGTATCGGGACTCCCAAAACCGTTTGACCCAGACCGGAGCTCACCACCAGTCACAGTGGGTACCAGATAGTCAAAACCCGCCCACATAGGTTCCGTCCTTTGAGGAGGTAACAGGACAAGTCAATCCCAATTGTAAATAGCTTTTCCTCCCACTCCATGCATCCACCAGTTGCAAAAGCTTTTCTGCCCACTCCACGCATCTGCCCAGTGGCAAAAGCTTTCCACTCTCCCATGTTATACTGTCATAATCTTTCAATCAACAGTTGACTGGTTATGGGGAAAGAATGTATTTACCAGTTGAATACACCTCTTTTTCGATAAGGTCATTAGGGTCACTCACCTACTCCAGCCAAGCATATTCCCCATGCCATACTGTGTCATAACCCTTCAATCAACAGTCGACTGGTTGTGGGAAGAAGGATGTATTTACCAGTGGAATACACCTCTTCCCCATCACACACCCTACTCCACTACTGACATGCCCTCAATCAAGTGCTGCCTGAGCTGATTCCAAATTTTAAGAGATGCCACCACCACCAGACTCGCAGTATACCTAGCTAAGGAGAGCGGGAGGGGGGCAGTGACCAATGCCTTTAAACACACTCCAACGCAAGAAGTCTCCTCCATTTGCCCCACCCTGACCCCCTCTCTCCCACAATTACCGCACCTTTTCCACATTCGCTGCCCAGCAATAAGATAATACATTTGGCAGCGCCAGCTCCCCCAAACGCTGTTCCCTCTGCAGGAAGGCTCTCCAAATCCTAGGTGTCTTGCCTGCTCACCCAAATACCAAAATTAACTTATCCACCCTCACAATGTATCTCTCAAAAGTCTCATTTTTCTTGACAGAACAATGCCGATCGAAGTGCTTGATCACTTCATCATATCTCTTGCTTTCATCTTCATTATCAAACACAGAAGTATTGCATATTTCAATTGCTTGGGGACCTGCCACCATGAGCAGCAATGCAATCTACCCCTCTTCAGTCTGTGCCTGCAGGCCAAGGGCTGAGATATAGAGTTTAAACTGCTGTTTGAAAGCGCACCAGGTTTTGTCGACATTACCCGATACTTGAAGCTGGTGGGGTGCCTTTATAAAACATAGGAGCAGAATTAGGCCACTTGGCCCATTGAGTCTGCTCCGCCATTCAATCATGGCTGATATTTTCTCATCCCCATTCTCCTGCCTTCTCCCCATAACCCCTGATCCCCTTATTAATCAAGAACCTTCTATCTCTGTCTTAAAGACACTCAGTGAATTGGCCTCCACAGCCTTCTGCGGCAAAGAGTTCCACAGATTCACCACCCTCTGGCTGAAGAAATTCCTCCTCATCTCTGTTTTAAAGGATCGTCCCTTTAGTCTGAGATGGTGTCCTCTGGTTCTTTAAACCTTCCATCTCAAACTTCAATGTAGTTTAATGCACTGAGTCGCCAATGGTCACAGTTCACCAGTTAGGTGCTTCAGCTGATTTAATTTTGCCTGGTCTGAAGTTACCCTCAAAATCTTCAGCACTCTGGTTCCATGTTGTGTTCTGTGATCTTGTTTTACAATTAATCTACAGAACTGCTGATGACTTAGCCAGAACTATGTTTTATTGATGTACACCTAGTAAGGTAAAAGATCAGAATCAATACAGACCAAGTTATCATAGAGTTACATTAGACTCTCCTGGAACTACCCTTATGCACGACTGTCCTCATGTACGCCCTACAACCTTATGATGAGGATCCAATGTCACATGACCGATGTCTCAAGACCGCATGGTAGGTCTGTACTGCCACCTGCCGGTTGGAGGTCGCACCACCAACTATATACAATATTGTCTACAAGCATATCACCACAAATCTCACCCAAGAGATAAACTGCCCAAACCCAAAAGTCCCAGGACCTCAAAAAGGTACCTCCATTCCACCCGATTAAAAGCCTTCTCTGCGTCCATAGAAATAATTACTTCTGGCACCTTTCCCCAGACATGGTCATGACCATGTACAAAAGCTGCCTAATGTTGCTCGACAACTGTCGTCCTTGCACAAAGCCAATCTGATCCTTGGAGACCACCTCCGGACCGCAGCCCTTCAGATGCCTCACCAATATCTTTGCTAGCACATTCACATCGTGTTCAACAAGGAGATGGGCCTATAAGACCCAAATTCCACCAAATCCTTATCCTTCTTTGGAATCAGGGAGGTGGACTGAGCCAGCATGTCTGGCAATTCCCCCAACAAATCATTATACATCCCCAGTAGGCTTGATGCCAGTGAAGCTATAAATTGCTTATAAAATTCTACCGGAAAGCCGTTGGGCCCCGATTCCTTCCAAATTGCATAGACCCAATGCACTTCATTATCTCCTGCAGCCTAATGGTGCCTTCAACCCCTGTCTCCTCCCACTCTCCACCACCGTGAAATCCAGGCCACCTAAAAATTGTGGATGCCTAAACCTCCACGGATCAACTCCCCATCTGTTCAATGAATAACCCAGGTCCTTCGCTAGTCCTGATGTTAATAACTACTTGGGGCTCCATCTATCCAGCTTTGGGTCCAAAACACAGTTGAAATCACCCCCCCTTTTTTTAATGTATTTTATTCCACACATATTCAAAAATACAACAACACGAATCAATAGCATTCTCAACACCCCAACAATTCACAGTTTGTACAATTTCCCCTCCTTTTCACCCCTTCACCAGCCCCCGCACGACAAACAGTGCCTCAAACATTGCCATGAACAGTCCGCCACTCCCGGTGGGGTCGCCGACTGCCAATCCAGCAATATCCTTCATCGGGCAATTAGAGAGGTGAAGGCCACGACATCGGCCCTCTTCCCTTCCATCAGCTCCGACATTTCCGACACCCCAAAAATCGCCACCATTGGATCCGGCCTGACCTCCACCCCCACAATCCTCGATAGCATTCCCAACAGTCTCACAGTGTCTCTCCAACTTCTCACTGCCCCAGAACATGTGCGCATGATTTGCTGGCCCTCGCCACCCCCTGGAAGAATCCACCCATCCTTGCCCGGATTGTATGCACCCTATGCATCACCTTGAATTGTATCAAGCTCATCTTCGTGCACGAGGTCAAATTTACCCGACACATCGCCTCACTCCACACTCCCCATCCTATCACTCCCCAACTCCTCCTCCCATTTATTCTTGATCCTCACCATCTGCACTTCCCCTTGCTCCCCAGCCAACCAGGTATGTCAGCAATCCAACCCACCCCCTCAACATCCAGGAGAAGCAGCCACTCCAACAGGGTATACTCAGGCAACTTGGGAAACCCTCTCCATTCCTTCCGTGCAAAATCTCTCACTTGCATATACCTGAATTCACTTCCCTTTGGCAACTCAAACCTCTCCTGCAGCTCTTCCAGGCTTGCTAACATATTTTCCAGGTACAAATCCCTTGCCCTCACCAGCAACACCTCCCTCCACTTCCTGTATATATACTTCCATGTCCCCCGGCTTAAACTTGTGATTTCCACACAATGGTGTCAGCACCGACATCCCCTCCATCCTATAGTGTCTCCTCAGCTGGTTCCACACCCTAATTGTAGACTGTACTACTGGGCTCATGGTATCCCTCCCTGGTGCCAGTGGAAACGACGCCGTCACCATGGCCCTCAAGCTGGACACCCCACAGGACTCCTCCTCCATCCTAACCCACTCTAATCCCTCCCCCTTCCACCAGCATCTCACGTTCGCCCGCCAGTAGTAATGCAACAGGTTCGGGAGCACCAGCCCCCCTTTCTGCTTCTGCCTCTGTAGCAGGGCCCTCTTTACCTTACCCTTGGTATCTTCACCGCCCATACAAACTCCGAGATCACAGCCTCAAATTTTCGGAAAAAAGCCTTTGGGATAAAGATTAGGAGGGTCTGGAATACAAACAGGAACCTTGGCAGCAAATTTATCTAAACCACTGGCCCCTCTCCGCTAATGGTAGGCGCAGTGCATCCCATCTCCTAAAATTCCCCCTAACCTCCTCCATCAACGTCGTCAGATTCCACTTGTGCACCATTGCAACTCTCCTGTCACCTCGACCCCCAAATACCTAAACCTGTCCCTGGCTAACCTGAACGGCAATGCCCACAAGCTGGCCCCCCCAACTCGCCACATTCACCTGGAACACCTCACCCTTCCCGATGTTTAACTTATATCCCAAAAAGGCCCCCAAATTCTCCAGTATGTCCATAATTCCCCTCATACTCTCCAGCAGGTCCAACACAAACAGGACAGGTTGTCCGCGTACAACGGCACCCAGTTTTCCCTATTCCCCCACACAATCCCCTGCCACTCCATTGCCTCCTTAAGGGCCATCACCAAGGGCTCGATTGACAGCGCAAACAGCAGTGACAACAGCGGACACCCCTGCCTCCTTCCCCTATGCACCCTAAACTCCGCAAACTCATCTCATCTGTCCATACACTCACCACATAACAGATGTACCCACACCACAAACTTAGGACCAAACCCAAACCTTCCCAAGATCTCAAACAGGTACCTCCACTCCACCCAATCAAAGCCTTCTCTACATCCACAGAGATTACTACCTTCGGTACCTGCCCTGCCAACGGGGTCATAATCATGTTTAACAGCCACTTGATGTTACTGGAGAGCTGCCTGCCCTTTATGAAACCTGTTTGGTCCTCGGCGACTGCCCCAGGGACACACACCTCCATCCTCCCCGCCACTAACTTGGCCAACATCTTCACGCCCGTGTTTAACAGTGAAATGGGGCGATATGACCCACACTGCAGCAGGAACTTCTCCTTCTTCCAGATCAGTGTAATTGATGCCTGTGTCAATGTCTCTGGCAGCTCCACCTTTTCCAGTGCCTCGCCAAACATCCCCAGCAAACGCGGTGCCAACTGCTTCGCAAACTCCTTCACCTATCTCAGCCCTAATGCTCTTCCAGCGCCTGCCTCCTCCCTTCATCCAGCCTTGGGAACTCCAGCCCATCCAAAAACCGCCCCATATCTCCCTCCTCACCGCCGGCTTGGCCCTGTACAGCCTGTTTATAGTACTCCCTAAATGCCTTGTTGATCTTCCCGGCTCCGACACATCCCTGTCCGTACTCTCAGAATTTCCCTAGACACGGCCTGCCTTCTTAGCTGGTGGACCAGCATGCAGCTCGCCTTCTCTCCATATTCATACTGCACCCCCTCGCTCTCCACAATAGCCCTACTGCTTTCTCCTGTCGTCAGTCTGTCACACTGCCCCTGTAACCTTTTTGGTGGGAGCTCTCGAGTATTTCCTGTCACCACGACTATCTCATCCAACAGCCGTCCATACTCCTTCTTCCTCCTCCTGTCCCTGTGCGCCTTGAACGAGATAACCTGCCCCCGAACAACTGCCTTCAACTCCACAAATGTGGCCGCCGACACCTCCCCATTCTGTTCAACTCCACATAATCTTTGATCACCAACTACACCTTCTCAGAGAACCCCTTGTCTGCCAAAAGCCCCGAATCCAGCCTCCATCCTAGCCTCTGCTCCTGCCTTGAACCAAGCCAGACCTCCAGCCAGTGCAACGAATGACCTGAGATCATGACTCCTGCGTACTCCAACCCGCTTCCACCACCTACACCACCATGGCAAATACCTTGTACTCATGCGAGAAGAAGTACTTCCTCCCCCCGAGTTCCTAAACCTCCACGGGTCCACCATTCTCATGCGTTCCATAAACCCTCCCAGCTCCTTTGCCATTCTCAACCTTCCCATTGACTTAGGGCTCGACCAATCCACCCTTGGTTCCAAAATCGCCCCCCATAATCAACTGGTGCATGTCCAGGTCCAGGAGCACTCCCAGCAACCTTTTCACAAAACCCACACCATCCCAATTCAGCACATATACATTCAATAGCACCACCACCATCCCCTCCAGCACCCCACTTACTATCACATATTTCCCCCCCCCAGGTCCTGCACTTCTTTGGCCCCTACAAACCCCACTCATTTGCTCATCAGGATAGCCACCCCCCCGCAACTTTGAGTCAAACCTCGAGTGAAATACCTGTCCCACCCATATCTTCCTCAACCTGACGACCTGATCCTTCACCTGGAGGTACTGCAGAAAGACTACCCCCGCCTTCAGACTCCTTAGGTGTGCGAAGACCAAAGACCACTTAACTGGCCCGTTCAGTCCCCAGAAATTCCATGTTACAAAACCTACCAGAGGCTTATGCCTCCACTCCCTCTACCGTCCGCCATCATCCCCTTCCGACTCTCCCTCTTTCAATTTTGCCCTGAACCGGGAGCATCCAAGATGGCCTCCTTTTCCGCCCATGACCACGCTCAATCTCTAACGCGACTACGTCGCAGCCCCCCCATTCCCTACTGTCATGTGAGAGTACCTTTAAGAAATGGGTGTTTTTTAATAGACTAGCTGTAGTGGGTGTACCTTTAAGAAATGGGTGTTTATTACTGCAGGTGATGTCAGAGTGTGGGTTGAGCTGGGCTGTCTGTCAGCTTTTACTTTCGCTTTGGACTTTCAGCTACAGTGTGTGTTTTAGTTTCATTTTGGAGAGCTGGTAGCTGCAGGCAAAGCAAGCAGCTGTAAGGGTCTCTCTCTTCAGGCTACAGACTGACTTCAGCTCATTTAACATAAGAACATAAAAACTAGGAGCAGGAGTAGGCCACCTGGCCCCTCGAGCCTGCTCCGTCATTCAATGAGATTGTGACTGATCTTTTGTGGACTCAGCTCCACTTTCCGGCCCAAACACCATAACCCTTAATCCCTTTATTCTTCAAAAAAGCCTGTACTGCTTCACTGGGCAAGGAATTCCATAGATTTGAGGATTTCAAAGTGGTACATGTCTCTGTAGAGAAGTTGAACCTGATGTCTTTCTGTAAAAGGGTTCCTTTCTTTTGTCTTATGGATGTTGCAAGGAAAGATTAAGAGTTACTAAGAGGGTACTGTATTCTTTGGGGGATTTATTGGTGTTGATAGTTGTTAAGATGTTTACTGTGGATTTATGAAGTGTTAACTGGTTTCATAAATAAACATTGTTTTAATTTAAAAGTACTGTAAATCTCTCTTACATCACACCTATAAGGTAGGCCCTTGTGCTCCCCATAACCACAATCTATTCATTGTTGTGGGTCAAGTGAACTCCATGATACACTTTGGGGCTCTCTAAACCCTGACCCATAACACTACCACCCCCCCAACCTGGCCAACCCTGCGGCCACTTCCCCTACCTCACTTCTGTTCACCAGCATTATCTGCCAGCATGGCAGCTCCCGCCTGAAGACCCCTCATAGAATCATAGAATTTACAGTGCAGAAGGAGGCCATTCGGCCCATCAAGTCTGCACCGGCCCTTGGAAAGAGCACCCTACTTAAGCCCACACCTCCACCTGATCCCAGTAACTCAGGAACCCCACTTATCCTTTTTGGACACTAAAGGCAATTTAGAATGGCCAATCCACCTAACTTGCCCATCTTTGGACTGTGGGAAGAAACCGGAGCACGTGGAGGAAACCCACACAGACACGGGGAGAACGTGCAGACTCCACACATACAGTGACCCAAGCCAGGAATCGTACCTCGAGTCCTTGAGCTGTGAAGCAACAGTGCTAACCACGGACGTCCGATAGTGGTGATGTGCTGAGCGGACGCATATCAGGCGGCTCTACTCTCAATCAGACCCAAATTAGCCAATTTTCAAGGATTTTAGGCTAAAAAATGTACCCTAAACCTATCTAAACCCAGAAGGTATTAACAGTACAGAAGTAGAAGGGAAGATGCCGGCAAACCATAGTTCAAAAGGACGGTGAAAAGGCAGAAGCAGTGGAAAAGGGCAGGAGCAACAAGTGGACGGACCAGCAGACCTACGAGGCAAGGCAGAGGTCCCGACGAACCAAGAGTGGGGACGACCGGCAACCTTAACGGCGGAACAAGAACAGGCAGTGACGCCCCCCTCCACACCGGGGGATGGATGAAGACATTCCTAAATAAGGAGCTGACTGCCATGAGGGAGGCTATTAAAATGGAGATCCACGTGGTGGTGAAATAGGTGGTGACAGAAGCGATGGCCACCCTCCAGCGCATGATAAGCAGCCTGGGAAGAAAGGTGGAAGTCCAGAAAAAGACGATCCTGGACCTGGAAAAGGCTCCAACCAATCAGAGTGATAGGATCATGGCTCTGGAGACCGAGGTGAAGAGGTTGGTGGCGGCCCAGGGGAACTTGAAGGGGAAGGTCGAGGACCAGGAAAGCCTGTTCCGACGGCAAAATGTCCGTATCATGAGCCTGCCAGAAGGTGTTTTGGAAACGGACCCAACGGACTATATTGCCCAAATGCTAGGCAACCTGGTTGGGAGGGACAGCTTCCCAAGCCCCCCCAGAACTCAACAGGGCACACAGGTCACTCCGCCCAAAATCACGAAGCTGTACTGGTACCAGGACCGGGAAAAGATTCTGAGGTTGGCCCGACAGACAAAGTCATACACAGGGGAAGGACACAGAATTAGGGTGTATAAGGACATTGGGGCGGACCTTGCAAAAAAGATGGCCGAATTTAATAGGGCAAAATCAACACTATAAGAACGGGGTGAGGTTTGGCATGTTGTTCCCGGCCAGACTCTGAGTAATGTACCAGGGGAAAGAGCACTACTTCGGCAACCCGGTGGAGACTGAAGGGTTTGTGAAAAAGAACAATCTAGAGAAGGAACAAACGCAGCAATGGTGAGGGCAGCGGGAAGAAAGACTAAAAGCAGAGGACAAAATGGGACCAAGATATGTTGTATGGACTCTGTGTTTGCGCAGGGCTATGCTGCCTTGATCTCGGATTAAAGCTGGAAGACAGAGAGAAGTAATAGAGGATAGCGGAAACAGGTGAGGGGGCGAGGAAGGGAACGGAGACAGGCAGACAGAATAGGGACAGGGCGACATCAGCCCAGGGTGGGGAGACACCGTACTAGCAGGGAGAGCAGGCACGGGAAGACAGGCAGTAAAGATGGCTGCTGCGCACCTGCCAGGGGAGAGTGAGAGTCTAGCCGGGGGGGGGGGGCAGAAAGGGGGAAGAATACAGGGGGACGACGACAGGGAGTGGGGGAGGGGAACAGGGAGGGGGGGACGACTCACAGAACATCAAAGGGGCAGAAAGACAGGAAGGGGTTGGCAGCAAGAAAAGCACAGGCCTCGGCGGGCATGGAACAGGCCGAGGAACCAAGATGGTGCCGCAAGCAGTCACTTTGGAAGGCCCCTAAACAAAGTGAGGCCCCGGAGTGCAGGGGCGCACCCATGTGGCATACCCACAGTTGCTGGCCATGTTGGATGCCTGCCATGTGAGAGTACCTTCAGGAAATGGGTGTTTAAGAAATGTACCTTTAAGAATTGGGTGTTTATCAGTGATGTCAGAGTGTGGGTGGAGCTGGGCTGTCTGTCAGCTTTTTACTTTTGTTTTAGGCTGTTTGCTGCAGGGTGTGTTTTAGTTTTGTTTTCAGTGTTGGAGCTGAAGCCAGACAGAGCAGGTGTACTGTTGATCTCTCTGCCATGAAAAGACTATCTCTTGATCATTTGGTGAATTCAGAATTATAAATATTCTCAGTCGTGAATGTAAACCTAATGTGCTTCTGTTAAAAGGTGTTTCTTTTGTCTTCTGGATGTTGTTTGGGAAGTTATTAAGGATTACTTAGTGTTATATTCTTTGGGGGTTGTATTTGAATTGATGGTTGCTAAGATGTTCACTGTATGTTTTAAAAAGGTTAACTTGAGTTCATAGAATAAACATTGTTTTGCTTTTTAAAAATACTTTTTCATTTCTGCTGTATCACTCCTATAGAGTGGGCCATGTGCTCCTCATACCACAATCTATTAAAAGTTGTAGGTCAGGTAAACTCCATGATACACTTTGGGGTTCTCAAAACTCTGGCCATAACAAATTGGGGGCTCATCAGGGATGGCTTTGTGAACTTAAAGACGGTGAGGTGTGAGCATATTGTGGTTGCTTTTCAGGTGTGGTATTTCAGTTAAGTAGGGAGTGTGTTGTGGACAATAGCTCTTTCAGAGGCTCTGAGGTTTCTGGGGGTGGAGACGGTCACACGCAGTACCATACGGACAGAGACTAAAAGCAGACTGTTAGATTTGGCAAAAACATTGCAGTTAACATTACCTGACAAAATGCGAAAAGATGAGGTAATTATGGCGGTGGCTAAGCATTTAAAGTGGCCTGAGATACAGTTTGACTAATTGGAAATGGCAAAAAATCCGTTGCAAATTAAACAAATGGAACATGAGAAAGAATTAAAGCAGCTTGAATATGAAAGATATGAAAAAGAAAGAGAGAGAGCGGAAAAAGAAAAAGAAAGCGAGAGAGATAGAGAGGACAAAGAAAAGGAGAGAGACGAAAGGAGAAAAGAAAAAAAATCGCCCTAGCAGAACAAAGAGAAAGAGAAAGGGAGATACAGATCAGGGAAAAAGATAAAAGAGAGAGTTTGAACTTCAGAAAATGGCCATGAAACATGACAGTCAGTTAAAATTGGCAGACGTAAAGGGAAACGTACAGTTGGATGATAGTAATGAGGATAATGAGAATGAGCGTCAAAGTTGAAGGCTTGGTGGGGATCTATTTAAAGATGTCCAAGCATTGCCAAGGTTTGACAAGAAGGAGGTAGAAGCCTTTTTCATTTCATTTGAGAAGGTAGCTAAATAAATGAAATGGCCACAGGACATGTGGGTATTACTGATTCAAACAAAGCTGGTTTGTAGGGCTAGTGAAATGTATGCATCACTACCGGAGGAGGTATCTGGGACATATGAGGAGGTGAAAAAATCCATCTTAGGTGCATATGAACTAGTGCCTGAAGCCTACAGACAAAGGTTTAGAAATTAAAGGAAAGAATTTGGTCAAACATACATGGAGTTTGAAAGGATCAAACAGAGTAATTTTGATAGGTGGATAAGGGCTTTGAAAATAGACAAAACGTATGAAGCTCTCAGGGAAATTGTACTTTTGGAGGAGTTTAAAAATTCAATTCCTGATGTAGTGAGAACTCATGTAGAAGAGCAGAGGGTTAAAACTGCGAGATTAGCAGCAGAAATGGCAGATGATTCTGAATTAGTTCATAAATCAAAGCTTGGTTTCCGACATCAGTTTCAGCCTGTGAGGGATAGAAACTGGGGACATGAGAAAAAGTGGTAAAAGTAAAGGTCATCTGATGGGAGATAATGAGAGTGTACCTCAGTTTAAAAAAGAAATCCAGGAGGGTGGACGAGACATGAAAAGTTTCAAACGTTTTCACTTTAATAAAATAGGCCATGTAAAGTCACAGTGTTGGTGGTTGAAGAAAAGCACTGGGAAGGCTGATGTGGTAAAACAGGATAAGACAGTGGGTTTTGTTAAAGTGGGAAAGGAAAGCCCAAGTGAAGTGAAGGAGGGGCAAAAGATTGTACAGCCTGATCAAGAGGTGATTGATAAGAAGGTGCCAGATCTCTTTAAATAATTTACTTGTGTGGGTAAAGTTTACTCGTGTGTATCAGAAGGAGCAGGTAAAGAAGTCACAATATTAAGAGATACGGGAGCTAGTCAATCTTTAATTGTAAGAGATGAGGAGTTATGTAGTTTGGGAAGAATGTTGCCAGAAAAGGTGGTAATAGGTGGAATTCAGGGTGAGAGGAGTAATTTTCCATTATATAAGATAAGGTTGGAAAGTCTAGTGAAGAGTGGTGAAGTGGTAGTAGGAGTAATAGAGAAACTATCTTGTCCAGCAATACAGTTTATCTTGGCTAATGATATAGCTGGATCGCAGGTGGGAGTGATGCCTACTGTGGTTGATAAGCCAGTGGAAAATCAGACAACTGAAGTGTTGAAGGACGAATATCCTGGGATTTTTCCAGATTGTGTAGTAACAAGGTCACAAAGTCACAGGTTAAGACAAGAGGAGAAATCAGAGAGTGAAGATGAAGTTTAAGTGCAATTATCAGAAACGATTTTTGATCAGATGGTTGAAAAAGAACAAGTACAGGTAGAGGAAAAGGTGGATATTTTTAGTTCAGGAAAATTGGCAGAGTTACAACAAAAAGATATTGAAATAAAATGGATGTATCAGAAAGCATATACGGAAGAGGAATCTGAGTGTATACCAGAGTGTTGTTACCGTAAAAGTGATGTCTTGATGAGAGAATGGAGACCTTTACATATGATGGCGGATGAAAAGTGGGCAGAAGTTCATCATGTAGTATTGCCGGTACGGTACAGAAAGGAGGTGTTGCAAGTTGCACATGAGGTACCAGTGGGAGGTCATTTAGGAATGAGGAAAACTCAAGCTAAAATCCAGAAGTTTTTTTATTGGCCTGGACTACATAAAGATGTAGTTAAATTTTGTCAATCATGTCAAGTGATAGGGAAACATCAAGCAGTGATAAAACCAGCGCCCTTAATACCCAATCCAGCAGTTGGGGAACCTTTTACAAGGGTCCTAATTGATTGCGTAGGACCGCTTCCTGAAACAAAAAGTGGGAATCAATATCTTTTGACGATAATGGATGGGTCTACTAGGTTTCCAGAGGCCATTCCAATATGTAATATTACAGCTAAAAAGATTGTGGAGGAGTTACTTAAATTCTTTACGAGATATGGACTACCCACAAAAATACAGTCGGATCAAGGATCAAATTTTACCTCAAGATTATTCAAAGAAGTTATGGATAGCTTTGGAATAAAACAATTTAAATCAACTGCGTACCAGCCAGAATCGCAAGGAGCATTTAGAAAGGTGGCATCAGACATTAAAGACAATGTTGAGGGTTTATTGTCACAATTATCCAGAGGATTAGGATAAAGGAATTCCATTCGTACTGTTTGCAATTAGGAATGCACCTAAAGAGTCAACCAAATTCAGTCCTTTTGAACTCATTGTTGGTCATGAGGTAAGAGGACCTCTTAAATTGAGTAAGGAAAAATTGGTGAGTGAGAAATCGGAAATGACATGATAGGATTACATGTCAAATTTTAGGGAACGATTAAATGGAGCAGGTGAATTGGCTAGACAACATTTAAAAGTTGCACAAAATGTGATGAAATGGTTAGTGAACAAGAAGTCCAAAGTTCGTAGTTTTGCCAGTGGAGATAAAGTTTTAGTATTGTTACCAGTGGTAGGTGAACCTTTAAAAGCAAGGTATTGTGGACCTTATCAGATTGAAAGGAAATTAAGTGAGGTGAATTATGTGGTTAAAAACACCAGATAGAAGGGAGACTCAGTGAGTGTGTCATGTGAATATGCTTAAAAGGTACTTTGTAAGGGAAGGAGAGAAAAAGGAGGTTTTAATGATTCTAACGCAAAGTGACGAACCAAATCCAGATGACTGTGAATTTGACATACCTCAAATTAAATTGGAAAACGAGGATGTTCTTAAAAATTGGGATAAATTGTTGAGTTACCTTCCAGAGGAAAAACAAACTGACCTGAAAGCGTTATTGATATCACGTGGGCAAGTTTGTGGAGATAAATTGGGAAGTGCTAAAATGGCTATACATGATGCAGATGTGGGAAATGTTGTTCCAATCAAACAACATCCATACAGACTTAACCCTTTAAAATTGGCACAGGTTAACAAAGAGATTGAAAATAGCATAATTGAAATAGGTTGCAACCAATGGAGCTCACCCATAGTGATGGTACCTAAACCAGATGGTACCCAATGGTAGTGTGTGGACTATAGAAAGGGTAATGCAGTTACAAGAACAGACTCTTAAACTATCCCATGTTTGGAGGATTGCATTGAGAAAGTGGGACAATCAGCTTTTATTTGTAAACTGGATTTACTTAAAGGTTACTGGCAGGTACCTTTATCCGAAAGGGCGAAGGAGATTTCAGCTTTTGTGACTCCAGATGGTATATACCAATTCAGAGTTATGCCATTTGGCATGAAAAACGCACCAGCCACATTTCAATGGTTAACTAACAAAGTTGTTTCAGGATTACCCAATTGTGCGGTATACATCGACGATCTGGTAATTTTCAGCCAGACATGGAAAGAACATTTAAAACATCTGATGGAGTTATTCAATTGACTTCAGGAGGCGGGTTTGGTGATAAACCTAGCCAAAAGTGAATTTGGAAAGGCGCAAGTCACTTTCCTTGGCCATACAATTGGACAGGGTCGAATGGCCCCACGGGATGTGAAAACAAAAGTTATTGTGGAGTTTCCGATACTCTTGACACGACGGGAAATAATGCGATTTTTTGGTACGAGTGGATTTTACCGGAAATTTGTACCGAATTTTAGCAGTGTGGTCGCTGCACTGACGGACTTGCTCAAGAAGCGTAACAAATTCTAGTGGACAGCGGAGTGTCAACAGGCATTTAACGGTCTGAAGGCTGTGTTAACCACTGCTCCTGTATTAGCCATCCCAAATTCGACGAAACCATTCAAAGTGGAGGTTGTTGCGAGTGATGTGGGTGTGGGTGTGGTGCTTCTACAAGACGACAACGAAGGGCTAGAGCGGCCTATTCATTATTTTTCAAAGAAATTGAATTCTCACCAGAAAAAGTATTCTACGATTGAGAAGGAGACTTTGAGTTTGGTGCTGGCTTTGCAACATTTTCACATTTATGTGACCAACAATTCGTCTGACACCGTTATATATACTGATCATAATCCGTTGACGTTTTTGGAGCGATTCCGGAATACCAATGCAAGGCTGTTTTGCTGGAGTTTATTGTTACAGCCATTTTATTTAAAAATAGTACATGTGGCAGGACGAGAAAATGTGATAGCCGATGCTTTGTCACGAATGTGATGAACGTAAGCAGTTTCAGTTGGAGGAAGAAGAACGGAAAAACAAATGGACTATATTATTATACCTATTTGCGTGTGTTGTTTTTTGAAATGAGAAAGTATATTTACTGTGTGCATTTGTTAAAGGATAGTGAAAAGGTGAAAAATGAAACCATCTTGAAGTTGATGGTTTATTTATTTTTCTTAGGGGGGAGGTGTCATGTGAGAGTACCTTTAAGGAATGGGTGTTTAAGAAATGTACCTTTAAGAAATAGGTGTTTATCAGTGATGTCAGAGAGTGGGTGGAGCTGGGCTGTCTGCCAGCTTTTTACTTCCATTTTAGGCTGTTTGCTGCAGGGTGAGTTTTAGTTTCGTTTTCAGTGTTGGAGCTGAAGTCAGACAGAGCAGGTGTACTGTTGATCTCTCTGCCATGAAAAGACTATCTCTTGATCATTTGATGAATTCAGAATTATAAACATTCTCAGTCGTGAATGTAAACCTAATGTGCTTCTGTTAAAAGGTGTTTCTTTTGTCTTCCGGATGTTGTTTGGGAAATTATTAAGGATTACTTAGTGTTGTATTCTTTGGGGGTTGTATTTGAATTGATGGTTGCTAAGATGTTCACTGTATGTTTTTGTTATAACCTGCCTGCTTACCATTGGCTGGGGACTAATGACAATCCCACACTCCTGTGGGAGTATGAGCTTCCCCAATGAGGGGGCGGAGAAATCATTAACAGACTCCCTGTATAAATAAAGCTGGCCAGTTTGGAACCAGCAGGAAGGAGTGAGCAGCAAGCGAAGTTGCTGCTGCTGTTGTATATATATATATTATTGGAAATAAATGTTACTTCTTTGTATCCTTAAAACTCGTGCTGGATTCTTCGTGGCCTTCACAAAACTAGCGATGAGGATTAAAGTCAATAGCTGTCTACACTGCTGAAGCCACCTCCCTGGATTTTTGTTGGATACAGGTTGGAAATTGTTTTCTATGACACCATGCCTCTGTACGGACGTTTGGATTATCGTGGACGGGGTTGGGTTAAATTGTTGCCCCACTAAATTCACAAGTTCATCAAACGTTTTGGTGTCCGGCGCAGCTGGGTACGTAAGGCTCCTAATCACCCCAAACGTATGTGGGCCGCAGGCGGTGAGCAATATGACCACCTGGCGCTCATTTTCGGTGATATTGTTTGCCCAGAAATAGTAACGCATCCGTTGTGCGTACTGGTTCCAGCTTTCCAGCGCAGCATCAAAAACATCCAAACGTCCGTAGAGGATCTCTACACGAAGCTTGCAGGCGGACTCTTGTTCACAAAATTAGATATGAGTCACGCCTACCTACAGTTGGAGCTGGACCCTGCCTCCCGACCATATGTGACGATTAATACACACCGGACCCTGTATGAATGTACACGTTTGCCCTTTGGAGTATCCTCTGCCTGCGCTATTTTTCAACGCGTTATGGAGGGCATTTTGAGAGGTTTACCGCGTGTCGCTGTCTACTGAGATGACGTTTTGATCACAGGGACGTCGGAGCAGGAACATTTGGAAAATCTGGAGGCTGTCCTTAGATGCTTTTCGGAGGCTGGAGTCCGTTTATGTCGCACAAAGTGCGTTTTTCAGGCAAAGGAAGTAGTCTACCTGGGTTATCGGGTGGACCGCGAAGGTTTGCACCCCGTCGCAGAGAAGGTGCGCGTGATTCAACAGGCCCCCGCCCCGACTGACACTTCGCATCTTCGTTCTTTCCTCGGCCTCGTAAACTATTACGGGAAGTTCCTCCCCAATCTGACAACTACGCTAGCCCCGTTGCACCTTCTGCAAAAGAAAAATCACACCTGGGTTTGGGGTCAGCCGCAAGAAACCGCTTTCCGGCTGGTAAAACAACAATTGTCGTCGTCTGGGGTCCTAACCCACTATGATCCTGGAAAGCCTTTGCTCTTCACATGTGATGCATCCCCGTATGGTATTGGGGCCACCCTGTCCCACAAGATGGAGAACGGGGCCGAGCGGCCGATAGCTTTCGCCTCACGCACATTGACTGCAACGGAAAAAAAGTACGCGCAGATCGAGAAGGAGGGCCTGGCAGTGGTCTTTGCGGTGAAACGTTTCCACCAATACGTGTATGGCCGCCACTTCACTATTGTGACTGATCATAAGTCTCTGCTGGGACTTTTCAGAGAGGATAAGCCAATACCGCCCATTGCTTCCGCACGGATCCAGCGCTGGGCTTTGTTGCTCGCTGCATGTGAGTATTCTCTGGAGCACAAACCAGGAACGCAGATAGCGAATGCCGACGCACTGAGCCGATTGCCTTTATCGACCGGCCCCATGTCGACCCCCACAACCGGTGAGGTTGTTGCAACCCTAGATTTTATGGACACCTTGCCTGTCACGGCATCACAGATCCGTGAGTGGACCCAGACGGAGCCAGTCCTGTCAAAGGTTCAGCACATAGTCCTGTACGGTGGGCAGCATAGACAGCTCCCAGGTGAGTTGCGGGCATTTTCCTCCAAGCTGTCAGAATTCAGCGTGGAAGACGGCATCCTCTTGTGGGGGACGCGTGTGATTGTCCCGGAAAAAGGCCAGGAGCTGATACTAAGAGACTTGCACAATGGGCATCCAGGTGTGGCCAAAATGAAAATGTTGGCCCGGAGTTATGTCTGGTGGCCAGGCCTCGACACCGACATTGAGAAGGTGGCCCAAAACTGCTCCATTTGCCAGGGGCATCAGAAGCTTCCGCCGTCCGCACCCCTACACCACTGGGTATGGCCAGGGCGGCCTTGGGCGCGCTTGCATGCAGATTTCGCCGGCCCTTTTCAAGGATCCACGTTCCTTCTATTAATCAACGCCCAGTCTAAATGGCTAGAGGTGCATAAGATGCTAGGCACAACGTCCTGCGCAACAATTGAGAAGATGCGTTTGTCTTTTAGTGCGCATGGCCTCCCCGAGGCGCTGGTCACGGATAACGGCACTCCATTCATGAGTGAGTAGTTTGCGAGGTTCATGAAGTTGAACGGCATACGCCATATCCATACTGCCCCTTACCACCCGGCTTCAAATGGGTTGGCAGAGCACGCAGTGCAGACATTCAAATGAGGCCTAAAGAAGCAGTCTTCTGGGTCAATGGACACGAGACTGGCTCGCTTTTTGTTTTCGTATAGGACCACCCCCCATTCGGTGACTGGGGTAGCTCCCGCAGAACTCCTAATGGGCCGGAGACTTCGCACCCGCCTTAGCATGGTTTTCCCGGACATTGGTGCAAAAGTACGCCGCACACAAGAACGGCAGGGACAGGGTTTTTCTCGGCATCGGCCGATTCGGCAGTTTGCGCCCGGTTACCCAGTGCTCGTTTGGAATTTTGCTGGTGGTGCCCAGTGGGTCCCTGGCGTAATCTTTCGCCAAACAGGCCATATATCTTACCAGGTGCAAGCCCAGGGTCATCTCCAGCGCAAACATGTAGACCACGTTCGGTCCAGAAGACTATCCCTTCCAAAAATTCCCTGCCCCCGGAGCTCATTTCTACAGCCACAGAGACCAGAGACAATGGAAAGTAGTCCTCACAATCTTCCTCTGGTGCCTCACTCAAAGCCTGCGCAGGTCGTTACAGAACCGCGTGGAGATAGAGACGCCGAGATGACGGAGGCAGCAGACTCTGATTCCGAGATTGAGACACAGGACGCATCAGCGGGGGAATCCTCGGACCCACGGGCCGTGGATGTACAACCGTTACGCCGTTCATCACGGAAGCGCCGGTCTCCATCTCGTTACACACTGCCCGATCCAGCGCCTCGTGCAAATGGTGTCCGGCCTGCGGCAAAACAAGTCCGACGCCCTCCTTCGCCAGGGTCTTCGGTGGATTCCTTAGACTTTGGGGGGGGGAGGGATGTTATAACCTGCCTGCTTACCATTGGCTGGGGACTAATGACAATCCCACAATCCTGTGGGAGTATGAGCTTCCCCAATGAGGGGGGCGGAGAAATCATTAGCAGACTCCCTGTTTCAATAAAGCTGGCCAGTTTGGAACCAGCAGGAAGGAGTGAGCAGCAAGCGAAGTTGCTGCTGCTGTTGTATATATATATTATTGTAAATAAATGTTATTTCTTTGTATCCTTAAAACTCGTGCTGGATTCTTCGTGGCCCTCACAAAAGTTTTAAAAAGATTATAGAATAAACATTGTTTTGCTTTTAAAAAGTACTTTTCCATTTCTGCTCTACCACACCTGTAGAGTGGGCCGTGTGCTCCCCATACCACAATCTATTAAAGGTTGTGGGTCAGGTGAACTCCATGATACACTTTGGGGTTCTCTAAACTCTGGCCCATAACAGTGCTCCCTGAACAAGGGGAAACCCTGGAGCGCAGGGGCCCGACCTCATGGCGAGAGCGGCGACCATGGCCATTTTGGACTGCCCCCTAACAAAGGGAAACCCTGGAGTGCAGGGGCACGTCTACCAGGTAAGTATGGTTGATCCCGTAGAAACCCCCCATCAGGATAGTCACCTGGAATGTAAGGGGACTTAACGGCCCGGTGAAAAGATCCAGAGTCTTCGCACACTTGAGAAGCTTGAAGGCTGACATAGTCTACTTCATGAGACACACCTGAGGGAGAAGGACAGATTACTGGTAAGAAAGGGCTGAGTGGGACAGATGGACCATTCATGCTACGAGGGCTAGGGGAGTAGCCATACTGATCAGCAAAAGGATGAGATTTACAGAGACCAGGATGGTTACGGACCAAGGGGGACGGTACGTCATGGTCAGCGGTGTCCTGGAAGGGGCACCGGTAGTCCTGGTAAATGTGTACGCTCCCAACTGGGACGACACAGAATTCATAAAAAAGACCATGGAGGAATCCCCGACATTGACTCATGCCTATTTCTTTTCTCTATCCAAATTGAATGGCTCTCTGTACCATGGTGGTGTGCTTAGTTAGTTCATCCTCTCCACAGTCCCTGCTCTCATCCACACAGGGAGAAATAATCTTTAACCTGTTGGACACGGACAAGGGCTGGGGCTCCTGCAATTCTACCTCCTGGATCCTTCTAAGGACCTCACTCAGTCACACCCTCCTGTTCTTAATCACTGGCCGAATTCAAGGTAGTTAATCTAAGGGATGTGACTGCCTCCTGAAACACAGTGTCCAAGTAACTTTCCCCCTCCCTGATATGTCGCAGTGTTCAAAGCTCAGACTCCAGTTCATCAACTCTGATCCAAAGTTCCTCAAGCAACCAACACTTGCCAAAGATGTGTTCACTAGGAACCACCAGCTCCCACATCATGTAGACACAACACATCACCTGGCCCTGCATCTCTTTTGAATTTAATTAGTATTCAGGTCCTTACCCGGGGTGCATACAAGTTGGAAGTCGTACCTCCGGAGTTTGAGCAGAATGTGCTGGAGGTGAGGGGTCATGTCATTAAGGTCCTTTTGGATGATGCCAATCAGCGGGCGATGGTCGGTCTCCACAGTGAACTGGGGAAGGCCATACACATAGTCGTGGAACTTGTCAACGCCAGTCAACAGGCCTAGGCACTCCTTCTCAATTTGCGCATAGCGCTGCTCTGTGGGGGTCATGGCACGTGACGCATAGGCGAGAGGGGCCCATGATGAGGTGTCATCCCGTTGCAGAAGGACCGCCCCAATGCTGGATTGGCTGGCATCAGTCGAGATCTTCGTCTCCCTTGCAGGATCGAAGAACGCCAGTACCGGGGCGGTGGTAAGCTTGACCTTGAGCTCCTCCCATTCACGCTGGTGGGTGGGAAGCCACTGGAATTCAGTTGTCTTCCTGACAAGGTGCCGGAGAGCTGTGGTGTGGGAAGCGAGGTTAGGGATGAATTTTCCCAGGAAGTTGACCATTCCTAGGAAGCGTAGCACCGCCTTCTTGTCTGTCGGCTTCTGCATAGCCGTGATGGCTGCCATCTTGTCGGCATCTGGCCGCACACCCAACCGGGACATGTGGTCCCCCAAGAACTTGAGCTTGGTTTGGCCAAAAGAACATTTGGCTCTTTTAAGGCACAGGCCCTGGTCCCGTATCCGTTGAAAGACGCGTTGGAGGCGGCTGATATTCTCCTGCGGTGTGGTAGACCAAATAATGATATCATCCACATAGACGCGCACGCCTTCGATGCCCTCCATCATCTGTTCCATGATGCGATGGAAAACTTCAGAGGCTGATATGATTCCAAATGGCATTCTATTGTAGCAGCATCTGCCAAATGGAGTGTTGAAGGTGCACAGCTTCCTGCTGGACTGATCCAATTGAATCTGCCAGAAGCCCTTTGAGGCATCAAGCTTGGTGAATATTTTTGCCCAAGCCATCTCGCATCATGTTTGGGTATAGGGTAATGTTCCCTCATTATATTGCGATTTAAGTCTTTCGGGTCAATACAGATCCGGAGCTCGCCGGCAGGCTTCTTGACACACACCATGGAGCTGACCCATGCAGTTGGCTCCGTCACCCGGGAAAGCACTCCTTGGTCCTGAAGGTCCTGCAGCTGCTGCTTGAGACGGTCCTTGAGGGGTGCTGGGACACTGCGAGGTGCATGAACTACCTGGGTGGCATCCTGTTTGAGCAGGATTTTGTATGTGTAGGGCAGTGTACCCATGCCCTCGAAAGCATCCTGGTTGTGAGAGAGGATTGAGTTTAGTTGCGCCCTGAATTCCGCATCTTGGAAGTCAGATGTGCCTTCTGGAGAGAGAGAGTGTACTCGCTGAACGAGGTGGAGGAGTTTGCACGCCTGTGAGCCTAGCAGAGAGTCCTTTGAAGAGCCCACGATCTCGAAGGGTAGGATAGCTTTACGCGAGTTGTGTGTCACTTCGAGTTGGCACGACCCTGTGGCGGGGATGACGTTGCCATTATAGTCGACCAGTTGACAGATGGATGGAAGAATTGCTGGCTTGACCCTGAAGGTTTGAAGTGCTGACCATGCAAGGAGATTTGCGGAAGCACCCGTGTCCAGGCGGAATGTGATCTGGGATCGGTTGGCTGTCAGGGTGGCACACCACTCGTCGTCCGGATCAATGCTGTGCACCGACAGCGGCTGGTGCGTTCGACTCGGGGACAGCTTGTTCTTGTTGATGACAGCAATGCGGAAAGGCTCCATGTCCTCAGTGTCACTGGTCTGTATGATGTCAGGATCGGACTCGGTGAATGTGGGTACAATTGTCCGAACATTTCTGCGAGGTTGGTTAAACTGTTGCGAGTTGGCAGGCTGAGGTTCTCGACAGCAGGCAGCATAGTGGCCAAGCCTGCCACAGCGTAGGCATTGTCGTGCTTTGGCCGGACATTGCCGCTTTAAATGGGCGGAGCTACAGTTGCCGCACGTCATGACGTCAGTGCGTTCGTTGCGCCACCGCGCATGCGCGGTGCGGTCTTGCGTAGTGCGCGCCTGCGCATCGCGTTCCTCTGCGTCAACGTCCCCTCTTTTGGCGCGTACAAGCACGGGAGGTCTCGGAAAGCGCGCGAAACGGCCGCCCTCCTCCGGGCCGCGAGCCGGGAGGTACCCGATCGTCTGGACCCGCTCCGCCTCGTGGGGCCCCTGCCGCGCCGTTTCAGTCGCCTGCATGTGTGAGTACCAGCTGGTGGCGTTCTCATGCAGAACGCAGGTCTCGATGGCCGTCGCTAGGGTGAGTTGCTTGATTTTAAGGAGCTGCTGGCGCAGCGTGTCCGACATGACCCCAAAAACTATTTGGTCGCGTATCATGGAGTCGGAGGTGGGCCCATAGCCGCAGGACTGCGCGAGGATGCGGAGGTGCGTTAAATAAGACTGGAAAGGCTCGTCCTTACCCTGCAGGTGCTGCTGGAATGGGTACCTTTCAAAGCTTTCGTTAACTTCAATGCTGAAGTGTTCATCAAATTTTAGGAGCACCGTCTTGTATTTGGTTTTGTCCTCGCCGTCCGCGAATGTAAGGGAGTTAAAGATGTGGATGGCATGTTGCCCTGCTGTAGAGAGAAGAAGGGCAATCTTCTTGGTGTCCGATGCATTCTCCCTGTCTGTGGCCTCTAGGAAGAGCTGGAAGCGCTGTTTAAAAAGCTTCCAATTCACCCCGAGATTGCCAGCGATGCGTAGCGGCAGCGGCGGGTTGATGTTCTCTGTGCTGCAGGATGGCGGATTGCTGATAAGTTGCAGGTAGGTTTCACAGGGGCTAGTATGCGTCCACTCCTGGAACCATGTCGTGTTGGGTGTTCTGGTCTACAAACAGGTCAACACGGCTGGAGATGGTGTAACTCTATTTTATTTACAACTCAACTGTAATAACATGCTGTAAGCTTGGGTACGTGCATTACCAGCTTATCTGTGGACCCTGTCCTATCACCAACTAGGTGAGGCACTCAGCACATGGTGAATGTCTGAGAGGCAGGCTGTGAGCTCTATGCTCTGGGCTGGCTGCTGCTAGAATGAACAGGAACTCTGGTGTCCCCTGTCTTTGTAGTGCGTGTGCTCTCACTGGTGATTGGCTGCGATGTTGTGTATGCTGGTTGGTCCTACTGTATGTCCATCAGTGTGTCAGTGTGTGTGTGATTGCACCATGATATGCTGATGTATATCATGACAGCGACCAGTTGAGGAGGATGAGAAAGTGGAGCAAGAAGAGAAAAGGAAACGGCAACCAACATAGCCCATTTCTGGCTGGGCTGTCTGTGAATGACTCATTCAGTTACAATGTGGGCAAATGCAATCCCAATTTCCCATTAACCAAACATCCCACATTTTACCTTCTCGATTACTGACTATTCAATCTCCACTTGGTCAGAAAAATATAATATCCACAATGAAATAAATATTCCAAACCACATTTCTAAATTGAACCATGCGTGCTGCATACAAATGTCAATTAACAACCCTTAGGCATTCCATTATGTCTGTCTTATGGGTGTCCACGTGGCAGCAACATGGCTGGTGGCCATCCCAGTGGCAGCAACATGGCTGGTGGAATGCTGATGATTTTCAGTGGGGAGGACTGCAAATGGTCTTTTAAGATGACACCGAAGAACTGCTGTGCTCTTGAGAGAGGACAGTGGCTTTGTGTTCCATGGAGCCTCTGCTACTCCCCAAAGGTGGCACATCATTATGTATAATAATCTGTTGAAGGACAGATTGCTGGACTCTACAAACTCCTTTGGATGCTGGAACCTGTAACAATGATAGCAGCAATATGAGCTTGCATGGCAGTAAGCTGAGCTTCCATTGCAGCACCCTGAGTTCTAACATAACAATGTCAGACTGTTGCTTGATTAGTCTGTGGGTCAGCTCTCCCAATTTGGGCACCAAAGGTGGTGAAAACCAAACTCTGACCCTCCATAAAGACAGAATACAATATCAGGATGCATGGGGAGACAATATTAACTTATTGTGGTAGTATGTATTAGGGGTCATGTGGGACTGGAAGCCCTAATGTCATTGGCTGACAGATCCCGGGTCCTGGTTGGCCGTTGACCTCTAGCTCCGCCCTGAAGGCGGAGTATAAGAAGCCGGAGTCCTCCCCCGCAGGCCATTCTACTATCGAGCTGCGGGGGAACAGACACGCTTAATAAAGCCTCATCGACTTCGCTCTATTCGTCTCTCGGAGTCTTTGTGCGCTGCAATTTATTAAGCGTGCCTAAAAAGGACTATGGAGCTCAGGATCATCCCGGAATGCCTGAGGATCAGCCCCCACGCAGTGAACGCGGCAGCAGCCTTCAAGCACTGGCAAACTTGTTTCGAGGCCTACCTCAGAACGGCCACCGGCCGGGTCACAGAAGACCAAAAACTACAGGTCCTGCACTCGAGGTTAAGCATGGAGATTTTCTCCCTCATCGAAGACGCGGAGGATTTCCAGACGGCGTTCGCAGCACTGAAAAGTCTCTATGTCCTCCCAGTTAACCAAATCTACGCTCGCTACCAGCTCGCGACGAGACGGCAAAGTCCCGGAGAATCGATGGACGAATTCTACGCCGCGCTGCTGATTTTGGGACGAGCCTGCAGCTGCCCTTCGGTGAACGCAAATGAACACACGGACATGTTAATGCGCGATGCTTTTGTGGCAGGTATGAATTCCGCCCAAATCCGCCAAAGACTTCTAGAAAGAGAGTCGCTAGGACTCTCAGAGGTCCGGGCCCTAGCAGCCTCCCTAGACGTGGCCGCGCGTAATACCCGCGCCTACGGCCCCGACCGCGCGGCAGCCCATTGGGCTCCGTACGTACCCGTCGCGACAAACCCACCCCCCCCCCGGACACCCCACAGGCTTGCGCGGTCCAAACGCCAAGTCGCACCGGGGGCGCCCGCTGCTATTTCTGCGGCCAGGCGAAACACCCCCAGCAGCGCTGCCCGGCCCGCGCAGCAATCTGCAAGAGCTGCGGGAAAAAGGGCCATTTCGCGGTTGTGTGCCGGTCCCGCGAGGTCGCCGCTGTCCCGGGAGAACAGGGAGCCCTGCAAGCCGTTTACGCTCCCCAGCCCCCCCAGCGCCCCATGTACGACCCGCAGGCGCAGCCGCTCTGGGTCCCGACCACCGCGGTCCCGGGAGAGCAGGGAGCCCTGCACGCCGCTTACGCTCCCCAACCACACCCCCCCCCGCGCCCCATGTATGACCCGCCGGCGCTACCACTTTGGGTCCCGACCACCGCTCTCCCCGAAGAAGAGGGAGTTCTGCGCGTCTCTAACGCCCCCCAAACCCCCCCCCGCGCCCCACGTCTGACCCGCCGGCGCTACCAACTTGGGTCCCGACCACCGCTGTCCCCAGAGATAAGGGAGCCCCGCGCGGTCCTAACGCTCCCCAACCCCCCCAGCGCCCCATGTGCGACCCGCAGACGCCGCCATTTTGGGTCCCGGCCACCACGAGGGGAGGAAGGGCGCCGCCATCTTGGACCACCCCAGACCTGTACAACGCGTGGGGGCGGCCATTTTGTCCACCCCCGCCGCCATCTTGTGACCCCCCAGCCATGTGCGATGTATGGGGGCAGCCATTTTGTTCATCCCCGACGCCATCTTGGACGGCAACAACGGACCCCACTCCACTACTACAACCACGTCTCGCTTCAATTACGCTCGATCAAGCTCGGCCCCGGACACTCCAGACGACGACGACAACGGTGCTAATAAACGGCCACGAGACACCATGCCTAGTCGACTCCGGGAGCACGGAGAGCTTTATTCACCCCAACACGGTAAGACGCTGTTCCTTGACCACCTATCCCAGCGCACAAAAGATTTCCCTAGCTGCAGGATCCCACTCCGTACAGATCCAAGGTTTCTGCATAGTTACCCTAACGGTGCAGGGGAGGGAGTTCAAAAACTACAAACTACACGTCCTTCCCCAACTCTGCGCCCCCACTTTACTGGGATTAGATTTCCAGTGCAATCTACAGAGCCTTACGTTCAAATTCGGCGGCCCAATACCCCCACTCACTAGCTGCGGCCTCGCAACTCTCAAGGTGCAACCCCCGTCCTTGTTTGCGAACCTCACCCCGGATTGCAAACCCGTCGCCACTAGGAGCAGACGGTACAGCGCCCAGGACCAGACCTTCATTCGGTCCGAAGTCCAGCGGCTACTAAAGGAAGGCATAATCCAGGCCAGCAATAGTCCCTGGAGAGCACAGGTGGTAGTAGTGAAGACAGGGGAGAAACAAAGGATGGTCATAGACTATAGCCAGACCATCAACAGGTACACACAACTAGACGCGTACCCTCTCCCCCGCATATCCGACATGGTCAATCGGATTGCCCAATATAAAGTCTTCTCCACCGTGGACCTCAAGTCCGCCTACCATCAGCTCCCCATCCGCCCAAGTGACCACAAGTACACAGCCTTCGAGGCAGACGGGCGATTATACCATTTCCTAAGGGTCCCATTTGGCGTCACAAACGGGGTCTCGGCCTTCCAACGGGAGATGGACCGAATGGTTGATCAACATGGGTTGCGGGCCACGTTCCCGTATCTCGACAATGTAACCATCTGCGGCCACGACCAGCAGGACCACGACGCCAACCTCCAAAAATTCCTCCAGACCACCAAAGCCTTGAACCTCACGTACAACGAGGACAAGTGCGTTTTTAGCACCAACTGGCTAGCCATTCTGGGCTACGTAGTGCGCAATGGGATAATAGGCCCCGACCCCGAACGTATGCGCGCCCTCATGGAATTTCCCCTCCCGCACTGCTCAAAAGCCCTGAAACGCTGCCTGGGGTTTTTTTCATACTACGCCCAGTGGGTCCCCCAGTACGCAGACAAGGCCCGCCCCCTTATACAGACCACGACCTTCCCTCTGTCGACAGAGGCTTGCCAGGCCTTCAGCCGCATCAAAGCGGATATCGCAAAGGCCACGATGCGCGCCATCGACGAGTCCCTCCCCTTCCAGGTCGAGAGCGACGCCTCCGACGTAGCTCTAGCGGCCACCCTTAACCAAGCAGGCAGACCCGTGGCCTTTTTCTCTCGAACCCTCCACGCTTCAGAAATCCGCCACTCCTCAGTGGAAAAGGAAGCCCAAGCCATAGTGGAAGCTGTGCGACATTGGAGGCATTACCTGGCCGGCAGGAGATTCACTCTCCTCACCGACCAACGGTCGGTAGCCTTCATGTTCGATAATGCACTGCGGGGCAAAATCAAAAACGACAAGATCTTAAGGTGGAGGATCGAGCTCTCCACCTTCAACTACGAGATTTTGTATCGTCCCGGAAAGCTGAACGAGCCGCCCGATGCCCTATCCCGCGGCACATGTGCCAACGCACAAATTAACCGCCTCCAAACCCTCCACGAGGACCTCTGCCACCCGGGGGTCACTCGGTTTTTCCACTTTATCAAGTCCTGCAATCTCCCATACTCTTTAGAGGAGGTCCGTACAGTCACAAGGGACTGCCACATCTGCGCGGAATGCAAACCGCATTTTTTCAGGCCGGATGGTGCGCACCTGATTAAGGCTTCCCGCCCCTTTGAACGCCTTAGTCTCGATTTCAAAGGGCCCCTCCCCTCCACCGACCGCATCACATACTTTCTTAATGTGGTGGACGAATACTCCCGCTTCCCATTCGCCATTCCCTGCTCTGACATGACCGCGGCCACAGTCATTAAAGCCCTGAACACCATCTTCACACTGTTCGGTTGCCCCGCATACGTCCACAGCGACAGGGGGTCCTCTTTCATGAGTGACGAGCTGCGCCAGTTCCTGCTCAGCAAGAGCATAGCCTCAAGCAGGACGACCAGCTGCAACCCCCGGGGGAACGGGCAAGTAGAGAGGGAGAACGGCACGGTCTGGAAGACCGTCCTACTGGCCCTACGGTCCAGGGACCTCCCAGTTTCACGGTGGCAGGAGGTCCTCCCGGACGCTCTCCACTCCATCCGGTCGCTATTATGTACGAGCACTAATCAAACGCCTCATGAGCGTCTCCTTGTCTTCCCTAGGAGGTCCTCCTCTGGAACGTCGCTGCCGACCTGGCTGGCGGTCCCAGGACCCATCTTGCTCCGAAAGCATGTGCGGGCACACAAGGCGGACCCGTTGGTCGAAAGGGTTCACCTCCTCCACGCGAACCCGCAGTACGCTTACGTGGAGTACCCCGACGGCCGACAGGACACGGTCTCCCTGCGGGATCTGGCGCCCGCCGGCAACACACACACCCCCCCGACACCATTCACCCAACCCCCCCCCTTCCTGCCACTGCCGCACCACGCGACCGCCCCCTTCCCAGGAGGATCGGTTCCCCTCCCCTCAGGCCCGACCAAGAATAAAGCCCAAGCTGAAACCGTAAGGCTCCCGGAGACGACAACACCGGTACAAGCACCACCACCACCACTGGGGCCGAGGCGATCGACACGGACGACCAGACCGCCCGACCGACTCGTGGCGTCGATCTAAATCAATATATGGACTTTTCACAAGAACATTTTGCTTTTCTCCCGATACCTTCTGTAAATAGTTGAAACAGGACAAAATTGTACATACTGTATTGCCATGTGAATGTTTTCCTCCCAGGACCAGCCCTGTAAACCCTTACCACCATGCGAAGCATCACCCCGCCGGGTTCATTTTTGACAAGGGGTGAATGTGGTAGTATGTATTAGGGGTCATGTGGGACTGGAAGCCCTAATGTCATTGGCTGGTTGGCCGTGGACCTCTAGCTCCGCCCTGAAGGCGGAGTATAAGAAGCCGGAGTCCTCCCCTGCAGGCCATTCTACTATCGAGCTGCGGGGGAACAGACACGCTTAACAAAGCCTCATCGACTTCACTCTATTCGTCTCTCGGAGTCTTTGTGCGCTACACTTATCATAAGTCTTTGCGTGGAGCTTGAAGTCCGTTCATTCCAATGTGCAAGTGGTTCTTGCAATGGATGCTGAGACATTGGCCATCACACATATGGATGGGTCCACACGTGTTCTCATGGAGCTGGCCACCACTTACACGTGGAAGGCATGGGCTCAAAGCTCTCCACAAAAACTTGTGCCAAATTAGTATTGTCTTCTCTGAAATGCAGCAGACACTCCTGGAACTATTAGATTAATCATTTAAATATCTGGGACTTCCAAATATCCAATGAATTGTGGCTTTAATGTCAGAAATGGCTTTCACAGCCAGCACATAGGTTTCCTGAGCTGTGTGGAACACAACAGAGCCAACAAGGTGAGAGCACAATGGGGAACAATCAATCAATGAAACAGACAGGTTGGAAAGCCTTTAAAGATTGAAATTGCATAGTTACTGCCCTGCCAATGTAAAAGGCTTGTAGTCACAGCACTTGTTCCAAAAGCAATATTTCACTGCTTTACAGTTGATCTGCAACTTTTTGAAAGTCATTTCACCTACTTTAGACTTCTGTCCTCTTTCACTTGGACTTCCCTGTTGTACGCCTTCACTGCAGCATGGGAGCAGCTCGTGAGCTCTACAAGGAAGCATATCAATGCCAACAGCAGTCGCAACAAAACTAGCACCACCAGCAGCAGCAGGGCAATAAAATCAACAGCACCAGCAGGACCAACAACCATAGCAACAGCACCATTAGGAGCAGCAGCAGGAGCAACAGCAACAGCTGCCTTCTCTGCAGCCATATGCCACTCATAGGACAGAGGGGATGGATGGAGAGCTACAACTCGAAGGAGGCAATACCCCACCACAGAGTAAACAGTGGATTCATCTTCCTCGACATGACGCAGCAATAGTGCCTCAGGAGATTCAAATTTTTGAGGTGGTTCTCTGCTGACATTTGGAGTTTCCTGGAATAACAGCTCATGCCAAGTGGGCCAGGCATTGCCAATGACCTTCAACATCACCAAACTCCTGAATTTCTTTATCTCCAGCTCCTTCCACAGATCTTCTGGTGACATCCGCAAGATTTCACAATCTGCTGCCCATGAATGCACTTTTATGTGTATGTAATTTGTACACCAAAGTTATATTCTATTTCATCAAAAGGTAGTCTTTATTGCCCTGTAGACGCCCTGTAGTTTGTCACCTTAACCCAAATACAAATGGAACACCAAACGGCCAGAGAATTAAGGCATCATGACTGTTTTAATTGACCAGGATAAAGGACATTAGCTTGCATGATACACTGTATGGTGACATAAACTGTACATACAGATTGATGACTGATGTCAGATTTGCCAATGACAGCACTTAGGTCCACCTGGAGGCTCTCACACCTGCAACATTGGCTGGAATGGTGAGAAGCATTCCCACATCCCACTTTCATTGTTTTGCTTGCAGAAATGTTCTGATCTAATGCAGGGTAATACCATTCTGACACCTACTGGTGTCCCTTTAAATAGAAATCCTCCCATTGACAGATGGTGATCATTATCATACCCACACTCTATGGTTGGTTGGGCGACCTCTCTCTTGGTTGGAAGTGGGATCCTAGTGTTGTGGCTGAGCACAGGCATGGCAAAGCCAGCTTTTGTAATAAAGGAGTTTCTGGCCCGCTGCCAGACCCCTTGTTGAGAGCAGGTTGGTTCCATTAAAATTCTGATTTTTAATGAGATATATGCTACTATTAAAATAGAAAACTGGAACTGATGAGCAAGACTGTATTTCATTAAAAAATTCAAATGATATAAACCAATAACATAATTAAATTAGAGCTTTATATTCACTCACTGCCATTTATAATTGTTAATAATCTGCATTAGGCTCAAGAAAATGAAAACATTACCGCTAGTTAGTTATGGAGCTAAATATACAATGATTGAAGACTTAGAAGCTGTTGTGATATCATGCAAAATGCAAGATTCCCATAAATCACATCAGGGTATTATAAGGGAATCAGTTTCCATTAAGCTGAATCATAAGGAAAAGAAGAAGCTGGTTTATCTATACATAAAAACTTTAATTTTGAATCATTTTTGACCATCTTTTTAAGATACAATACTTCCTGTGATACAATACTTCCTGTGATACTTACCTACCACTACTAATTTCTTATTTGCAAATATAACTTTTGACTTGAATTTTGTATTCAAAAATAGTGAGAAAAATCAGGGGCGTGATTCTTTGTCCAGCGATGCCGGAATCGAGGAACGCAACTGGGTGGAGAATCACACGTGAGCCAAAATTTATGGCCGGCGTCAATACATTCTATTCCGCACGCGCAGGAAATGCTGTTGGCATATCATTAACAGGCCCAACCCGGTATTCTCCAGGGCCTGTGCGATGCTCCTGATAGCGGGTTTCACTTGTGGTTTTAAAAATCAGGACGCAGGCGCATTGGCTACTGAGGGAGTGAGAGGAGATAGGCCATGTTCCCAGACGCGTGACCGTGGACTGGGTGGGGGCATGGGGAATAGTGGGGAATAGCGGTGAGGTGTGATCAGGGGATGGGCTGTGGGGTCGGGTTTTCCAGGCAGGAATACCATTGTTGCAGCCTGCAAGGAAGCCATCTTGCTGTGCACCCCATTGACGGTCCATGGATGCGCAGAGTGACGCTGGCCAGATTGGGTGCCGCCAACCCCAACCCCCCCGCAACACACAGCCCCGTCACAACCGAGCGTCACCTTGCCAGCAGGGCATGACGTGGTGCATCCAAGGCCAATGACCACAGTAGCACCAACAGAAGGGGGCAGGACGGGGGCCGCAAAGCATACCGCTGACATGGGTAGGGTCAATCAACGATACCTCTGCCAGCAGGGTTGGATGCCGGGGCCAGAGGCCAGGAGTATGGTGTGGTGAGGAGGGGGACGTGCTGGCAGGGGCTGCAATGCAGGCCGGGACCATTGTGTAGCCCTTGGAACTGGTTGGACATGAGGGTACGCACCATGCTAACATCCTTTCACTCCCTGCAGACAAATGACTTTGGAATCCAACCAGGAATGGTGGCATTCATCCTAGCTGCTGCAGCCCTGGGGGTGCACTGAGGCTGTATGAGAAGGAACGACTCAGGCAGGTCCCTGCAGCAGCGGAGCCTGTCCAGAGGAACAGGGGGCAGCCGGTGAGGATGGAGAGCCGGCCCCCCTATAGGCCAAGGGGGAAATGGGAAGGACGCGTTGCATAAGGCCTTATGTGTACTGGCAGCGCCTGTCATTCGGGACCTGACAGACCAGGCATGTTACTGAAAACTACGGCCGAGCAGGGGGCAAGTGCGACATATTTGCCAGATCATGTTGCACCTGGAACCGTGCGGTATGGAGGAGGACACCCACTCCCGGTGACCATCAAGGTGACAAACGCCCTGAACCTTTACACCACGGGGTCCTTCCAGGCGCCGAGTGGGGATCTGTCTGGGATCTCATAGACCTCGCTGCACAGATGCATCCGCGTCATCACGGAGGCCCTGTATGCCCAGTCGGTACAATATATCAAATTCAACGTGGATCAAGCCACCAGGATGCCCGGGGCAGCGGGGTTCGGCACAATCGTCAGGATGTCCCAGGTGCAGGGGGTGATTGACACGATGCATGTCCCCCTACAAGCACCAGTCCATGACAGGTCAGTTTTCACAAGCTGAAAATCGTTCCACTCGATGAATGGGCAGCTGATGTGTGACCATGAGCTGCACATCATGCACATCTGCGTCCGATATCTTGGCAATGTGCATGCCGCATTCATCCTGGCACACTCGACAGTTCCTGACATCTTCGAAGCACATCCCCTGGCAAGGGGTTAGCTCCAGGGCGACAGGGGTTGCTTGCTGCGACCGTGGCTGATGACATCTATCCAGAGGTCACAGACTGATACGAAGTCCAGGTACAACAATGCCAATGCAGCGACCAGCGGCGTGATCAGGCGGTGCATCGGCATCCTGAAGAAGCAGTTCAGGTGCCTGGACTGCTCTGAAGGGGCTCTCCAGTATAGTGCTAGTAGAGTCTCGCATATCATGGTGGCTTGTTGAGCAGCAGATGGGCAACGTGCTGGAGGATGGGAATGAACGCCAGGCCTTGACCAACGAGGTGGATGAGGAGGAGGGCCAGGATAGGCAGTGCATAGGGCACGGGCAGACACAGGAGGCTGTTCAACATGTGCAGAAAGCACACAGTGTTAGACTGTCGAACATGGACAGCACAGGGGCTGGGCAGCTGGTGACCTTCGTGGTCAAGGCACCCTGGCATGGTGGCCGGTATGGGCGCTGACATGTGATGCAGGGTGGATAAGGAGGCGGGGGGGTTTGTTTGCGGATGTTTGGGACAGGGATTGGTGCCAGCAGCACAGTGCTGCCTACTCACCCTGGCCGCCCTGAGGAAGTCGTGCAGCTTCTTTTGGATCCTGGCTGTGGGACTCACGGTGCTCGCGGCTTCTGCCACCTGCGCACAGGCCCGGTGTATGGCGGAGGGTGGCAGCCTCCTTCCCGTCTTGTGATGAGTGTGCATGGGGAATGGAGTGCTAATATGCTTGTCAGCCTCTCGAGTGGCAATCCTGATCGCAACGAATCGGACACCGTTTTTTTATGGAATTGATCGAGTTCCACGTGGTGCCGGTGCTAGCCCATTAATGGATCATGAATTTCTCCAGGGCCTGCGCCAATTTAGTTGTCGTAGAAGTCCACCGATTCAGCCCCAACGGCAACACTCAGTTGCTGAAATGGAGAATTCCGCCGCAGATCTCTGTAACACTAATCAGTGACTAATAGAAAGGCCAAGACCAAACCAAAAAATTGCTCAAAATACTTCTAATTCTCACTGGCACACTTGACGATTCCTGACATGTTCGTGACACCCCCACCAGGTTGGCTCCTGAGTGACAGGGGTTATCCACTACAGTTGTGCCTGATGACGCCTATCCGGAAGCCACAGACCGACGCGGAGACTCGCTACAACGCTGCCCATGCAGCAACCAGGACCGTGATGGAGCGGTGCTTCGACCTCCTGAAGATATGGTTCAGGGGCCCTCCAGTATAATGCTGAGTAGGCCACCTGCATTGTGGCGGCCTGCTGCATCCTCCACAACATCGCGCAGCAGAGAGACAATTTGTTGGAGGTGAAGAACGCCAGGCCTCGTCCGACAAGGAGGATGCGGGGAGGGTTAGGGTGGGCAGGACATGAAGCCAAGCGGGCACGGAAGGCCGCACGACGTGTGCGCCAGGGCCAATGTGCACGGGACGCTCTGATCGCCCACTAGAGGTTTGTGGAGAGGGGCTAGGAGCAAGGACACCGCACTCCAACCCCACACTCTCACCCCCGCCTGCAACACCCTCCGTGATACATACCTGTCGCACTATGTGCTGGGGGCTTTGGATTGGCAGTAACACCAGGTCTGGTCCATGGGATGGACGATAATGACACCCCACTTTGCGATGAGCTCTGGTGCTCTGCATCGTATGATGATGTCTGACTCCTGCCCACAGTAGCACTCTCCACTGTCCACCTGGGTGATACCTGCATGCGAGCTGGTCATTCCATCACATGGTCCCATTAGATCCCTCGGGTGGCGGGGGTGGGGTTGGTGTCCCCCCCCCCCCCCCCCACCCACCCAGCCCAGTCCGTCCCTCACACCCATCAGACAGAGCACCGAGGCAGGTTGCAATGGTGGATACAGGTATGAACGAATATATACAGATTTGTGCCCAAACCCCTATAACTAAGCTGTGCCCTGCACCCATGCCAACTTAACTAGTGTCTAACTTCCTGGCCTTACGGACCCTTACGCTACGTGTAGGTAGACATCCAGACGGTACAGCAGGAGTGGAAGCAGGCTGCTATGACTCCCGCCCTACGATCTGGGTCCCCGTTGGCGGCCGTCTTCTGGGGTGACCAGGACAGAATGGGTCCGGCTGCTGCTCGGGTGTCCCGGGTGGTGTGGTATCGCCCCATCCTGCCCGCTGCCCACCAGATGCGCCAGGGATAGGAGGGGAGGGGGAGACTCCGAGATGCTCCGGTGTTCTGGCACCTCCCCTGCGGGAGTCACCGGCACCGGCCCCGACAACTTAGCTTCCGTCGGGAAGCCTGATGGCCCCCGGACTACTTCATGGGATGGGGTTTCGAGGGGAGCTATCCCCTGAGGTATCCCTCCACCTGGCACTGCCTGTTCTGGAGGCCCTCTGATCTCGATCAGATTCCATATGCTTGCGGCCATGGAGCACAGGGAGTGGACCATCCCTGTCTGGGACTGCGCAACATCACACTGCGACTGTGCCACCACCTTCTGGGCTTGTGTCTCATCAGAAAGTGACTGCACCATCTCCCTCTGGGATTGGGCCACCTCCCTCTGTGTCTGCGCCACTTTGGCCAGCGCCTGGGCATTGCCGCCGATGTTTCCAGCCATGGCCTGCTTTGCCTGGGCCACGATCAGGAGCTCCGCTGCAATTTCCAGGTAGCTCTGGGACATGGTTCCCTGTGAGTTGGCAACACTGTCTTGGGTCTCGACCAGCACCTGCATAGCATTCCCCAGGCCTAGGACATGCTGATCCATAGCCAAAACCGTCGTCCTCAATGCCTCCACTGCGGACACCAACTGTCTGGTGTTGGCCTGGGTGGCATGCATTGTCGGCACCACATCCTGCTCCTGCAAGAGGTTGGACTCCTTCAACTGCACCTGCAGGTGCTGGATGTTCGCTGACAACCCCTCATGTAGTCCCTGGCTCTGAAACTGCATCTCCACTCTGCATAGAAATGTTTGTTCCAGAAACTCGAGACCTGTCTGGACGGCAGCAAGTCCCTGGCCTGCCCTCAGACCATCCACCCCCTTGGGTGCTCCTACCTGTACCTGCTGTACCAGGTCAACTGTCATGTGAGAGTACCCTTTAAGAAATGGGTGTTCAAGAAATGTACCTTTAAGAAATAGAGCTGCTCATGTTACAGGAGTGATGTCAGACTGTGGGTGGAGCTGAGCTCTGCTTCTGCTTTGTTTAGTTTCAGTTTGAGAAAGAGCTTGGGTGTGTCTGTGAGCTGCACTGCTGTTGATCTCTGCCATCCAAAAAACTATCTATAGATCATTTGGCGAACTCAGAATTATAAATGATTTCAGTATGAAATATAACCCTAATGTGTTCCTGTTTGAAGGTTTGTTAAGTCTTTTGGATGATAAAAGGACAGCATACAGGTTACTTAGAGTTTTATTCTTTGGGGGGTGTATTTGATTTACTGGTTGCTAAGATATTCACTGTTTGTTTTAAAAAGGTTAACTTGAGTTCATAGAATAAACATTGTTTTGTTTTAAAAAACCACTTGTCCATTTTCTGCTGTACCATACCTGTAGAGTAAGCCGTGTGCTCCCCATACCACAAACTATTAAAAGTTGTGGGTCAGGTGAACTCCATGATACACCTTGGGATTCTCTAAACCCTGGCCCTTAACAATTGGGGGCTTGTCCCGGATAAAAGTCTATCTGTTGGATTGGCTTAGTGAACTTAAATACAGTGAGGGGTGAGGATATTGCGGTTGCTTTTCAGGTGTGGTATTTTAGTTTAAGTGGGGAGTGTGTTGTGGTCAATGGCTCTTTCAGAGGCTCAGACGTTTTTGGGGGTGGAGACTGTCACACGCAGTACCTTACGGACAGAGACTAAAAGCAGACTGTTAGATTTGGCAAAAACATTGCAGTTAACATTACCTGACAAAATGCGAAAAGATGAGGGAATTATGGTGGTTAAGCATTTAAAGTTGCCTGAGATACAGTTTGACCCATTGGAAATGGCAAAAATTCAGTTGCAAATTAAACAAATGGAACATGAGAAAGAATTAAAGCAGCTTGAATATGACAGAGATAGAGAGGAAAAAGAAAGAGAGAGAAGAAAGAAGAAAAGAAAGAATAGCCCTCGCAGAACAAAAAGAAAGAGAAAGGGAGATACAGATCAGGGAAAAAGATAAAGAGAGAGAGTTTGAACTTCAGAAAATGGCCATGAAACATGACATGTACAGTTGGATGATTGTGATGAGGATAGTGAGAAAGAGCCTCAAAGTCGAAGGCTTGGTGGGAATCTATTTGAATATGTCCAAGCATTGCCAAGGTTTGACGAGAAGGAAGTGGAAGCCTTTTTCATTTCATTTGAGAAGGTAGCTAAACAAATGAAATGGCCACAGAACATGTGGGTATTACTGATTCAAACAAAGCTGGTAGGTACAGTTGTGAAGTTTTTGTGTCACTACCGGAGGAGGTATCTGGGACATATGAGGAGGTGAAAAAAAATCCATCTTAGGTGCATATGAACTAGTGCCTGAAGCTTACAGACAAAGGTTTAGAAATTTAAGGAAAGAATTTGGTCAAACATACATGGAGTTTGAAAGGCTCAAACAGAGTAATTTTGATAGGTGGATAAGGGCTTTGAAAATAAACCAAACGTATGAAGCTCTCAGAGAAATTATACTTTTGGAGGTGTTTAGAAATTCAATTCCTGATGTAGTGAGAACCTATGTGGAAGAGCAGAGGGTTAAAACTACGAGGTTAGCAGCAGAAATGGCAGATGATTATGAATTAGTACATAAATCAAAGCTTGGTTTCCGACATCAGTTTCAGCCTGTGAGGGATAGAAACTGGGGATATGAGAAATACTCAAGTGGTAAAGGTAAAAGTGATCTGATGGGAGATAATAAGGAGAGTGTACCTCAGATTAAAAAAGAATTCCTGGAGGGTGGAAAAGAAATGAAAAGTTTCAAATGTTTTCACTGTAATAAACTAGGCCATGTAAAGTCACAGCGTTGGGTGGTTGAAGAAAAGCACTGGGAAGGCTGATGTGGTAAAACAGGAGAAGACAGTGGGGTTTGTTAAAACTGTAAAGGAAAGCCCAAGTGAAGCGAAGGAAGTGCAAAAGATCGTACAGCCTGATCAAGAGGTGATTGATAAGAAGGTGCCAGATCTCTTTAAAGAATTTACTTGTGTGGGTAAAGTTTACTCAAGTGTATCAGGAGGAGCAGGTAAAGAAGTCACAATTTTAAGAGATACGGGAGCTGGTCAATCTTTAATTGTAAGAGATGAGGAGTTATGTAGTTTGGGAAGAATGTTGCCAGAAAAGGTGGTAATAGGTGGAATTCAGGGTGAGAGGAGTAATTTTCCATTATATAAGGTAAGGTTGGAAAGTCCAGTGAAGAGTGGTGAAGTGGTAGTAGGAGTAATAGAGAAACTATCTTGTCCAGGAATACAGTTTATCTTGGGTAATGATATAGCTGGATCGCAAGTGGGAGTGATGCCTACTGTGGTTGATAAGCCAGTGGAAAATCAGACAACTGAAGTGTTGAAGGACAAATATCCTGGGATTTTTCCAGATTGTGTAGTAATAAGGTTGCAAAGTCATAGGTTAAGACAAGAGGAGAACTCAGAGAGTGAAGATGACGTTGAAGTGCAATTGTCAGAAGCGATTTTTGATCAGATGGTTACAAAAGAACAGGAACAGGTGGAGGATGGGGCGGATATTTTTAGTTCAGGAAAATTGGCGGAGTTACAACAAAAAGATACAGAAATAAAACGGATGTATCAGAAAGCAGATACGGAAGAGGACTCTGAGTGTATACCAGAGTGTTATTACCGTAAAAGTAATGTCTTGATGAGAAAATGGAGACCTTTACATATGCAGGCGGATGAAAAGTGGGCAGAAGTTCATCAAGTAGTATTGCTGGTAGGATATAGAAAGGAGGTGTTGCGAGTTGCACATGAGGTACCAGTGGGAGGTCATTTGGGAATAAGGAAAACTCAAGCCAAAATCCAGAAACATTTTTATTGGCCTGGACTACATAAAGATGTAGTTAAATTTTGCCAATCATGACATACATGTCAAGTGATAGGGAAACCTCAACCAGTGATAAAACCAGCGCCCTTAATACCCATTCCAGCACTTGAGGAACCTTTTACAAGGGTTCTAATTGATTGCGTAGGACCGCTTCCAAAAACAAAAAGTGGGAATCAATAACTTTTGACTGTAATGGATGTGTCTACTAGGTTTCCAGAGGCCATTCCAGTACGTAATATTACAGCTAAAAAGATTGTAGAGGAGTTACTTAAATTCTTTACGAGATATGGACTACCCACAGAAATACAATCGGATCAAGGATCAAATTTTACCTTGAGGTTATTCAAAGAAGTAATGGATAGCTTAGGAATAAAACAATTTAAATCAACTGCGTACCAACCAGAATCGCAGGGAGTGTTAGAAAGGTGGCATCAGACATTAAAGACAATGTTGAGGGCTTATTGTCAAGATTATCCAGAGGATTGGGATAAAGGAATTCCATTCGTACTGTTTGCAATTAGGGATGCTCCAAATGGGTCAACCAAATGTAGTCCTTTTGAAATAATTTTTGGTCATGAGGTAAGAGGACCACTTAAATTGATTAAGGAAAAATTGGTGAGTGAGAAATCGAAAATTACATTATTGGATTACGTGTCAAATTTTAGAGAACAATTAAATAGAACAGGTGAATTGGCGAGACAACATTTAAAAGTTGCACAAAATGTGATGAAACGGGTCACGGACAAGAAATTGAAATTTTGTAGTTTTGCCAGTGGAGATAAAGTTTTAGTGTTGTTACCAGTGGTAGGTGAGCCTTTTAAAGCTAGGTGTTGTGGACCTAATCAAATTGAAAGGAAATTAAGTGAGGTGAATTATGTGGTAAAACACCAGATAGAAGGAAGAATCACCGAGTGTGTCATGTGAATATGCTTAAAAGGCACTTTGAAAGGGAAGGAGAGAAAAAGGAGGAGGTTTTATTGATTCTAACTCAAAGTGACAAACTAAATCCAGATGACTGTGAATTTGACATACCTCAATATAATTGGAAAATGAGGATGTTCTTAAAAATTGGGATAAATTGTTGCGTTATCTTCCAGAGGATAAACGAACTGACCTGAAAGAGTTATTGATGTCACATGGGCAAGTTTGTGGAGATAAATTGGGAAGTACTAAAATGGCTATACATGATGTGGAAATGGGAAATGCTGTTCCAATCAAACGACATCCATGTAGACTTAACCCTTTAAAATTGGCCCACGTTAACAAAGAGATTGAGAGTATGCTTAAAAATGGCATAATTGAAGTGGGTTGCAGCCAATGTGATGGTGCTTAAACCAGATGGTACCCAACGGTTGTGTGTGGACTATATAAAGGTTAATGCAGCTATAAGAACAGACTCTTATCCTATCCCACGTTTGGAGGATTGCATTGAGAAAGTGGGACAATCAGCTTTTATTTTCAAATTGGATTTACTTAAACGTTACTGGCAGGTACCTTTATCCGAAAGGGCAAAGGAGATTTCAGCTTCTGTGACTCCAGATGGTATATACATCGGTGATCAGATAATTTTCAGCCATACATGGACAGAACATTTGGAACATCTGATGGAGTTATTCTGATGGAGTCGATCGACTTCAGGAGGCGGGTTTGGTGATAAACCTAGCCAAAAGTGAATTTGGAAAAGCCCGAATCACTTTCCTTGAGGAGTTTTCGATACCCTCGAGACAAAGAGAAATAATGTGATTTCTTGGCATGAGTGGATTTGATCGATCATTTGTGCAAATGTTTTGTAGCGTGATTGCTCCATTGCTGAAGAACCGTCGAAAATTTCAATGGACAGCAGGCTTTCAACAGGCATTTGACTGCCTGAAAACTGTGATAACCAGTGCTCCTGTGTTGGAGTATTGCAAGGGATTCTGGGATCAGATTGAACTAAATTATCTGACTTTAAAGAGAAATGCCAAGGGTAGAGAAATGGACAGATCGTGCAGAGACCTTCTTGTTCAAAGAGACTGTCAATCAAAACGAATTTCAGTTGGAGGAAGAAGGAAAAAAATGGACTATATTTTTGTACCTGTTTGCGTGTGTTGTTTTTTTTTAAACAAAAAGTATATTTACTGTGTGCATTTCTTAAAGGGTGGTGAAAAATGAAACCATCTTGAAGTTTGTGGTTCATTTTTTTTTCTTGGGGGCGGGGGGAGGTGTCATGTCAGAGTACCCTTTAAAAAATGAGTGTTTAAGAAATGTACCTTTAAGAAATGGAGCTGCTCATGTTACTGGAGTGATGCCAGAGTGTGGGTGGAGCTGAGTTCTGCTTCTGCTTTTTTTAGTTTCAGTTTGAGAAAGAGCTTGGGTGTGTCTGTGAGCTGCACTGCTGTTGATCTCTGCCATCCAAAAAACTATCTATGGATCATCTGGCGAGCTCAGAATTATAAATGATTTCAGTATGAAATGTAACCCTAATGTGTGCCTGTTTGAAGGTTTGTTAAGTCTTTTGGATGATAAAAGGACAGCATACAGGTTACTTAGTGTTTTATTCTTTGGGGGGGTGTATTTGATTTACTGGTTGCTAAGATATTCACCGTTTGTTTTAAAAAGGTTACTTGAGTTCATAGAATAAACATTGTTTTGTTTTAAAAAAACATTGGTCCATTTTCTGCTGTACCATGCCTGTAGAGTAAGCCGTGTGCTCCCCATACCACAATCTCTTAAAAGTTGTGGGTCAGGTGAACTCCATGATACACTTTGGGGTTCTCTAAACCCTGGCCCATAACACAACAGTGTGGTGTGCAGATAGTGTCCCAGGAGCCTCTTCACTAAAGTTTTTAAAAAATATATATATTTTATTAAAGTTTTCAAACACAATTTTTTCCCTTACAAATCAAAGAAATAAAAATAAAAGTAACATGATAACTGCAATATAACATTGTGTAACTAACATGGTAAACTAACCAAATAACACAAAGTAATACTCCCCCCCGCCCCCTCTCCCCCTCCAAAAACCCAAACAATTTACCCCCCCCCTCCCCCCCCCCCCCCCGGGTTGCTGCTGCTGGCCGTCTATCTTCCCTCTAACGTTCCGCTAGGTAGTCGAGGAACGGTTGCCACCGTCTGGTGAACCCTTGAGCCGATCCTATCAGCGCAAACTTCATCTGCTCTAGTTTTATGGTCCCCGCCATATCGTTTATCCAGGCCTCCAGTCCGGGGGGTTTCGCCTCCCTCCACATGAGTAAAATCCTACGCCGGGCTACTAGGGACGCAAAGGCCATGACATCGGCCTCTTTCGCCTCCTGCACTCCCGGCTCATCCGCTACTCCAAGTCTGGCTAACCCCCAGCCTGGCTTGACCCGGACCTTCACCACCTTCGAGATCACTCCCGTCACTCCCCTCCAATACCCCTCCAACCTTTTCCACGCCGCTCCCTCTCCCTCTATCATCCATTTACGAATCATCGCCACATTGGCGGCCCAGTAGTAGTCGCCCAAATTCGGCAACGCCAGTCCCCCTCTGTCTCTGCTACGTTGTGTGGGAATCCCCTCCTTACCCTCGGGGCCTTCCCTGCCCACACGAAGCTCGTGATGCTCCTCTCTATTTTTTTAAAGAAGGCCTTAGTGATCAGTATAGGGAGACATTGGAACACAAATAGGAACCGCGGGAGGACCATCATCTTAATTGCCTGCACTCTGCCCGCCAGTGACAGCGGCTGCATGTCCCACCTTTTGAAATCCTCTTCCATTTGTTCCACCAGTCGTGTCAGATTGAGTCTGTGTAAGGTTCCCCAGCTCCTGACTATCTGAATCCCCAGGTATCGGAAGCTTCTTTCCACTCTCCTTAGCGGTAGGCCATCTATCCCTCTACTCTGGTCCCCAGGGTGTATCACAAAAAGCTCACTCTTTCTCATGTTAAGCCTATATCCCGAGAAATCTCCAAACTCCCTCAATATCTGCATGACCTCTGTCATCCCCCCCACTGGGTCCTTCACATACAGCAGTAGGTCATCCGCGTAGAGTGACACTCGGTGTTCCTCTCCCCCTCTAATCACCCCTCTCCATTTTCTGGAGTCTCTCAGCGCTATGGCCAGTGGTTCAATTGCCAACGCGAACAGTAATGGGGACAACGGGCATCCCTGTCTTGTTCCCCTGTGTAGTCGAAAATACTCCGACCTTTGCCGACCTGTGACCACACTTGCCGTTGGGGCCCCATAGAGGAGTTTAACCCAGCTGACAAACCCGTCCCCGAACCCGAACCTCCTCAGCACCTCCCATAGATACTCCCACTCCACCCTATCAAATGCCTTCTCTGCATCCATTGCCGCCACTATCTCTGCCTCCCCCTCTGCTGTGGGCATCATTACCACCCCTAATAGCCGTCGCACGTTGACATTTAGTTGTCTCCCCTTTATGAACCCTGTCTGGTCTTCGTGCACCACCCCCGGGACACAATCCTCTATCCTCGTTGCCAGCACCTTTGCTAGCAACTTGGCGTCCACATTTAGCAGTGAGATAGGCCTATCGGACCCGTACTGCAGCGGATCTTTATCCTGCTTCAAGATTAGCGATATCGTCGCCTCCGACATTGTCGGGGGTAGGGTCCCCCCTTCTCTGGCCTCGTTAAAGGTCCTTACCAGCAGTGGGGCCAACAAGTCCACATATTTTCTATAGAATTCCATCGGGAACCCATCTGGTCCCGGGGCCTTCCCTGCCTGCATGTTCCCCAGCCCCTTGGTAACCTCGTCCACCCCAATCGGCGCCCCCAGGCCTTCCACCTCCTGCTCCTCCACCCTCGGGAACCTTAATTGGTCCAAAAACTGCCGCATCTCCTCTTTTCCCTCCGGGGGTTGGGACCTATATAGTCTCTCGTAAAAGGTCTTAAACACCTCGTTTATCTTCCCTGCTCTCCGCACCGTAGCTCCCTTTTCATCCCTAATTCCCTCTATCTCCCTCGCCGCTGTCCTCTTTCGCAGCTGATGGGCCAACAGGCGACTCGCCTTTTCCCCATATTCATATCTCATCCCCTGTGCCTTCCTCCACTGTGCCTCCGCCCTCCTTGTGGTCAACAGGTCGAACTCCGTCTGGAGTCGTCGCCTCTCCCTGTATAGTCCTTCCTCCGGGGCCTCCGCGTATTCTTTATCTACCCTCAAAATCTCCCCCAGTAGTCTTTCCCTTTCCTTGGCCTCTATTTTCCCCTTGTGGGCCCTGATGGAGATCAGCTCTCCTCTGACCACCGCCTTTAGTGCTTCCCATACTACTCCCACTCGGACCTCCCCGTCGTCATTGGCCTCCAGGTACCTTTCGATACATCCCCGCACCCTTCCGCAGACTCCCTCATCCGCCAGTAATCCCACATCCAGTCGCCAGAGTGAACGCTGCTCCCTCTCCTCTCCTAGTTTCAGGTCCACCCAGTGTGGGGCATGATCTGAAACAGCTATGGCTGAGTACTCAGTTCCTTCCACCCTCGAGATCAGTGACCTTCCCAAAACAAAGAAATCTATCCGGGAGTACACCTTGTGAACATGGGAGAACTCTTTGGCCATCGGCCTAACAAATCGCCACGGATCCACTCCCCCCATTTGGTCCATAAACCCCCTAAGCACCTTGGCCGCTGTCGGCCTTCTTCCGGTCCTAGATCTAGATCTATCTAACCCTGGGTCCAACACGGTGTTGAAGTCCCCCCCCATTATCAGGTTTCCTACCTCCAGGTCCGGGATACGTCCCAGCATTCCCTTTGTAAATCCCGCATCATCCCAATTCGGGGCATATACGTTAACCAGCACGACCTCCATTCCCTCCAGTCTGCCACTCACCATCACATATCTGCCTCCGCTGTCTGCTACAATGTTCCTAGCTTCGAATGACACCCGTTTCCCCACCAGTATGGTCACCCCTCTGTTCTTTGCATCCAACCCTGAGTGGAACACCTGTCCCACCCATCCTTTCCTTAACCTAACTTGGTCCGCCACCTTCAGGTGCGTCTCCTGAAGCATGGCCACGTCTGCCCTCAGTCCTTTCAAGTGCGCGAACACTCGGGCCCTTTTAATCGGCCCATTTAGGCCTCTCATGGTCCACGTGAACAGCCGAACTGGGGGGCTGCCTGCCCCCCTCCCCTGTCGACTAGCCATCACCCTCTCTAGGCCAGTCCCACGTCCCGGTTCCGCGCACCCACCCGTTCCCCAGGCGGCGCATTCCCGCCCCGACCACCTTTTCTTTTACCAGTTCCTCCTCGATCTCTGCAGCAGCAACCCAGTTATCCACCCCCCCCCCCCCCAACGCCCTGGCTAGATCCCCATCTAGCATGATTGCATGATTACTCCTCCCATATTGCTTCCGAAAGTCAGCTGACTTCAACTGACCCCGGCTTCTCCCGCTCTCTCCTTGACCCCCCCCGTGTGGGGAACTCCCATCTACCTTGCGCCTATCTTCCCGCCATCATCTTTCTGGCACGGGAACAAGATCAATAAGCCCCGCGTTCTCTGGAGCCGTCCCGCCCCTTGTGGCGCAGCTCCCTCTGCCGTCCCACTCCCATTCCGCATCCCCCGCCTATGTCTCTTCTTCCCCCCCACCGGCGCCCACATTTCTTAGTGTGCCCCCCTCCCCCATTTACATCTCTATATACATCAGCATTGTCGTTTCCCCTCCAACATCAGTCCCTCAGTTCTGATCCAATTTCTCGTTTTTAATGAAGGTCCATGCTTCTTCCGCCGTTTCGAAGTAGTGATGCCTCTCCTGGTGCGTGACCCACAGTCGCGCCGGCTGCAACATCCCGAACTTCACCTTCTTCTTGTGTAGCACCTCCTTGGCTCGATTAAAACTCGCCCTCCTTCTCGCCACCTCCGCACTCCAATCCTGGTACACCCGTACCACCGCATTCTCCCATCTACTACTTCGTACCTTTTTGGCCCATCTCAGAACCACCTCTCTGCCATTGAAGCGATGAAATCGCACGATCGTCGCCTTAGGTGGTTCTCCCGCCTTTGGTCTCCTCGCAGGGACCCGATGGGCCCCTTCCACTTCCAAGGGGCCCGAGGGGGCCTCAGCTCCCATTAGCGAGCGTAGCATCGTGCTCACGTAAGCCCCGCCGTCCGCTCCTTCCACTGCCTCGGGGAGACCCAGGATCCGAAGGTTGTTTCTCCGTGATCTGTTTTCTAGGACTTCAATCCTTTCAATGCACTTTTTGTGGAGCGCCTCGTGCGTCTGCGTTTTGACCGCCAGGCCCAGGATCTCGTCCTCGTTGTCCGTCACCTTCTGCTCCACCACGCGGAGCTCCATCCCCTGGGTCTTTTGTGCCTCCTAAAGCCCCTCAATTGCTTGTAGCATCGGGGCCAGCACCTCCTTCTTAAGCAGCTCCACACACCGTCTCAAAAATTCGTCTTGGTCCGGCCCCCATGTCGCCTGGGCTCTCTCCGCTGCCATCTTGCTCCTTTTTCCTTCTGCCCCTGTCCTCGAGGATTCTTCGCGATCTGCCCGCTGCCGCCGATATTTTTCTTTTTCGTTGGGGGGGGACTCCCTGTTGTCTCACCCCACACAGGGTTTCGTCCCGAAAAAATTCCCCGTTGGGGCTCTTAAAAGAGCCCGAAGGTCCGTTCGAGCTGGAGCCGCCGAAACGTGCGGCTTAGCTGGTCATCTCCGCAACCGGAAGTCAGCCTCTTCACCAAAGTGCCCAACCGAGGTGAGTGTCTCTGGGGATGGTAGAGGATGTTGGAGAAAACGGTGATGGGGAAACTGTGTCATCCTCCGACCCGAGATCCGGGGTCTCCTGAGTCTCGGGCGGAGGCCTGGTGTCCGAGCTGCTCTCAGCGCCACTGCTTGGCTCACGGGGAAAACCCCGGCTGTGGCACTGGCTGGGGGCGGGGGACAGCAGATGAACCCGCCCCATCACCAGCAGATCCTGCAAGACACAAGACACGACGTATGATTAGACCTTGGGCCAGGGGGAGTGGCGTGTGGGTGTGGTGGTGTTGGCCTGAGGGTGATGTGGGGGTGACGGTGGTGGGGGGGTGGTGGGTTGGGGGGAGGTTGTTACACGTGTCATGGGGAACTGCAACTAAGCAGGGTCTCACTTCCTCGCCCGTGGCCGAGCTCTACCTCGGCAACATCCCGTTCCTCCGGGCCGCCGACCATGTCCAAGGCTTTCTGCGCAGCCATGGTGACCTGCCTCAGGTCCAGCGGTCCCCTTCATCCTTCTCCCGTTCCCGGCAGTTGTGCGCGGTCTCCTCCTGGGGGGAGGGAAAGCGCACAGAAAGCAGACAGCCGGACGCATGCAGCCCAGGGGGTGTGTAGCTGGTGTCCTCGGTGGCCAGGGAACCCGGCCATGGCGGCCAGTATGGGTACCAGCATGTGGAGTAGTGTGGTGGTTCGGCCTTCTCCTGGTGGGGAGGTGTCGGGTTACAGTTGTGTGGGACGCAGGTTACTGCCAGGGGCACAGAGCTGCCTACTCACCCTGGCTGCTGTTATGGGCCACGGTTTAGAGAACCCCAAAGTGTATCATGGAGGTCACTTGACCCTCAACTTTTAATAGATTGTGGTATAGGGGGCACACGGCCCACCCTACAGGTGTGGCACAGCAGAAATGGAAAAGCATTTTTTAAAACAAAACAATGTTTATTCTCTGAACTCAAGTTAACCTTTTTAAAACATACATTGAACATCTCAGCAACCATTAATTCAAATACAACCCCCAAAGACTACAACACTAAGTAAACGTTTAAGCTTTCCTTTTTAACATCCAGAAGACTTAACAAACCTTTAAACAGAAGCACATCAGTGTTTACATTCACTACTGAAAACATTTATAATTCACTTCCGGTGGCGGCCATGCACGGGTTGGTCGCGTTATTGGCAGCTCCCGCCACTAACGGACTAATGGGCCATTTCAAGGAGCTTTGGTGGCCCCTTTTTGACGGAATTCGGCAGGCAAATGGCGCTAGAAGGCTCCCCACATTAGTTTATGTAGGGGACCAGGAGAAGGACAGCCAAACAAACGACCACTGAGAAGCGGCAGGAACGGGCGCGGGAATAGAACATGGCGGCTGGCTCGGATCAGGCAGCGTGGGCCCAGTGGTCGCGGGAACATCAGGAGTTCCTCAGAAGCTGCTTTGCTGACCTGAAAACAGAGATGCTGGCCCCAATGAAGCCCTCAATAGAGAAAATGGTTGCGACACAGAAAATGCAGGAGAAGGCGATCAAGGAGATAGAGAAAAAGGTCTTGGATAATGAAGATGAGATACTGGGCCTGGCCGTCAGGGTGGAGGCTCATGAAGCCCTGCATAAGAGGTGGCAAGAGAGGCTGGAAGACCTTGAAAACAGGACCAGGAGGCAAACCTGCGCATTCTGGGCCTACCTGAGGGTGCGGAGGGGTCGTACGCGAGTGCATTCGTGACCACGTTGCTGGGGACCCTGATAGGGACAGGAGCATTTCCTTGGCCTCTGGAGCTGGATGGGGTGCACAGAGTTCTTGCAAGGTAGCCCAAACATAATGAACCGCCGTGGGCTATGGTGGTACGGTTCCACCGCTTCTCAAATAAGGAACGAGTCCTGCGATGGGCTAAAAAGGAGCGGAGCAGCAGGTGCGAGAACAGCGTACTCCGCATTTACCAGGACCTGAGAGCAGAACTGGCCACGAGGCGCGCTGGATTCAACCATGCTAAGGCGGCCCTCCACAGCAAAGGGGTGAAGTTCGGGCTGTTGCATCCGGCAAGGCTTTGGGTCACGTATCAGGATCGCACCATTACTTTGATACACCAGACGAGGCGTGGACTTTTATCAAGCAAGAAACGTTGGACTCGACCTAAAGGACAGCAACATTGGGACGTTACTCTGGTGGAATGTTAATTGCCGGATAGCCGGAGGGAGAAACATTATGTTGTTCCCTCTTATTTTTGTTTGTTCCCTGTTTCTTTGGCCATATTTTTGGCTTTTGTAGAGCTCGGCCGCAGAGGGAGGAGAGGGGCCCTACATGTAGGGCTGCTCTTCTGGCAACTGGAGCCGTTTCTTTTTGTGGGACGGGTTTGCGCCCGGAGTTTGTTGTTCGTTTCGTTGGGGGGGAGGGGGGGGGGGGAACGGAAAATGTTTGTCGGGGGCTGTTAAAGCAGCTAGGTTGGGCTTTTCACAGGGAGGGAGGGGCCTGAAAAATGAAGCATCTGAATAATCGGAGACAGAGGCGGGAGCCCGGGGTCAGCATGGGTCAGCTGACTCACGGAAGCGTAATGGGGGAGAGCCAGTGTCAAGCGGGTGCTTGACATGGGGGTTTGGGATCATGGGGCTGCTGGGGGGGGGTGGGGTGGATGCGATGCTGCTTTGCTGACAGAAAAGGAGCCAATATGGGGGAACAGAGGGAGAGTCGGGGGGGGGGCCTCCAATGGGAGGACTCGAGTAAGCAGGGGACGCGGGCTCATGGCTGGCCAAAAAAGGGAGATGGCGAGTCGGCGGGGGGGAGGGGGGGGGTTAACCCCCCCATCCAGGCTGATCACGTGGAATGTGCGGGGCCTGAATGGACCGGTCAAGAGGGCTCGCGTATTCTCACACCTAAACGGGTTAAAGGCAGACGTAGCCATGCTACAGGAGACGCACCTAAAACCTGCGGACCAAACGAGATTGAGAAAAGGGTGGGTGGGCTAGGTGTTTCATTCGGGGCTGGATTCAAAGACCAGAGGAGTAGCAATCCTGATCAGCAAACAGGTGGCTTTTGAGGCAGGGAGTATTGTGGCTGACAAAGGGGGCAGATACATAATGGTTCGCGAGAAGCTGCAGGGGACTCGGGTGGTGCTAGTGAACGTTTATGCCCCGAACTGGGACGACGTGGAATTCATGAGATGCATGCTGGGTAAAATTCTGGACTTAGACTCACACAATCTTATTATAGGGGGTGACTTTAACACAGTCATAGACCCTGTGTTGGACCGGTCAATCCCCAGGCCGGGAAAGCGATCGGCGGCGGCTAAAGAACTGAGGGGATTCATGGAACAGGTGGGGGGCGTAGACCCATGGAGATTCGCCCGGCCGAGGGCGAAGGAGTTCTCTTTTTTTCCCCACATCCACAAAGTTTATTCCCGTGTAGATTTCTTTGTGATGAGCAGGGCGTTAATCCCCAGGGTGGAGGGGACAGAATATTCGGCCATTGCAGTCTCCGACAATGCTCTGCACTGGGTGGATTTGCGTCTTGGGGAGGAGAGAGGTCAGCGCCCACTATGGAGGCTAGGTGTGGGGCTGCTGGCAGACGACGAGGTTCATGGGCGGATAAGGAGGAACATAAAAAATTACTTGGAAACTAATAATACGGGGGAGGTAGCGGCGTCCACGGTGTGGGAGGCCCTGAAGGCAGTTATCAGAGGGGAGTTAATCTCTATCAGGTCCCATAGGGAGAAGAAAGAAAGAGCGGAGAGAGAAAGGCTAGTTGAGGAGATACTCAGAGTAGATAGGAGTTACGCGGAGACCCCCGCTACTGAAAGAGCGCCGGAGGCTGCAGGCAGAATTCGACCTGCTGACCACAGGGAAGGCGGTAGCCCAGCTGAGGAAGGCCAAAGGGGCTGTCTACGAATACGGGGAGGAAGCGAGTAGAATGCTGGCGCACCAACTTCGCAAGAGGGAGGCGGCCAGGGAAATTGGGGAAGTGCAGGATAAGGAGGGCAACATGGTCATGGACCCAGAGGGAGTGAACAAAGTCTTTAGGGTGTTTTACGGTAAATTGTATGAGTCAGAGCCCCCGCCGGGAGGGGGAGGGATGAAGCAATTCATGGACAAACTAAGTTTTCCAAAGGTGGAAGAGGATCTGGTGGAGGGACTGGGGGCCCCGATAGAGCTGGAGGAGATTGTAAAAGGTCTAGGGAATATGCAGTCGGGCAAGGCCCCGGGGCCGGACGGCTATCCTGTAGAATTCTACAAGAAATTTTCTGAGCTGCTGAGCCCACTCCTGCTAATGACCTTTCATGAGGCCAAAGAGAGAGGGACCCTCCCCGCAACAATGTCACAGGGTTCGATTTCACTCATCCTCAAACGAGAGAAAGATCCGCTACAGTCTGGGTCTTATAGACCGATATCGCTCCTGAACGTAGACGCCAAACTGCTGGCCAAGATCTTGGCTGCTAGAATTGAGGACTCTGTTCCGGGGGTGATAGGGGAGGATCAGACAGGCTTTGTCAAGGGCAGGCAATTGAACTCCAATGTACGGAGGCTCCTAAACATCATCACAATGCCCTCAGAGGGAGGGGAGGCAGAAGTAGTGATGGCGATGGATGCAGAGAAAGCCTTTGACTGGGTGGAATGGGAGTACCTGTAGGAAGCGCTAAGAAGGTTTGGATTCGGTGAGGGGTTCATAGGTTGGGTCCAGCTACTCTACCAGGCCCCCGTGGCAAGTGTGTGCACGAACAGAGTGAGGACGGAATACTTTAGGCTCCACCGGGGGATGAGGCAGGGGTGCCCCCTCTCCCCGTTCTTATTTGCCCTTGCGATAGAGCTGTTGGCCATAGCGCTGCGGGCTTCAAAGAACTGGCAGGGGTTGGTTCAGTGGGGGGGGGGGGGGGGGGGGGGGGAGGAGCATCGGGTCTCGCTCTATGCGGATGATCTGCTCCCGTACATCTCGAGCCCACCAGAGGGGATGGGGGAGGTCATGCAGATTTTGAGGGACTTTGGCAATTTTTTGGGGTACAAATTAAACGATAAGAAAAGCGAGATGTTCGTGATCCAAGCTAAGGGGCAGGAAAAGAGACGGGGAGAGTTTCCGCCTAAGATGGTCGAGAAGGGCTTTCGATACCTAGGCATACAGGTGGCTCGAAAGTGGGATGCTCTCCACAAGCTTAATTTATCTCGGCTGGTAGAGCAGATGGAGGGGGACTTCAAAAGGTGGGACATGCTCCCGCTATCTCTAGCGGGGAGGGTGCAGACCGTTAAGATGACGGTCCTCCCCAGATTCCTGTTCGTCTTCCAGTGCCTTCCCATCTTCATCCCTAAGTCCTTCTTTAAGTGGGTAAACAAGATCATCTCGGGATACGTATGGGCAAATAAGACCCCGCGAGTAAAGAACATAAGAACTAGGAACAGGAGTAGGCCATCTGGCCCCTCGAGCCTGCTCCGCCATTTAATGACATCATGGCTGATCTTTGTGGACTCAGCTCCACTCTCCGGCCCGTACACCATATCCCCGAATCCCTTTATTCTTTAGAAAGGTATCTATCTTTTTCTTAAAAACGTTTAAAGAAGGAGCCTCAACTGCTTCACTGGGCAAGGAATTCCAGAGATTCACAACCCTTTGGGTGAGGAAGTTCCTCCTACACTCCGTCCTAAATCTACTTCCCCTTATTTTGAGGCTATGCCCCCTAGTTCTGCTTTCCCCGACCAGTGGAAACAACCTGCCCGCATCTATCCTATCTATTCCCTTCATCATTTTATATGTTTCAATAAGATCCTCCCGCATCCTTCTAAACTCCAATGAGTACAGTCCCAGTCTACTCAACCTCTCGTCATAATCTAATCCCCTCAATTCTGGGATCAACCTAGTGAATCTCCTCTGCACTCCCTCCAGTGCCAATATGTCCTTTCTCAGGTAAGGAGACCAAAACTGAACACAATACTCCAGATGCAGCCTCACCAACACCCTATACAATTGCAGCATAACCTCCCTAGTCTTGAACTCCATCCCTCTAGCAACGAAAGACAAAACTCGATTAGCCTTCTTAATCACCTGTTGCACCTGCACACCAACTTTTTGCGACTCGTGCACCAGCACACCCAGGTCCCTCTGCACAGCAGCATGTTTTAACATCTTACCGTTGATATAATAATCCATTCTGCTGTTATTCCTCCCAAAATGGATAGCCTCACACTTGGCAACATTGAATTCCATCTGCCAGACCCTAGCCCATTCACCTAACCTATCCAAATCCTTCTGCAGACTTCCGGTATCCTCTGCACTTTTTGCTTTACCACTCATCTTAGTGTCGTCTGCAAACTTTGACACATTGCACTTGGTCCCCAACTCCAAATCGTCTATGTAAATTGTGAACAGAGGTACAGAGACTGTACCTAGAGCGCAGTCGTGGGGGGTGGCTGGGTTGGCGCTGCCGAACTTTTGCAGCTACTATTGGACGGCTAACATAGCCACGATTAGGAAATGGGTATTGGGGGAGGGGTCGACGTGGGAGCGGTTAGAGGCGGCCTCATGCAAAGGTACCAGACTAGGGGTACTTGTAACGGCACCTCTGCTGTTCTCGCCGGCCCGCTACTCCTCTAGTCCGGTGGTGGTGGCGGCATTAAAGATCTGGGGTCAGTGGAGAAGACACAGGGGGGTGGAGGGAGCCTCAGTTTGGACCCCGATACGCAACAATCACAGATTTGTCCATGACAAGATTGACGGAGGGTTCCAAAGCTGGCAGGCATTAAAAGGATGGGGGACCTGTTTGTGGACGGGACCTTTCCCAGCCTGAAAGCGCTTGAGGAGAAATTCAGCTTGCCCCCTGGAAACGCTTTCAGATACCTTCAGGTACGCGCCTTCCTCAAAAAACAGGTGGTGACATTTCCGTTGCTACCCCCATGCAGGCTACAGGATAGGGTGGGCTCCAGCACCTGGGTAGGGGAGGGGAAGGTATCGGACATCTACCGGGAACTTCAGGAGGCGGAGGAAGCCCCAGTGGAGGAGCTTAAGGGCAAATGGGAGGAGGAGCTAGGTGGGGAGCTGGATGTGGGCCTGTGGGTGGACGCCCTAAACAGGGTCACTTCCTCCTCATCATGTGCCAGGCTTAGCTTAATCCAGTTTAAGGTGGTCCACCGGGCACACATGACGGCAACCAGGATGAGCAAGCTCTTTGGGGTTGAGGATAAATATGCGAGGTGTGTGGGAAGCCCTGCAGATCATGTCCATATGTTCTGGGCATGCCCGGCTCTTAAGGGATTCTGACAGGGATTTGCTGAGGCAATGTTCAAGATCTTGGAAGTTCAGGACGTGAAAGAGGCCGACATATTGGCCTTTGCCTCCCTGGTAGCTCGGAGACGGATCCTTTTAATGTGGAGGGACTCGAAGCCCCCGAGTGTGGAGACCTGGATTGGTGACATGGCTGGGTTTCTGTCTCGAGAAAATAAAGTTTGCCTTGAGAGGGTCATGACGGGGTTCTCTCGGAGGTGGCAGCCGTTCCTCGACTTTCCAGGAGAGCAGTAAAGGTCAGCAACAGCAGCAGCCCGGGAGGGGGGGCAGGGGAGCGGGGGTGGGGGGGGGGGGATTGTTACATAGTATTGTTCCTTTTTCTGGATATATGGTTAACATTTATTTTGTTATGTTAAATGTTGCTAATGGTTATGCAAAGAATTTGAATAAAAATAATTAAAAAAAAGATAATTCTGAATTCACCAAATGATCCAGAGATAGTCTTTCATGGCAGAGAGAACAGCAGTACAGCTGCTTTGTCTGACTTCAGTTGCAACACACTGAAAAACGAAACAGAAAAGACAGACACACCCAAGCTTTTCTCAAAAAAGCAGAACCAGAGCTCAGCTACACCCACATTCTGACATCACTGCAGTAACATGAGCAGCCAAACATTTCTTAAAGCGATATTATCATGACACCTCTCCCCAAGAAAAAAAAATTAACTATCAACTTCAAGATGGTTTCATTTTTCACATTTTCACCATCCTTTAAGAAATGCACACAGTAGATATACTTTATCGTTTCAAAAAAACAACACACGCAAACAGGTGCAATAATAAAGTCCATTGTTTTTTTCGTTCTTCCTCCAACTGAAATCCTTCTCGATTGACAGTCTCTTTGAACAAGAAGGTCTCTGCACGATCCATCCATTTCTCTACGCCTCGGCATTTCTCTTTAAAGTCAGATACTTTAGCTCAATCTTATCGCACAGTCCCTTGTAATTCTCCAACACATGCGCATTGGTTATCACAGCTTTCAAGCAGTCAAATGCCTGTTGAAACTTCACTGTCCATTGACATTTTCGACGTTTCTTAAGCAAGTCCATCAGTGGAGCACTCACGCTACAAAACTTTTGCACAAATGTTCGATTAAATTCACTCGTGCCAAGAAATCGCATTATTTCCCTTTGTCTCGAGGGTATCGAAAATTCCTCAAGGAAAGTGACTTGGGCTTTTCCAAATTCACTTTTGGCGAGGTTTATCACCAAACCCGCCTCCTGAAGTCGATCGAATAACTCCATCAGATGTTTCAAATGTTCTGTCCATGTCTGGCTGAAAATTAGCAGATCGTCGATGTATACCGCACAATTGGGTAATCCTGAAACAGCTTTGTTAGTTAATTGTTAAAATGTATAGTCCACACACAACCATTGAGAACCGTCTGGTCTTGGTACCATCACTATGGGTGAGCTTCATTGGCTGCAACCCACTTCAATTATGCCATGTTTAAGCATACTCTCAATCTCTTTGTCAACCTGTGCCAATTTTAAAGGGTTAAGTCTGTATGGATGTTGTTTGATTGGAACAGCATTTCTCACATCTACATCATGTATAGCCATTTTAGTACTTCCCATTTATCTCACAAACTTTCCCATGTGATGTCAATAACTCTTTCAGGTCAGTTCGTTTATCCTCTGGAAGATAACACCATTTTCTCATCAAGACATCACTTTTACGGTAATAACACTCTGGTCTACACTCAGATTCCTCTTCCGTGTATGCTTTCTGATACATCCGTTTTATTTCTATATCTTTTTGTTGTAACTCCTCCAATTTTCCTGAACTAAAAATATCCGCCTCATCCTCCACCTGTTCTTGCTCTTTTTCAACCATCTGATCAAAAATCGTTTCTGATAATTGCACTTCAACTTCATCTTCACTCTTTGATTTCTCCTCTTGTCTTAACCTGTGCCTTTGCGACGTTGTTACGACACAATCCAGGAAAATCCCAGGATTTTCATCCTTCAACGCTTCAGTTGTCTGATTTTCCACTGGCTTGTCAACTACAGTAGGCATCACTCCCACCCGCGATCCAGCTATATCATTACCCAAGATAAACTGTATTCCTGGACAAGATAGTTTCTCTATTACTCCTACTACCACTTCACCACTCTTCACTGGACTTTCCAACCTTACCTTATATAATGGAACACTACTCCTCTCACCCTGAGTTCCACATATTACCATCTTTTCTGGCAACATTCTTCCCAAACTACATAACTCCTCAACTCTTACAATTAAAGATTCACTAGTTCCCGTAACTCTTAAAATTGTGACTTCTTTACCTGCTCCTCCTGATACACATTGGTAAACTTTACCCTCACAAGTAAATTCTTTAAAGAGATCTGGCACCTTCTTATCAATTGCCTCTTGATCAGGCTGTACAATCTTTCGCACCTCCTTTGTTTCACTTGGGCTTTCCTTTACCACTTTAACAGACCCCACTGTCTTAACCTGTTTTACCACATCAGCCTTCCCAGTGCTTTTCTTCAACCACCAACACTGTGACTTTTCATGGCCTAGTTTATTGCAGCGAAACGTTTGAAACTTTTCATTTCTTTTCCACCTTCCTGGATTTCTTTTTTAATCTGAGGTACACTCTCCTTATTATCTCCAATCAGATCACCTTTACTTTTACCACTTGAGTATTTCTCATGTCCCCAGTTTCTATCCCTCACAGGCTGAAACTGATGTCATAAACCAAGCTTTGATTTATGAACTAATTCATAATCAACTGCCATTTCTGCTGCTAATCTCGCAGTTTTAACCCTCTGCTCTTCCACATGAGTTCTCACTACATCAGGAATTGAATTTTTAAACTCCCCCAAAAGTTTAATTTCTCTGAGAGCTTCATACGTTTGGTTTATTTTCAAAGCCCTTATCCACCTATCAAAATTACTCTGTTTGATCCTTTCAAACTCCATGTATGTTTGACCAAATTCTTTCCTTTAATTTCTAAACCTTTGTCTGTAGGCTTCAGGCATTAGTTCATATGCACCCAAGATGGATTTTTTCACTTTCTCATATGTCCCAGATACCTCCTCCGGTAGTGATGCAAATACTTCACTAGCCCTACCTATCAGTTTTGTTTGAATCAGTAATACCCACATGTCCTGTGGCCATTTCATTTGTTTAGCTACCTTCTCAAATGAAATGAAAAAGGCTTCCACTTCCTTCTCGTCAAACCTTGGCAATGCTTGGACATATTTAAATAGATCCCCACCAAGCCTTCGACTTTGACGCTCTTTCTCACTATCCTCATCACTATCATACAACTGTACGTTTCCCTTTACGTCTGCCAATTTTAACTGACTGTTGTTTCATCGCCATTTTCTGAAGTTCAAACTCTCTCTCTTTTTCCCTTTCCTCTATCTCTTTCTTTTTGTTCTGCGAGGGCTATTCTTTCTTTGTTTCTTTCTTCTATCTCTTTTTCTTTTTCCCCGATCTGTATCTCCCTCTCTCTTTCTTTTTCTCTCATTGCATATTCAAGCTGCTTTAATTCTTTTTCATGTTCAAGTTGCTTAATCTGCAACTGGATCTTTGCCATTTCTAATGAGTCAAACTGTATCTCAGGCAATTTGAAATGCTCAGCTACCACCATAATTACCTAATCTTTTTGCATTTTGTCAGGTAATGTTAACTGCAATGTTTTTGCCAAATCTAACAGTCTGCTTTTAGTCTCTGTCTGTAAGGTACTGCGTGTGACCGTCTCCACCTCCAAAAACTTCTGAGCCTCTGAAAGAGCCATTGTCCACAACAAACTCCCCACTTAAACTGAAATACCACACCTGAAAAGCAACCACAATATGGTCACCCCTCACTGTCTTTAAGTTCACTAAGCCAATCCAATAGATAGACCTTTATCCCGGACTAGTCTCCAATTTGTTATGGGCCAGGGTTTAGAGAACCCCAAAATATATCATGGAGGTCACCTGACCTACAACTTTTAATAGATTATGGTATAGTGAGCACACTGCCCACTCTACAGGTATGGTACAGCAGAAATGGAAAAGTATTTTTAAAAACAAAACAATGTTTATTCTATGAACTTAAGTTAACCTTTTTAAAACAGTCCCTTAGCAGTAGCAGAATCGGTCCAGATGAGGCGCCAGTTTTTCTGTCGTGAAAGTCCACGAATTCTGCATTGGAGACAACACATTGTCTCAGAAACGGAGAATCAAGGTCCACATTTCCACTTCTGTAACATCATCCATGTCTATCAGTGCCTAAGCTCTTTTTCTGCTGAAACCCTCACCTAGACTTAACAATTCAAACTCTAATTCAAGCTCCTCTAATTCCACTCTCGAGAGCATCCAAGATTTTATTTGCTCCACCATTGGCTGCACCGCCTCCAGCTGCTAAGGCATTAAACTCTGGAATTCCCTTAAACACCTGTGCACCCATTGTTTATTTTGTTTAGTGGGTGGGAACAGTTCTGAACAGTTTTTTTTCAAAAAATATTTTTATCAGGGTATTTGCAAGTTTTCATAATAATAACAATAACTGCGACATAAACATGGTACAATAAACATTTCCATTCCATCACAATCTTCACACACCCCAACCACAAAACATTAGTCTGGCCCTCTCCCACCCCCCCTTTGGAATTCTGCTTCTGCTAACATTTTAATTTTCCCCGAGAAAGTCGACGAACAGCTCCCACCTTCGGATGAACCCAACCGTTGACCCTCTAAAGGCAAACTTTATCTTCTTGAGACTGAGAAACCCAGCCATGTCACTAACCTAGGCCTCTACACTCGGGGCTTTGAGTCCCTCCACATTAATAAGATCCGTCTCCGGGCTAACAGGGAGGCAAATGCCAATACTTCAGCCTCTTTCGCCTCCTGAACTCCCGCTCTTCCGACACTCCAAAGATCGCTACCTCCGGACTCAGCACATCCGTGTTTTGAGTACCATGGACATTGCCTCAGCAAAACCCTGCCAAAACCCTCTAAGCTTCAGGCATTCCCAAAACATGTGGACATGATTTGCTGGGCTTCCCGCGCATCTCGCACAGCTATCCTCTATCCCAAAAAGGTTGCTCACCCGCGCCACCATCACGTGTGCCCAGTGGACTACCTTGAATTGTATCAGGCTAAGCCTTGCACATGATGAGGATGTATTAACCCTGTTTAGGGCATCCGCCCACTGATCCGCCTCTAGGTCGTCCTCCCACTTGCCCTTAAGCCCCTCCACCGGGGTTTCCTCCGCATCCAAAAGTTCTTGGTAAATATCTGATACCTTCCCCTCTCCCACCCAGAGACTGAAGACTACTCTGTCCTGTATCCCCCGTGGCGGCAGCAGCGGGAAGGCCAGAACTTGCCTTCTCAAGATGTCGCGCACCTGCAAATACCTAAACCCATTCCCCGCTGGCAATTCAAATTTATCATCCAAGGCTTTCAAGCTGGGGAAGCTCCCGTCTATAAAGAGATCCCTCATCCTCCTAATTCCTGTCCTTTGCCATCTCCAGAACCCACCATCCAGCCTACCCGGTACAAACCAATGATTATTATAAATCGGGGTCCAAACCGATGCTCCCCCCACTCTCTTATATCTCCTCCACTGTCCCCAGATTCTCAGAGCCGCCACCGCCACCGGACTTGCGCAGTATCGGACCGGCGAGAACTGAAGAGGTGCATTTATCACTGCTCCCAAACTTGTGTCTTTGCATGACGCCGCCTCCATCCGCTCTCACACCGACCCGTCCCCCGCTACCCACTTTCTAATTATGGCTATATTAGCCGTCCTGTAGTAATTGCAAAAGTTCGGCAGTGCCAACACACCCTCCCCCCCCCCCGACTCTGCTCCAGCAACACTTTCTTTACTCGCGGGGTTTTACCCGCCCACACAAAGCCCAAAATAACCTTATTCACCCGCTTGAAAAAGGCCCTCGGGATGAAGATGGGGAGGCACTGAAAGACAAACAGGAATCTGGGGAGGACCGTCATTTTCACAGTCTGCACCCTCCCCATCAGTGATAGCGGGAGCATGTCCCATGTCTTAAAATCCTCTTTCATTTGTTCTACGAGCCGGGATAGGTTTAACTTGTGCAGTGCCTCCCATTCCCGGGCCACCTGGATTCCCAGATATCGAAAGCTCCTTCCTACCATTCTAAACGGCAGCTCTTCCAGTCTCTTCTCCTGCCCTCTTGCCTGGATCGCGAACATCCCGCTTTTCCCCATGTTCAATTTATACCCCGATAAATTACCAAATTCCCCGAGGATCCGCATAACTTCCCCATCCCCTCCAACGGGTCTAAAATAAACAAGAGCAGGTCATCTGCGTAAAGCGAGACCCGGTGCTCCACCCCCCCCCCCCCCCACCCCAACCCCCCAACCAGCACTTTCCAGTTCCTAGAGGCTCTTAACGCCATGGCCAATGGCTCAATGGCCAGAGCAAACAGTAGCGGGGATAGGGGGCACCCTTGCCTCATCCCTCGGTGTAGTTTAATATACCTCAACCTCAGCCGGTTCGTATGCACACTCGCTACTGGTGCCTGATAGAGCAACTGCACCCAGTCAATGAAGCCCTCACCAAACCCAAATCTTCCCAGCGCCTACCACAGATAATCCCACTCCACCCGATCAAAAGCCTTCTCCGCAACCGTCGCTACCACCACCTCCATCTCCCCTCCTTCTGAGGGCATCATAATAACATTTAAAAGCCTTCGAACATTGGCCTTGAGTTGCCTGCCCTTTACAAATCCCGTCTGGCCTTCCCCTTTGACCCCCGGGACACAGTCCTCTATCCTTTTGGCCAGTATCTTAGCCAACAGTTTGGCGTCCCCATTCAGTAGAGAAATTGACCTGTATGACCCGCATTGCTCCGGATCCTTCTCTCGTTTCAGGATCAATGAAATTGAGGCCTGTGACATTATTGGGGGGGGGGGGGGACTCTCTTCTCTCTTGCTTCATTAAATGTCCTCACCAGCAGTGGGCTCAATATCTCTAAAAACTTCTTATAGAATTCCACCGGTAGCCATCCTGCCCCGGGGCCTTGCCCGACTGCATGCCCTCCAGCCCCTCAATTATTTCCTCAATTTCAATTGGGGCTCCTAGCCCTTCCACCAGATCCTCATCCACCCTCGGGAACCTCAACTGACCCAAAAACTGCCTCATCCCCTCCATCCCAGCCGGGGGTTCCGACTCATATAATTTGCTGTAAAAGTCCTTAAACACCTCATTCACCCCCACTGGATCCAGGACCGTAATCCCACCTCTACTCTTTATGCTCCCCATCACCCTGGCCACCTCCCTTTTCCTGAGCTGGTGCGCTAACATTCTGCTAGTCTTTTCCCAATACTCATAAATCGCCCCCCTTGCCTTCCTCAGCTGTTCCACCGCTTCCCCTGTAGTCAACAGCCCAAACTCTGCCTGTAACGTCCCCCGCTCCCTCAGTAGCCCCGCGTCTGGGGCCTCCGAGAATCTCCTGTGCACCTGGAGTATCTCCTCAACGAACCTATCCCTCTCAGCCCGTTCCGCCTTTTCTCTGTGGGCCCGTATCGAGATTAATTCCCCTCTGACCACTGCCTTCAAAGCTTCCCAAACTGTTGCTGCAGAGACCTCCCCCGTATCATTTGCTTCCAGGTAGTTTTGGATGGACTTGTTCACCTGCCCACAGATCGCTTCATCCGCTAACAACCCCACATCCAGCCTCCATAGCGGGCGTTGTCCTCTCTCCAAACTAACCCGTAGATCCACCCAATGTAGGGCATGCTCTGACACTGCGATTGCCGAGTACTCAGTATCCACCACCCACAGTATTAGAACCCTGCTCAGAACAAAAAAGTTGATGCGAGAGTATATCTTGTGGACATGGGAGAAAAAGGAAAACTCCTTCGCCCTTGGCCATGCAAATCTTCCTCGGTCTACTCCCCCCATCTGTTCCATAAACCCCTTCAATTCCTTTGCCGCAGCTGGCCTCCACCCTGTCCTGGATTTTGACCGGTCCAATTCCAGATCAATGACTGTATTAAAATCTCCCCCCATGATCAGGTTATGTGACTCTAAGTCTGGGATCTTACCTAACACCTGCCTCATAAATTCCACATCGTCCCAATTCGGAGCATATCCGTTCACGAGTACCACCCGCACCCCCTCCAGCTTCCCACTCAGCATTATGTACCTAACCCCATGTCTGACACGATTCTCCCTGCCTCGAATGCCATTCGTTTATTGATCAAGATCACTACCCCCCTGGTCTTTGAGTCCAGCCCTAAGTGGAATACTTGGCCAAATGACTCCTTTCTCAATTGAGTCTGGTCTATAGCTTTAGGTGTGTCTCTTGTAGCATTGCCACGTCCGCCTTCAGCCCCCTCAAATGTGCAAACACACGAGCCCTCTTGACTGGCCCATTCAACCCTCTTACGTTCCATGTAATCAGCCTGGGGGGTTGGGGAGGGACACACGGGTGGAGGAGGGGGGGACGGGACTCTGCCCCCACCCCCCCACCCTGCTGACAAGCCATCACCCTTTTTAGGCCAGCCTCCAGCTCGCGCCCCTGGTCTCCTCGAGCCCCCCCTCGGACATTTGCTGTCCCCGACCTCCCATTTGCCCCCTAGTAACCATTCCTACCCTGTCAGCAAAGCAGCGCTCTCCCCCTCCTGCTCCCCCCTCCCCCCGGTAACAGCACCAGAAGCCCAATCCCCCCATATCAAGCTCAAGCCTAGCACCTGCTCATCCCCCACTGTGCTTCCGTGATTCAACTAACCTAGCTGACTTGATAGCTCCCACCCAAGGCACCAAACAGTCTGTCTCCCCATTGTTCTCTCCCCTCTCCCCCCACGTGGATAAACATATTCAAAGCACCACATTCCCCGGTAAACAAACATTAGAAAAAATAGTGGAATAACAGCCACAGAAAAAAAACAACCACAGAACCCCCCCCCGCCAACCAGCCCCCAGTAAGACAAAGTTAACTTTAGCCATCAAAACAGCCCCTTTAAAAAAAAAATTTAGATTACCCAATTATTTTTTCCAATTAAGGGGCAATTTAGCGTAGCCAATCCACCTACTCTGCATATTTTTGGGTTGTGGGGGCGATACCCACGCAGACACAGGAAGAATGTGCAAACTCCACACGGACAGTGACCCAGAGCCGGGATCGAACCTGGGACCTCAGCGCCGTGAGGCAGCTGTGCTAACCACTAGGCCACCGTGCTGCCATCAAAACAGTCCCTTATTGCGCACAACACTACTTATTCAAACCAGCACAAAAGTGATTTTCAGCAAATCGCCACGACAATACTCTCCAAGGATTCAGTGCCTATAATTCACCTCCAGTCTTTTTTCCTTGACGAAAGTCCATACATCGTTTGGTGTTTCAAATAAAAATCCAGTTCCTCATATGTGATCCACAGACGGGCTGGGTACAACATCCTGAACTTCACCCCTTCTTAAAGAGGGCTGTTTTTGCCCGATTAAATCCAGCTCGCCTCTTGGCCAAACCTGCGCCCAGGTCTTGATAAATACGCAGCTCATAATTCTCCCACTTGCTGCTCCGTGCTTTCTTTGCCCACCGCAGAACGTGTTCCTTGTCCAGGAATCGGTGCAAATGTACCACCATCACCCTCAGCGGCTCTTTGGCTCAGGGCTTCTTAGCGAAGGCTCTGTGTGTTCTATTCACTTCCAGGGGCCAATGGAACGCCTCAGCCCCCATCAATCTCTCCAGCATGTTCGTCACATAGGCCCTCGCATCCGATCCCTCACTGCCTTCAGGGAGGCCGTCGATTCTCAGATTCTGCCTCATGGACCTGTTCTCCAGCTTCTCCTGCATTCTTTTCTGGCGGTCATTCATCATCTCCACCTTGGTCTCCAGCACGGTTAGGTATTCCTCGTGCTCGGACACCTTTTGCTCCATCTCCTGGATCGCACATCCGTGGATTTCTTGATTATGCACCACCTGATCAATCGAAGCCTTGATCGGCTCCAGCGTGTCCTTCTTAAGCTTGGCAAAGCAACCTTCAAAAAACTTCACCAGCTGCTCCGTCGACCACTGTGCCGTCTCTCCGCGGCCCTGCTGCTCCGCCATGCTTTCCCGCGTTGCCAGCTCTGCTCGCGTCTTCCTTGTAGAACTTCTGGTCCAATTCTCCATACACTGGAGGGGGATTTCTCCTCACTGTCTCACTCTTCACCGATGTATCCAATAAAATCTGGAAAAAAACGGGGGAAAAAAGTCCAAAAGTCCGTCACAGGCGGGAGCTATCAAATGTGCGACCTACTCCTTCATGGCCACCACCAGAAGTCCCAGTTTTTGCTTTCAATTAGCTTTCACTCTATATCACAGTGGGCAAAGCCAACTTCACAGACCCGGCTCACATCTATCTACTACTCAATGAACAATACAGAGGAAGGGAAGGGTGAATGGATCGTTCCTTTTATTGATTCGCAACATCAAATAACAAAACAGCCCATGCACTGTTGTTGTTACACTGATGCGCAATCAATTACTCTCGAGACAAGGTGAGTCATAACTAATAGGCTTTAATCTGCTAGAACTGTACCCAGCAGCTTCGATACAGAAAGTGAAGGCTGCTGGGACGGCATCGGTTCTTATACTCCGCCTCTCAGGGCGGAGCTATGTACATCGGCCAATGGTAGACTCCTGGGTCTAGCCAATGGTCATCCACCTCTCAGGTACCGCAATACCTGGTATTACCACATTCCCTCCCTGTTAAAAAAAGAGCCCGGTGGGGTGATGGCCAGCGTTAATGTCGCCTTTCGCATGGTAGGACCAGGAATTGAGGTGCCGTGATGTCGAGGGTAATAGCAAAGTGTTCATGGTGCAGCAATCAGTCGATCGGGTGCCCTGGTCATCCTTCACCCCTAGGGGGTGCTGTTAGGGCGAAATGTGGGGAGGGAGGGCGCCTGTAAGGGGCGTCGGTGCTTGTTCGGGCCTAGGCAGGGGCGGTGGGAGTACTGACCCTCCGGTCAGGTGCTGCGGGGAGAGTGGGGGTGGGGGCACTGGTGCGGGTGCACGTGCGGCTCCGGCGCCATGTCCCGAAGGGAGACCGTGTCTTGGCGGCCATCAGGGAACACTACATAGGCGTACTGGGGGTTGGCGTGCAGCAGGTGGACCCTCTCGACCAACGGGTCCGACTTGTGCGCCCTCACATGTTTCCGAAGCAGGTTGGGTCCGGGTGTCGCTAGCCAGGTTGGGAGCGAGGTCCCGGAGGAGGACTTCCTGGGGAAAACAAGGAGATGTTCGTGAGGTGTCTGATTTGTGGTAGTACAGAGCAGTGACCGGATGGAATGGAGGGCCACCGGGAGGACTTCCTGCCAGCGGGTGACTGTGAGATTCCTGGACCGTAGGGCCAGCAGGACGGTCTTCCAGACCGTGCCGTTCTCCCTCTCAACCTGCCCGTTTCCCCGGGGGTTGTAACTGGTCGTCCTGCTCGAGGCGATGCTTTTGCTGAGCAGGAATTGACGCAGTTCGTCACTCATGAAGGAGGACCCCCTATCACTGTGAATGCATGCGGGGAAACCGAACAGTGTAAAGATACCCTGGAGGGCCTTGATGACGGTGGTTGTGGTCATGTCTGGGCAGGGGATGGCGAATGGGAATCGGGAGTATTCGTCAATCACGTTCTGGAAGTATGTGATGCGGTCGGTGGAGGGGAGGGGGCCTTTGAAATCCATGCTGAGGCGTTCAAAGGGACGGGAAGCCTTTATCAGGTGCGTCCTCTCTGGCCGGTAGAAGTACGGTTTGCACTCCGCACAGATTTGGCAGTCCCTGGTGACGGACCTGACCTCCTCGATGGAGTCGGGCAGATTGCGGGTCTTGATAAAATGACAGAGACGAGTGACCCCCGGGTGGCAGAGGTCCTCGTGGAGGGATCGGAGGCGGTCCACTTGTGCGGTGGCACAAGTGCCGCGGGTCAGGGCATCAGGAGGTTCGTTCAGCCTCCCCGGACGGTACAGGATCTCGTAATTGTAGGTGGAGAGTTCGATCCTCCACCGCAAGATCTTGTCGTTCTTAATCTTGCCCCGCTGCGCATTATCGAACATGAAGGCAACCGACCGTTGGTCCGTGAGGAGAGTGAATCTCCTGCCGGCCAGGTAATGCCTCCAGTGTCACACAGCTTCTACTATGGCCTGGGCCTCCTTTTCGACCGAGGAGTGGCGAATTTCGGAAGCATGGAGGGTACGGGAGAAGAAAACCACGGGCCTGCCCGTTTGGTTGAGGGTGGCCGCCAGAGCTACGTCGGACGCATCGCTCTTGACCTGGAAGGGGAGGGACTCGTCGATGGCGCGCATCGTGGCTTTAGCAATGTCTGCTTTGATGCGGCAGAAGGCCTGGCGGGCCTCCGTCGACCGGGGGAAGGTTGTGGACTGGATCAGGGGTCGAGCCTTGTCTGCGTAATTGGGGACCCACTGTGCATAATAGCTGAAGAAGTCAAGGCAGCGCTTTAGGGCCTTGGGGCAGTGAGGGAGGGGGAACTCCATGAGGGGGCGCATGGGCTCAGGGCCGGGGCCTATGACTCCACTTCGCACTATGTAGCCTAGAATGGCTAGACGGTCGGTGCTAAACACGCATTTATCCTTATTGTAAGTCAGATTAAGGATATTCGCGGTCTGGAGACATTTTCGGAGGTTGGCGTCGTGGTCCTGCTGGTCATGGCCGCAGATGGTGACGTTATCAAGATACGGGAATGTTACGCGTAAACCGTACCGGTCAACCACTTGGTCCATCTCTCGTTGGAAGACCGAGACCCCGTTCGTGACACCGAAGGGAACCCTTAAAAAGTGATAGAGGCGCCCAGCTGCTTCGAAGGCAGTGCACTGGCGGTCTCCATGACGGAGGGGTAGCTGGTGGTAGGCAGACTTGAGATCCAGCGTGGAGAAAACCTTGTATTGCGCAATCCTGTTCACCAGGTCGGCTATACGGGGGAGAGGGTACGCATCCAGCTGCGTAAACCTGTTGATGGTCTGGCTGTAGTCAATGACCATCCTATGTTTCTCCCCGGTCTTTACCACCACTACTTGAGCCCTCCAGGGGCTGTTGCTCGCTTCGATGACCCCTTCCCTCAGCAGCCTTTGGACCTCCGACCTGATAAAGGTCCGGTCCTGGGCACTGTACCGTCTGCTCCTGGTGGCGACGGGTTTGCAATCCGGGGTGAGGTTCGCAAACAGAGAGGGCGGGTCGACCTTAAGGGTCGCTAGGCCGCAGACAGTAAGGGGGGGTATAGGGCCGCCAAATTTAAAAGTCAGGCTTTGCAGATGGCACTGGAAATCCAGCCCAAGGAGGGTGGCTGCGCAGAGGTGCAGCAGGACGTCCAGACGGAAATTGTGGAATTCCCTGCCTTGGACAGTGAGGTTTGCTAGGCAGAACCCCTTTATCTCCACCGCATGTGACCCGGAGGCCAGGGAGATCCTTTGGTTTACGGGATGGGTGACAAAGAGAACAGCGCCTTACCGTGTCGGGGTGAACAAAGCTTTCCGTGCTCCCAGAGTCGATCAAGCACGACGTCACGTGGCCGTTAATGGAGATCGTCGTTGTAGCTTTCGCAAGCGTCCGGGGCCGACTCTGGTCCAGAGTCACTGAGGCCAGCTGCAGTAACGGAGAGTTCTGGTCGGGCAGCATGTAGTCGGCTGTGCTGGGGACCTGGGGCCCCATCCAAGATGGCGTCAGCCATGGGTCGCACATGGAGTCCGGGGATGAAGAAGATGGCGGCAGCGAGGGGCAAAATGGCGGCACCCACCCGTCCAGCGTGGTGGCCGGGGGGCAAAATGGCTGCGCCCGCGGGTCGCACGCGGCCTGAGGATAGCGGGGTGGTGGTGGGCGCTGGACGGCCGGGGCCTGAAAGGGGGGCTGCCGATAGTCGCTGGAGACCGCGGCTATGGCGCGGGCCTGGCAGACCCCAACATAGTGGCCCTTCTTGCTGCACCCTTTGCAGCTGGCGGTGCGGGCCAGGCAGCGCGGGCGGGGATGATTCGCTTGCCCGCAGAAGAAACAGCGTTGTCCAGCGGCGGTAGCGGGCCGTCTCGCCACGCAGGCTTGCGGGGTCAGGGGGAAGGTCTGAGGGGCTGCCGCAAAAGGGTGCCACGCAGCCCAGGGGGCCGCCGCGCGTCCGGGAGCAAAAGCCAGCGCGTTTTTATACGCAACGTCCATGGACCCCGCCAGGCCCGTGCCTCAGTAAGTCCCAGAGTGTCCATTTCTAGGAGCCTTCGGCGGATATCGGGGGAGGTCATACATGCCACGAAAGCAGCTCTGATCAAAAGTTCCGTGTGCTCGTTCCCCGAAACTGGCGGGCAGCCACAGTTTCGGCCCAGCACCAGCAGCGCCCGGTAGACGTCTTCCAACATTTCCTCGGGGCTTTGCCTCCTAGTCGCCAGCAGGTGACGAGTGTAGACCTGGTTCACAGGGCGGATATAATGTCCTTCTAGCAGCTCAATCGCTGCAGCATAATTCTCCGCCTCCTCGATCAGAGGGTAGATCCCAGGGCTGACCCGTGAGCGTAGAAGGTGCATCTTTTGTCTTTCCGTGGGGGTGTCGGCGGCCGTGTCGAGGTAGCCCTTAAAGCACGCCAGCCAATGTTGGAAGATAGCAGCAGAGTTGTCCGCGTGGGGGCTGAGTTGAAGGCACTCCGGTTTGATACGGAGATCCATCCTTTCAACTGAAGTTGTAGCAGATTAAATTGATGCGCGATCAATTACTCTCGAGACAAGGTGAGTCATAACTAATCGGCTTTAATCTGCTAGAACTGTTCCCCAGCAGTTTTGATACAGAAAGTGAAGGCTGCTGGGACGGCATCGGTTCTTATACTCCGCCTCTCAGGGTGGAGCTATGTACATCAGCCAATGGTAGACTCCTGGGTCTAGACAATGGTCATCCACCTCTCAGGTACTGCAATACCTGGTATTACCACATACACAATATTACTCACTTTGAGGAAAATGTCACTGGAAAAACAAGATCACTGGTGATGCACGATCAATTACACAAAGACGAGAGTTGAATGCAACTGAGGCTTTATTACACTAAGATGTGTGGCCTCCTACAGTAGCTGGCGAAATGGCTGCTGAATGGGGAGCACACATATTTATACTCCGCCTACTGGGTGGAGCCAGCAGGCAGGGAACTACCCCCATACTTGTAGTCCAGGGCCTTACCACAAATCACCTAATATATACATCAGTGGTGACTACCACATTCACCCCCTGTTAAAATTGAGTCCGGCGGGGGTGGGGAAGAACTATATACAAGTACATGTTTTAACTACAGAGAAAAATGGAGTCCCGATCAAGTTACAGGTTCAGTCGGTCCGGAGCCTTGATCTGCCTTTGGGAGTACTGCAGTGGTGGCAGCGATTCCAGTGTCGGTCTGGTCCTCGGTGACTCCGGGAGCGTGCCGAAATCCTCGTCATCCTCGGGCGTGGGCAGGAGGAGGATGGATTGTCCTGGGGTGGGGGCTGCGGTGGGGCACGCCGGGGAAGGGGAGGGTGGCGCTAGTCGGAGGGGTGTGTGCGTGTGGAACCAGCTGGTGCCAGGTCCCTGAGGGAGACAGTATCTTGGCGTCCGTCGGGGTACGCTACGTAGGCGTACTGCGGTTGGCGTGGAGTAGCTGTACCCTTTCAACCAACGGGTCCCCGTTGTGGAGTTGTATGTGCTTACGGAGGAGTACGGGTCCTGGAGCTGCAAGCCAAGTCGGGAGCAACACCCCGGGGGTGGACTTCCTGGGGAAGGCAAAGAGACATTCATGGGGTGTGTCCTATGCGCAGTGCATAGGAGCGACCGAATGGAGTGCAGTGCGTCAGGGAGGACCTCCTGCCAGCGGGAGGCCGGGTGATTTCTGGACCGTAGGGCCAGCTGGACGGCCCTCCCAACCGTCCCATTCTCCCTCTCCACCTGCCCGTTTCCCCGGGGGTTATAGCTGGTTGTCCTGCTCGAGGCGATACCCTTGTTGAGCAGGAACTGACGCAGCTCCTCGCTCATGAATGAGGCTCCCCTGTCACTGTGGACGTAGGCGGGGAAGCCAAACAGAGCGAAGATGGTGTTGAGGGATTTGATGACGGTGGCAGACGTCATATCAGGTCATGGAATGGCGAAGGAGAATCTGGAGTACTCATCGACCACACGGAGGAAGTACGTGTTACGGTCAGTGGAGGGGAGGGGCCCTTTGAAGTCCACGCTGAGGCATTCAAAGGGGCGGGAGGCCTTCACCAGGCGCGCATGGTCTGGCTGGTAGAAGTGCGGTTTGCACTGCGCACAGACCTGGCAGTCTCTGGTGATTGCCCTGACTTCCTCGATGGAGTAGGGCAGATTGCGGGCCTTGATGAAGTGATACAAACGTGTGACCCTGGGTGACAAAGGTTGTCGTGTAGAGTCCGGAGTCGGTCCACCTGTGCGCTGGCACATGTACCTTGGGATAGGGCACCGGGGGGGCTCGTTGAGCTTCCCGGGGCGATACAAAATCTTGTAGTTGTAGGTGGAGAGCTCGATCCTCCACCTCAAGATTTTATCGTTTTTGATCTTGCCCCGCTGTGTGTTGTTAAACATGAAAGCTACCGACCGTTGGTCAGTGAGGAGAGTGAATCTCCTGCTGGCCAGGTAATGCCTCCAATGCCGCACAGCTTCAACGATGGCTTGGGCCTCTTTTTCGATGGAGGAGTGCCGCATTTTGGAGGCATCAAGGGTTCGTGAAAAGAATGCCACGGGCCTGCCTGCCTGGTTGAGGGTGGCAGCCAGAGCGATGTCTGATGCATCGCTCTCGACTTGGAAGGGGAGCGTCTCGTCGACTGCGTGCATCGCGGCCTTGCCGATGTCGGCCTTAATACGGTTGAAGGCCTGGTGTGCCTCGGTCGTGAGGGGAAAAAGAGTGGATTGGATAAGTGGGCGGGCCTTGTCCGCAAAATTTGGGACCCACTGGGCGTAGTAAGAAAAGAATGCCAGGCAACGTTTGAGGGCCTTGGGGCAGTGTACGTGTGGTCTGCCTTGCGGATGGGGAGCTGGTGGTAGGCAGATTTGAGGTCTACTGTCGAGAAGATCCGGGACTGTGCAATCTGATTGACCATATCAGATATGCGTGGGAGGGGGTACGCGTCGAGCTGCGTGTACCGATTGATGGTCTGACTGTAGTCAACGACCATCCTGTTTTTCTCCCCAGTTTTCAGCACTACCACTTGGGTTCTCCAGGGGCTGTTGCTGGCCTCAATGATGCCTTCCCGAAGCAGTCACTGGACTTCGGATCTGATAATGGTCCTGTCCTGGGCATTGTACCATCTGCTCCTGGTGGCGATGGGTTTGCAATCTGGGGTTAAGTTAATTTCAATGTTAGGCTCTGGAGGTTGCACTGGAAGTCCAGGCCGAGTATTAAGGCAGCGCAGAGGTTGGGGAGGACGTAGAGGCGGAAGCCGGTAAACTCCACACCCTGGACAGTGAGAGTGGCTATGCAGTACCCCTGGATCGCCACGTAGTGGGACCTGGAGGCCAGGGAGATTCTCTGATTGGCGGGGTGTACCGCGAGGGAGCAGCGCCGTACCTTATCGGGATGAATGAAGCTCTCGGTGCTCCCGGAGTCCAGCAAGCAGGAAATCTCGTGCCTATCGATTTTCACGTTTGTAGACGCGGTTACTAGGTTGTGCAGGCGAGACTGGTCAATCGTGACCGAGGTGAGACGCGGCTGATCGTCGATGGTGGCAGACGATGGGGTGCCCGGGGGTCCTGGTAAGATGGCGGCGCCCACGGGCCGCACGTGCTGTGGGGGAGACAAGATGGCAGTGCTTGATGTTCCTGGGGAGGACAAGATGGCGGCGCCCACGGGCCGCACGTGGTGGGGGTTTAACAAGATGGCGGCGCTCACGGTCCGCACTTGCTCCGAGGAGGGGAAGATGGCGCCGTCCACTGGCTGTGCGTGCTCCGAGGAGGGGAAGATGGCGGCGCCCACTGGCCGTACGGGGGGGGGGGGGTCGGAACAATAGCAGCGACTGAACTGGCCTGGCACAATGCCACAAAGTGCCCCTTCTTGCCGCAGGCCTTGCAAAGAGCTCTCTGGGCCGGGCAACATTGTCGGGAGTGTTTTGGCTGCCCACAGAAGTAACATTTGGGCCCCCAGGATTGGTTGGCTGCCGCGTGGCACAGGCATGGGGTAGGCTGAGTGGGGTCCCTGATGGGGCGGCCGCCTGCGGAGTCCACGATGCGAATGAGGGGTGGGCCGCGCGGCCGGGGGGTGTAGGCCTGGATGTTGCGCGAGGCGACCGTCAGCGAGAGCGCAAGCTTTTTGGTTGCTGCGAGGGCGAGCGTGGCCCCTTCTAAAAGGCGTTGGCAGATGTAATCTGACCCTATCCCCGTAACAAAAGCGGCCCTCATAAGCAAGTCCGAGTGTTCCGTGGCCGTGACAGCCTGACAGTCACAGTCTCGGACTCGGGGAATTAGAGCACACCAGAAGTCTTCTACTGACTCACCAGGGAGTTGACTGCGCGAGGAGAGGATGTGTCTGGCGTAAAGCGTGTTAGTCCTCTGAGCATAGTTTTCTTTCAGTAGTGCCATGGCTTCGTCGTAGTTCAGCGCGTCCTGGATAAGCAGAAAGACGTTGGAGCTCAGCTGTGTGTAGAGGATCTGAATCTTCTGAGCTTCCGGAATTGGGTCTGGTGCAGACCTGATGTAAGCTTTGAAACAGGCTAGCCAATGTTTAAAGTCCTTTTTGGCATTGCCTGATTGCGGATCCAGCTACAGGCGATCTGGCTTGATGCGGAGGTCCATCTTCTGAAAACGTTAGTGTAATAAATTGATGCACGATCATTTACACAAAGACGAGAGTTGAATGCAACTGAGGCTTTATTACACTAATATGTGTGACCTCCTACAGCAGCTGGTGAAATGGCTGCTGTATGGGGAGCACACATATTTATACTCCGCCTCCTGGGCGGAGCCAGCAGGCAGGGAACTACCCCCCGTACCTGTAGTACAGGGCCTTACCACAAATCACCTAATATATACATCAGTGGTGACTACCACAACTGGCAAATGATATGCAAGCGATATAAATTGGCAATTCAATTGATCAAATATTCTTATAATCACAGATGATTATTTAAGTTTAGACTTACCCGAACCATTCCTGATACAATAAGGTGAATTCCTCGTGGCTGTTCACCTTGGTGCACAACGATATCACCATAATCAAAATAAAGCAGCTTTGCTTTGTACTAGAACAAGATAAAGTTTAATTTCAATGAACAACATTAGTCAAAAATAACAATGTCAGAGATAAATCCAGACTACATTATCAGTTCTAATAGGCAACAAACTTCCAAACTTACAAAGTCATAAGTGGATTTGAGCGTGGCATACAAGTAATGTGGGCCTCTGAACATAACATAAACCTCCCCAGCAGTCGCCTGATGTAAAGCCAAGAAATGTAGAACATTGGTGTCAATCCTTTTTTTTTTAGAAAATATTTTTTTGAAGTATTTGTAATTTTCACATGTTAACATTTCTAAAACAACCGCACAAAATACCCCCTAAAAGAACAACAAACAATAAACCACATCCCCCACTTCTCCCGCCCTGTCCCCAATTACCCGTATACTAAGTTCCCTATCTTTATTTAATATTACCCTGCCTCCTGTTTTCCACCCCCCCACCTTTTCCCTTTCCCCCATTACTGCTGATGTTCAATTTTTCTTAAAGAAATCGATGAACGGCTGCCAGCTCCGGGCGAATCCCTGTACTGATCCTCTCAGAGCGAACTTGATTTTCTCCAGACTGAGAAACTCTACCATATCGCTAACCACACTCCTGGCTTCGGGGGCTCCGAGTCCCTCCATCTCAGCAAGATCTGTCTCCGGGCCACCAGGGAGGAGAAGGCCAGGATATCGGCTTCCCTCTCCCCGTTTGCCCCCAGATCCTCCGACACCCCAAATATTACCAATTCTGGACTCAGAGTTACCCCACCTTCCAGGACTTCTGACATAACATCTGCTAATCCCTGCCAGAATTCCCTCAGTTTCGGACATGCCCAAAACATATGAACGTGGTTGGCCAGGCTACCCCCACACCGTCCATACCTGTCCTCTACCTCCTCGAAGAACCTCCTCATCCGGGCTGCCGTTATGTGGGCCCTGTGGACTACCTTGAACTGAACCAAGCTAAGTCTAGCACAGGCCGAGGATGCATTTACCCATTTCAAGGCCTGCTCCCACAGTTCAGTTTCCAGCTCCCTTCCTAGCTCCACTTCCTCTTCACCTCTCTGATAGGGGCCCCTTCCCACTCTAACAATTCCCTGTATATCTCCGAAACTTTCCCACCTCCAACCCGTTTTTGACAGCACTTTATCCTGTAGACCCCTCAGGGGGAGGCGAGGAAAGCTTGGGACCTGCCTCCGTACAAAGTCCCGCACTTGAAGGGACCGAAACCTGTTCCCACCCGGCAAATCAAACTCCTCCTCTAATGTCTCCAAGGTCGGAAAGCCCTCCTGGATGAATAGATCCCCAAACCTCTCAATCCCTGCCTGCTGCCGTACCTTAAAGCCCCCATCCAGCCCCCCCTGGACAAACCGGTGATTGTCACAGATTGGTGACCACACTGACGCTCCCTCCAGTCTCATACGCTGCCTCCATTGCCCCCACACCCTTTGGGCTGCTACCACCACCGGACTTGTAGAGTGCCGAGCTGGCGAGAATGGCAGGGGCGTCGTCAGTAATGCCTCCAAACTTGTACCTTTGTAGGATGCTGCCTCCATCTGCTCCCAAACCGATCCCTCCCCCACTACCCATTTCCTGACCATCAATATGTTGGCAGTCCAGTAATAGCTAATAAAGCTTGGTAGAGCCAAGTCCCCTTCTCCATGGGTCCGTTATTGGTGTCAATCCTAAGACTGATCAAGCCAATAACTGATCTCCAGTTTGAATATGGTAGCAATATGTGAGATGATTTCCCTGGATCCACTGCCAAACTGGATCATCTGGCCACAGCAATTATAAAAAACAGATGGGCCTGAGCAGATGTCTTGGCGCTCAGCCAAGCATGCATAATGTCGGTTGGTTGAGAGCCCAGAAATCCAGTCCGTTTGTTGAAACAGCTGCTCCACAGAGGAAATGTTTTTGGGATGACAGCACAGACTCTCTGATTTGGGAAGCATGTCCCAAATTGCCACATGGGGTGACTCCCGTTGAGAGCAATTTATGTTTTTAATCTTTAAAAAAGGTTTGCAATTAAGGGGCAAGTTAGCGTGGCCAATTAACCTACTCTGCACATCTTTGGGCTGTGGGGTGAGACCCACACAGGCACAGGGAGAATGTGCAAACTCCACATGGACAGTGACCCGGGGCCAGGATCGAACCCAGGACCTCGGCACCGTGAGGCAGCAGTATTTTTAAAAAAATATTTTTATTCTCCTTTTTCACATTTTCATCCAAATTTACACCCACCAACAAACAATCAACGGTAACAAATACAATGTCAATCCCCTGGCCAACATTTCCTCCCTCCCACCAACCCCCAAACAACCCTCAACATTTTAAATACAAACATCAAAGAAAAGGATTCAGTGATCCACCATCCACCCATACATAGTCATCAACAACATACACAGTCCAACCCCCACCTAATGTTCGATGTCATCCAATTATTGAAAGTGCATAATAAACAAAACCCATGATTTGTAGAACCCTTCCATCCTTCCTGTTTCGTTATGCTCTTGACGTAGCATAAGCTGCTTCCTTGATGTGCACTCTGACAAAGGAAGGTTCAGACTTGGAGATAGCTTTAACACATTTATTACTGTTAATAATTCTCTTACTTGGATTCGTCTCTACTGTTAATCCTTCTATAGCTACTCAGACTGACGAACCAGACTGCTACAATCCACGTGGTGCGTGTGTTGTGTTTCAAATCAACCCTGTGTACACATTGAGTGTCTCCACTGGAAAGAGCCTGAGCATGTGTGATGTGTCCTTTTATATGGGTTGGTGTAATGCCCTCCTGTGGTAGTGTCGCCTCTGTGTGTATCGTGAATGCCCATTGGTCGCGTCCTATCTTACTGACCTATTGGTTGACTGTCTGTGTGTCATGTCTCTGGTGCTCCCTATAGTGTCTAGCTATGTGTAGTGTATGTACATTAACCCTGTGTGTACTTACAGTGATGTATATTACCACATCCCCCCTTTTTTTCGTGTTACATATTTTCTGTACAATGTTAAAGAAAATTGAACAAACTAGGTAGATAAGTGATGCTATGTACAAGTTATGATAACTGTGATGACTATCCAATATGATACAAGACCAAATCATAGTTGCGATGACTTTGAGGATAAGGCAATACAAAATAAAAGTTATGAGTCCAAAGTTCATGAATTTATATGGTCTGGTATAGAAGTGTCAATGGTGACGTTGTCATTCCCTTGTGAACGCCGTCAGTGTCCTGGGGGTCGGAGATTCACACCTGTCGCCGTGAATCCTGCCCCCGCCGGTTGCCGAAGTCTCCGAAGGGAGAAAAGTCGGCGGGGCGTTAATTTCGCCGCTGCTGTCGGAGAATGTCACGGGTCTGCGCAAGTCAGCCGATTTTCGGCCTGCCGATATTCTCCCTTCCGGATGGGCCGAAGTCCCGTCGACGTGATGACCGTTCACGTCGACGTAAATTAAACCTCCTTTTCATCGGCATGACCCTGTGCTCCAGGTTCACGCCGACCAGCGTGGAGGTGAGTGACGGCCTGGGGGGTTGGCTCTGGGCAGGCGATGGCGTGGCCGCAGTCTGAATGCGTGAGGAGAGGTGTGTCTCGGGTTGTGTGGTTAGAGTAGGCTGGGCTCCGGGGGAGTGCCGGGAGGGGGTCCGTGCCGGGGTGGAGGTTGGGAGGGGGTCCGTGCCGGGGAGGGGAATGGGGGGTCCGTGCCGGGGTGGAGGTTGGGGGGGGTCCGTGCCGGGGTGGAGGTTGGGGGGGGGGGTCCGTGCCAGGGTGGAGGTTGGGGGGGGGGTCCGTGCCGGGGTGGAGGTTGGCGGGGGGTCCGTGCCGGGGTGGAGGTTGGGGGGGGTTCCGTGCCGGGGTGGAGGTTGGGGGGGGTCCGTGCCGGGGTGGAGGTTGGGGGGGGTCCATGCCGGGGTGGAGGTTGGGGGAGGGTCCGTGCCGGGGTAGAGGTTGGGGGGGGGTCCGTGCCGGGGTGGAGGTTGGGGGGGGGTCCGTGCCGGGGAGGGGGATGGGGGGTCCGTGCCGGAGTTGAGTTTGGGGGGGGGGTCCGTGCCGGGGAGGGGGATGGGGGGTCCGTGCCGGGGTGGAGGTTGGGGGGGGGTCCGTGCCGGGGAGGGGGATGGGGGGTTCGTGCCGGGGTGGAGGTTGGGGGGGGGTCCGTGCCGGGGTGGAGGTTGGGGGTGGTCTGTGCCGGGGTGGAGGTTGGGGTGGGGTCCGTGCCGGGGAGGGGGATGCGAGGGCAAGTGAGTTGGTCCACCTGGCCAGGTGCCAGCCTCCAACAGTTGGACCCATGCGGTCCATGCCACCTGGCTAGGGGGAGGAGGGGATATGGGCAATGATGACATGTCGTCGTTCCCCTCCCCCCCCCACCAGGCCGTCATGTTTTCCGATCATCCAGCGATGTTGGCCGCCGTGGCGGCAGCCGCTCATGTCTATGTTGCCCTGGATGAGGAGGAGGAGGAGGAGGAGCGTGCCAGAGAGGCGGCGCAGGCTGCCGCAGAGGGACAGGCGGCAGCCGCCCAGGCTGGAGGGACACCTGACCGACAGGACGAGGAGGGGGAGGAGGACGTCGCGGCCCCACGGCAACGGAGGCACCCAAGGGCGCCCCATGTGTACCGGCCCCGGCAGTCATACCAGGACCTCACGGACCGGGAATGCAGGAGGAGACTCCGGATGAGGCGGGAAACCGTGGCACACATCTGCCACCTGCTGGTACACCTGTCACCGCGTGGCACTGGCGGGGGACACCCTCTCCCCGTGTCCGTCAAGGTTACGGTGGCCCTGAACTTTTATGCAACGGGGTCATTCCAGGCACCGAGTGGGGACCTGTCCGGCATATCGCAGACATCGGTGCATCGGTGCATCCGGGCAGTGACAGATGCCCTATATGCCATGGCGCACCGCTACATCCGCTTCCCCGTGGACCGGGCCAGCCAAGATGCCCGGGCCGTGGGCTTCTCTGCCGTGGCCGCGTTCCCCATGGTCCAGGGCGCGATCGATGGGATGCACGTCGCCGTGCGGCCACCTGCAGATAACAGGGCCGTGTTCACCAATAGGAAGGGGACCTATTCGATGAACATACAGGTGGTCTGCGACCACTGCATGATGATCCTGCACGTCTGCGCCCGTTACCCAGGCAGTGTACACGACTCATACGTGTTGTCACGGTCATCCATCCCCGGCATGTACGAGGGACGCCATCCCCGGCTGAGGGGCTGGTTGCTGGGCGACAGTGACTACCCATTGCGATCGTGGCTGATGACGCCTATACGGAGGCCACGCAATGAGGCGGAGAACCGCTACAATGATGCCCATGTAGCGACAAGGGGAGTGATAGAGAGGTGCTTTGGCGTGCTGAAGATGCGTTTCAGGTGCCTGGACCTCTCTGGGGGCGCCCTCCAGTATCGGTCAGATAGGGTCGGCCGCATCATTGTGGTGTGCTGCGTCCTGCACAACATAGCCCAGCAGAGGGGCGATGTGCCGCAGGCAGAGGAGGGCGGAGTGGAGGAGCAGCAGGAAGAGGCGCAGTCCTCCCCAGATGAGGGGGATGGGGGTAATGGTCAGGGCAGACGGGGTAGACACAGGCGGGTGGCTGTCCACCGTTACCGGCTGGCCCAGCGGGCACGGGACAGACTGATAGCCGCCCGCTTCACTGACTCGATGGGCGTGGGAATCGGGTAGTATGGCCACAGACCGCACACCATGGCAACAGCCGACCACCCACACCCCCCACCCATCCACCCACCCAGCACCCTCACCCCCCTCCCCAACCCCACACACCCCACCCGCATGCACACCACCCCCCCCATTGCCGATCCACCTGCGGCACAACGGGCCGGGCTCACACAGTTGCGGGTGGACGCGTGTCTATTGCAGGCCATGGAGGATGATGACAACCCGCCCTGCGGTGAGCTCCTGGCTCTACATCGTTGGACTATGTCTGACCCATGGCCACAGTACCACCATCCACCCGGACCATCCCTGCATGCTGCTGTGACACTGCAGTGCACGGTCCCGTCCTCTGCCCGGGGGATGTTGATGGCGGCCCAGGGGGAAGGGGGCAGACTCACCTGGGGCTGAGGTAAGACCACCCCTCATACACACACTTGAGCTCAACGTACATGACACCCCCGCACGCTTTGGACAGAGCACAAAGGCAGCTTCTGTAGGTGTAACATTGACTTTAATAACCAAAGGAGTTCATGCACGTGCCCTAGCCCCTAAAACTCATCTGTGCCCTGCACCCGAGCCAACTTACTCAGTGTCTAATTGTTTGGCCTTACGGGCCCTTTGACTACGTCTACGTGGTTCCCCAGACGGTACAGCAGAACTGGAGGTGGACTCCTGTGATTCCTGCCCTCTGACACTGGATCCCTTTGGCGGCCGTTTCCTGGGGCGTCCTGGCCTAGATGGGCCAGGCTGCGGCCCGGGCGACTGGGATGGCGAGCTGCCAGCCTGTCCTGCCCGTTGCCCACCCGATGCACCTGGGACGGAAGGGGGGGAGTCCGAGGTGTCGCGGTGTACCGGGACCTCCCCTACAGGGGGAGCCGGGACGGACCACACCACCTCCTCCTCCCTCGGGGTGCCCGATGGCCCCCAGGCCTCTACATGGGTGGGGGATGCGAACGGACTGGCCATCCGACGCCACCCCGACATCTGGCGCTGCCAGTCCTGGAGGCCCGTGCTGGTATCGACAGGGGTCTGCAGGTTTGCAGCCATGGAGCCCAGGGGGTTGGCAAACCCTGTCTGTGACAGTGCGACGCCGGCTCGCACATGGCCACTGGCGCCGATGCCCTCAGCGATGGCCTGCAGAGACTGGGCCATGGCCTGCTGAGACTGGGCCATGGCCTGCTGAGACTGGGCCATGGTCTGCAGAGACTGGGCTATGGCGTTGAGCGCCTCTGCCATCTGGCGCTGGCACTGGCTCATGGCCTCATGTGAGAGGGCAGCCATTTCCTGGGCCACAGACGCCGCCTGCACGGAAAGCCCCAGGCCTCGCAAACCGTTCCCCATGTCTGACACCGTCGCACCCATTGTCTCCACCGCGGACGCCTGGGGGATATGGGGGAGGGGGGATATGGGGATATTGGGGATATGGGGGAGGGGGGATATGGGGGAGGGGGTATATGGGGGTGGGGGGATATGGGGGAGGAGGATATGGGGGAGGGGGGATATGGGGGAGGGGGGATATGGGGGAGGGGGGATATGGGGAGGGGGATATGGGGGAGGGGGGATATGGGGAGGGGGGATATGGGGGAGGGGGGATATGGGGGAGGGGGGATATGGGGAGGCTCACCCTGCCTGTTCTGACGAGGTCGTTCACCTTCTTGTGGCACTGGGTGCCTGTCCGTGGTGTCAGGGCCACAGCGGTGACGACCTCTGCCACTTCCCTCCACAGACGCCGGCTGTGGCGCGGGGCAACTCTGCGGCCGTGCCCGGGATACAGGGCGTCCCTCCTCTGCTCCACCGCGTCCAGGCGCGCCTCCACATCCTGTGACTCGAACCTCGGGGCTGAGCGGCGGCCAGCCATCCAGTCGGGTGTTGTGGTCGGTTGTCGGGTGGGGGGGAGCAGCGCGGCCTTATGAGCCGTCACGCCGTGCGGCGCGTATGACGCTGCACGGCGTGAACCACTGCGCAAGCGCGGATCCCGTTACGTCGCTGCTAGCCCATTTCGGGCCGGAGACTTTCGACCCATTTTTCCGACGTGACGCAAGTCGGATTTGCGCCGTTTTTTGCGCCGATCGGCGGACTTTCCGCCGATAACGGAGAATTTTGCCCCTGGTGTTTGGTCATCAGGAGGTGTTCAAGTGTTCAAATCACCTCATTGACTGATTTGGAGTCTATGTCTTTTTTTTTTATGCTTATGGTAGCAATTCTTGATGGCATCTGTCCTGAAAGCCATGTTGCCTGTTGGTAAATAATTTCATGGAATTTACAGTTCAGAAGGAGGCCATTCAGCCCATCGAGTCTGCACCGGCACTTGGAAAGAGCACCCTACCCAAGCCCACACCATAACCATAACCCAGTAACCCCATTCAACCAACACTAAGGGCAATTTTGGACACTAAGGGCAATTTAGCTGGACTGAGGAAGGAAACCGGAGCACCCGGAGGAAACCCACGCATACACTGGAGTGCAACAAATGTGAATTGGTAAGATGCATCGTCCTGCCATGGTATGTCATTGTACTGAGCTGAGCAGTAACAGTGTCCCTCATTTGCAGAGTTGTACCATGCCGTACCAGTCGTAGTTCCATTGGTGTTGTTTTTGTCGTGCTTGTTGTCGACGTTGGTGCCTTTGGTACGCTTCTTGTTATTGTCTTTGATGTTGTTGTTGCGTTGGTTGGTTTTGTTGTCGTGTTTGTTGTGCTCAAGTACCACACTCTGTGGATAATACGAGTCCTCCACACAGTTACTCGTGGCAGCGTGCTTTGTGGCATCTGCTGTTCCCTTGAGCGTACCGTCACTGAGTTTGCGGCGTTCCCCATCTGGAGTCATGTCCGGCTTACTTGAATCAGCTTTGGTTTGTCGATGCTCCCCGCCTGGAGTCTGGTCTGTTTCACCTGAGTCAGTTTTGGCTTGTTGATGCTCCCTGTCTGGACTCTGGTCTGTTTCACCTGAGTCAGTTTTGGCTTCTTGATGCTCCCCGTCCGGAGTCATTTCAGGTTCACTTGCATCTTCTGAGGTCTCTTGATGCTCCACGCCTGGAGTCAAAGTGTTCAGGAATTAATTTGCTTATGGAGAGGCTCGAGCGAATGAGGTTTGAATTAACGTGGTGTCACCGGAGTCACCAGTAGTCTCACTGTGATTGTCGAGTGCCTCTGTACACACTAGCTGAGGTCTGTCACGTTGCACATCTGGTATGGGAAGTGGGATGCCGTCATCACTTGTCTCACATACAGTGGGTAGAGCCTCAGTGTCTTCTTGTCGTTCACTTGAGCTGGGTAGACTGTCAGTCTTTTTCTGGTGGCTCTAATAATCTGGGTGGACTGCCATAGTCGCTTTGTTGTTCACATGAGCGTGGTAGACGGTCAGAGTCTTCTTGCTGTGCACTTGAGCATGGCAGATGGTCATAGTCATTCTGTTGTTCACTTGAGCATGGCAGACTTGCATTGTCTGCTGCTGGTTGCTCAGAGGAGGTTGCCAGACCCTCATGGTCTTGTTCATGCAAGGACTGCGCTCTGGATTCTTGCATTCCTTCAATCGTGCAGTCCTTCCACGAGCTCACTGTGGAGGCTTGTGTCACTCCCTCTGTGGCGTCTTGCAGCGTTCCCTGTGTGGAATCGTGCATTGGTCTCGCTGTGGAGACTGTCATCACTTCTTGTGTGGAGGATGGGACCCTTCGTGGTGTGTGGACCACTCGCTGTGTGGCAGCAGGCCGTTCTCTGTGGGCTTGTACCGTTCTCTGTCTCTTGGTGTCAGGCAGCAGCATAATCCTGCACTCACAAGTCGGGATGTCGTATATGCTGGGCTGGAGATTCCCCAATCCGAAGAACTCATCGTCGGGGTTGTCAATGTACAACACGTCTAGTTGCGGTTCAGATTTGGTACTGCGGTAGCCACCTCCCAAGGTGAAAGCTTTGTCTGAGTCGTTGTCTTCCAAGACCATATCATCACGTTTTGTGTCGGAGCTGGCATTGGGCTCGCGATGTCCAAAGAAGAATTCAAGGTCTGAGTCATTGTCTTCAAGGACTGTACCATCTCTGTGGGCAGTGCTTACTGCTTGTTGCAGGGTTCTGCGGAGGTTACTTTCAGCTACTGGTCGAATTTCAGGCATTGTGCTGTCGTTCCAGGTGAAAGAATCGGGTTTTACGGTTTCTAAATTTTCCCCCCCGTGTTTTGGGACATTTCCCCTTTAAGTGGGCGTGGTCAGGGGCCTCTGACGTCACGAAGCATGTGACGTAGTGCGTAGGAAGCGACTGCGCATGCGCAGATCGCTGGTCCTTTACTTGGGGCCTTTTTCGCAATTGCGCATGCACAGCTTCTCATGCATGCACAAATGGACCTTCCCGTTCTGTGAGCTCTTCGCGCAACTGCGCAAGTGCAGCACCTTTTCAAGATGGCTGCAATTCAAAACTGACTTTCGTTGCTGCAAACCTACCTCGTGGTGAGTTTTGGCGCCTCTTTTACCTTTTCTTCTTGTATGTTCCTCGCAGAATCCTTGGAATTTGTCCAGGACTGCCAAGAAGTCGCTCTTGTTTTGCCCCTTTGAGTATTTGAAGGTCTGGAAGATTTCAGCTGCTTCTGGACCCGCGATGGTAAGTAGAAGCTTTATTTTCTCTGCATCCGCCACGCTATCTAAGTTGGGCACTACCAGGTAGATCTCGAATCTCTGCCTGAACCAACGCCAGTTTTCACTGAGATTGCCTTGGTACCTGAGCTGCTGTGGAACCGGAATCTCAAACATCATCTTGCCTAGCTGCCGTTGCTGGTTTTCACTCACTGGTACCATGTTTTGTTATGCTCTTGACGTAGCATAAGCTGCTTCCTTGATGTGCACTCTGACAAAGGAAGGTTCAGACTTGGAGATAGCTTTAACACATTTATTACTGTTAACGATTCTCCTACTTGGATTCGTGTCTACTGTTAATCCTTCTATAGCTACTCACTGATCAACCAGTCTGCTACAATCCACGTGGTGGGTGTGATGTGTTTCAAATCAACCCTGTGTACACACTGAGTGTCTCCACTGGAAAGAGCCTGAGTATGTGTGATGTGTCTTTTATATGGGTTGGTGTAATGCCCTCCTGTGGTAGTGTTACCTCTGTGTGTATCTTGAATGCCCATTGGTCGTGTCCTATCTTACTGACCTATTGGTTGACTGTCTGTGTGTCATGGCTCTGGTGCTCCCTCTAGTGTCAAGTTACGTGTAGTGTATGTACATTAACCCTTTGTGTACTTACAGTGATGTATATCACCACACTTCCCTCAACTCAAACTTCACCTTCTCGAGTGTTAAAAACTCCAACAGGTCATGCCAGGGGTGAAGAAACTGACCACCACCCCAACAGGATCCGCTTTCAGGCGATCAGCGAGCCGAAGGCTAAAACATCTGCCTCCGCACCCGTTTCCACCCCCGGCCGATCTGATACCCTGAGTATGGCCTCCAGAGGACCCGGCTCAAGCCTCACATGTAGCACCTTCGAAATTACCCTGAACACCTCCCTTTAATACCCATCCAGATTTGGACAGGACCAAAACATGTGAACATGGTTTGTGCCCCCCCCCGCAACATTCACAAACATCCTCTATCCCCTCAAAGAGTCGGCTGATCCTCACCTTTGTGACATCCATCCGATACACCACCTTTAGCTGTATCAGTCCCAACCTCGTGCACAAAGTTGAGGCATGTATCCTCCGGAGCACCTCACACCACAGCCCCTCCTCTATGCTCTCTCCCAAGTCTTCTTCCTACTTTGCCTTAATCCCCTCCAGCAGTGCCTTCTCTTCTCCCAGAATCGCCCCATAAATCGCCGACACCACCCCCTTCTCCATTCCCCCTGCCGTCAGCACCTCCTCCAACAGTGTTGAGGCCGGTGTCACCGGAAGGCTCTGTATCTCCTTAGCGAAATCTCAGACTTGCATATACCTAAACATTTCCCCCTGCCCCAACCCATATTTCGTCCCCAACTTCTTCAATCCCACAAACCGGCCCCGTAGAAACAAATTATTTGATGCCCTGATTCCCTTCTCCTCCTGTGGTAGTCACCACTGTTGTATTATATCGTATATATGGGTATTACGGTAAGGCCCCTGTACTACAGGTACGGGGGTAGATCCCTGCCTGCTGGCTCCGCCCAGGAGGCGGAGTATAAATGTGTGTGCTCTCCGAAAAGCAGCCATTTCGTAAGCTGCTGTAGGAGGCCACACATCTCTGTGTAATAAAGCCTCGATTACATTCTACTCTCGTCTCGTTGTAATTGATAGTGCATCAATTTATTACACAGAGATTTTTCAGAGATGGACCTCCGTATCAAGCCAGATCGCCTGCAGCTGCATCTTCAAGCAGACAACGCCAAAAAGGACTTCCAACATTGGCTAGCTTGCTTTGAAGCATACATCGGGTCTGCGCCAGACCCAGTTTCAGAAGCACAGAAGCTCCAGATTCTGTACACGAGGCTGAGCTCCAACGTTTTTCCCCTCGTCCAGGACGCGCCTACCTACGCAGAGACCATGGCGCTACTGAAGGAGAATTACGCTCAGCAGACCAACAAGATCTACGCCAGGCACCTCCTATCCATGTGTGGTGAACCACTGTAATAGGAGATGTAAGGTAGGACCTGCACTACAGGTTCGCCGGTAGCTGCTGCCGGCTGGCTCCGCCCACGGAAAACTGTATAAATATGCATGACCTCCAGTGCCCTGCCATTTCGCCAGCTGTAGCAGGAGGCCACGCATCTGACTGTAATAAAGCCACAGTTGTACCCAACTTTAGTCTTTGTGCAATTGATTGTGCATCAATCTATTCGTCAGATTTTCCACAGAATGGATATCAGAATTAAGCCCGATCGCCTGCAGCTGGATCCGCCTTCGCCCAACGCCAGAAAAGTCTTAACTCACTGGCTAGCATGTTTCGAGGCTTACATCAACGCGGCGGACCCCACGCAAACGGAGGCTCAGAAGATAAACGTCCTGTACTCCAGACTGTGCTCTAGCGTGTTCCCGTTGATCCAAGACGCCACGGCTTACACAAAAGCAATGGAACTCCTTAAGGAACACTACACGCAGAAGGCAAACACGCTTTTCGCCAGGCATGTACTCGCCACCCGCTCGCAACTACCTGGTGAGTCCATCGAAGACTTCTGGCGGGCCCTAATTCCACTCGTCCGGGACTGTGACTGTCAGGCCGTTATGGCCGCCGAACACGCAAATCTCCTCGTGCGCGATGCCTTCGTGACGGGGATTGCGTCGGACCGCATCCGAGAACGATTGCTGGAAGGTGCCACGCTCGAACTGGCGGAGACGAAAACCTTGGCGCTCTCCATGACAGTCGCATCCCGTAACGTACAATCACACATCTCCCGCCGCGCTGCCCACCCTTCTACCCCTTCCTACCCCTCCAGGACCCCGCCGACGACCTCCTCAGCCGGGGCCCTGCCTTCGTAATACGCCATCGCCACACGCCAATCCACGCACCCCGGGGGTCCCCGCTGCTATTTCTGCGGTCAGCAGAAGCATCCCCGCCAACACTGCCCGGCCTGCACTGCAGTTTGTAAAGCCTGCAGTAAAAAGGACCACTTCGTGGCTGTGTGCCAGGCCCGCGCAGACGCTGCGATCGCGCCTGCTTTCACCCCCTCCCCCACGCCAGATGCACAATGGGAGCCGCCATCTTCTCCTCCCGGGTCCATGTGCAACCAATGGGCGCTGCCATCTTGTCCCCCTTCGGCCACGTGCACCCCATGGGCGCCGCCACCTTGTCCCGACCCCGCAATGTGCACACCTTGGTGCCGCCATCCTGTTCCCCACAGGGTCCCCGGACATCCCGACATCGGAACCGCACACGCTCGCCACCCAACGCATCCGATAGCTACCTGCAGCTCGCTTCGATGACGCTGGACCAATCTCGGCCGCACAACCTGGCCACCGCGTCGACGACGGTTAAAATCAACGGCCACGCGACCTCGTGCCTGCTGGAATCCGGGAGCACTGAAAGCTTCGTTCACCCAGATACGGTAAGGCGCAGCTCCCTCGCGGTCCACCCTGCCAATCAAAGGATCTCCCTAGCCTCCGGATCCCACTCCGTCCCGATCCGGGGCTTTTGTACAGTCACCCTCACGGTCCAGGGCGTAGAATTTAGTAACTTCCGCCTCTATGTCCTTCTTAATCTCTGCACTGCACTCCTGTTGGGCCTGGACTTCCAGTGCAACCTCCAGTGCCTCACCCTCAAATTCGGCGGGCCCTTACCCCCCCTTACCGTTTGCGGCCTCGCGACACTCAAGGTTGATCCCCCCTCCCTTTTTGCCAATCTAACTGCGGATTGCAAGCCCGTTGCCACCAGGAGCAGACGGTACAGCACCCAGGACAAGACCTTCATCAGGTCCGAAGTCCAGCGGCTGCTTCAGGAGGGTATTATCGAGGCCAGCAACAGCCCCTGGAGAGCCCAAGTGGTAGTGGTTAAAACTGGGGAGAAACACAGGATGGTCATGGACTACAGCCAGACCATCAATCGGTACACGCAGCTCGACGCGTACCCCCTCCCACACATATCTGATGTGGTCAATCAGATTTTGCAGTACCGGGTCTTCTCAACAATTGACCTGAAATCCGCCTACCACCAGCTCTCCATCTGGAAGTCGGACCGGCCATACACTGCCTTCGAGTCGGACGGTCGCCTCTACCACTTCCTTAGGGTCCCTTTGGGTGTCACAAATGGGGTCTCGGTCTTCCAAAGAGAGATGGACCGCATGGTCGGCCAATACGGTTTGCTGTACTTAGATAATGTCACCATCTGCGGCCATGACCAGCAGGACCACGATGCCAAACTCGATAAATTCCTCCGCACTGCCACTCTTCTCAACCTGACCTACAACAAAGAGAAGTGTGTGTTCAGCACGACCCGGTTAGCCATTCTCGGCTATATAGTCCAAAACGGACATCTCGGGCCCGACCCCGACCGCATGCTCCCCTCACGGAACTTCCCCTCCCCCACTGCCCAAAGGCCCTCAAACGCTGCCTGGGGTTCTTTTCCTACTACGCTCAGTGGGTCCCAAACTTTGTGGACAAGGCCCGCCACTCATCCAGTCCACCCAATTCCCCCTCGCGGCCGAGTCACAACCCGCCTTCGTCCGCATCAGAGCAGACATTGCCTAGGCAGGGATGCGCACAGTGGACGAGTCACTGCCTTTCCAAGTAGAAAGTGACGCTTCAGACGTCGCCCTTGCCGCTAGTCTAAACCAGGCAGGCAGACCCGTGGCATTCTTTTCCCGCACACTTCATGCCTCGGAAATTCGACACTCATCCGTCGAAAAGGAGGCCCAAGCTATCGTTGAAGCTGTGCGGCATTGGAGGCATTACCTGGCCGGTAAGAGATTCACTCTCCTTACGGACCAACGGTCGGTAGCCTTCATGCTCATTAACACACAGCGGGGCAAGATCAAAAATTATGAAATCTTGAGGTGGAGAATCAAGCTCCCCATTTATAATTACGAGATCTTGTATCGCCCCGGTAAACTCAACGAGCCCCCAGACGCCCTCTCCCGAGGTACATGTGCCAGCGCACAAGTGACAAACTCCGGCTCTACACGACAGCCTTTGTCACCCAGGGGTCACTCGATTGTGCCATCTGGTCAAAGCTCGCAATCTGCCCTACTCCGTCGAGGAAGTAAGGACAGTCACCAAGGACTGCCATGTCTGTGCAGAGTCCAAGCCGCACTTCTACCGGCCAGACCATGCGCGCCTGGTGAAGGCTTCCCACCCCTTTGAACGCCTCAGCGTGGATTTCAAAGGGCCCCTCCCCTCCACCGACCGTAATACGTACATTCTCAGTGTGCTCCAGATTCCCCTTCGCCATCCCATGCCCCGATATGACGTCTGCCACCTTCATCAAGGCCCTCAGCACCATCTTCGCCCTGTTCGGTTTCCCCGCCTACATCCACAGCGACAGGGGATCCTCATTCATGAGCGATGAGCTGCGTCAGTTCCTGCTCAGCAGGGGTATAGCCTCCAGCAGGACAACCAGCTACAACCCCCGGGGCAACGGGCAAGTAGAACGGGACGGTTTGGAGGGCCGTCCAGCTGGCCCTACGGTCCAGGAACCTCCCAGTCTCTCGCTGGCAGGAGGTCCTCCCTGACACTCTACACTCCATCCGTCACTATTGTGCCCCGCCACTAATAATAGACTCCATGAACATGTTTTCGCCTTCCCCAGGAAGTCCACATCCGGGGTGTCGCTCCCGACTTGCCTCGCTGCTCCAGGACTGGTCCTTCTCCGTAGGCACGTCCGACTCCACATGGCGGACCCCTTGGTGAACAGGGTTCACCTGCTCCACGCCAATCCTTAATATGCCTACGTTGAGTTCCCTGATGGCCGTCAAGATGCTGTCTCGCTCAGGGACCTGGCACCGTCAGGTTCCACCTCAACGCACCCCCCCCCCCCCCCACCTCCCACCGTGCCGCCAATATTGACCCCACCAGACCACCCCTCCCTCCCCTTTTCCGCACAAGAGGACGAAGAGGACTTCTGCACGCTCCCGGAGTTCCCTGATGACTGGCCAGCATCAGCACCGCCGTCGCTGCCACCTCCATCACCACCGACTTCACCGCCACCGTTACGCCGCTCCCAACGAAGCACCAAAGCACCAGACCGGCTGAACCTTTGACGGACTCCGGACCGTCAACGTGAACTTTTCTTTCCCTACCACTGTACATAATTGCACTAATTGTATATAGTTTCACGTCACCCCCGCCGGACTCATTTTTAACAGGGGGTGAATGTGGTGATCCACTGTAATAGGAGATGTAAGATAGGACCTGCACTACAGATTCGCCGGTAGCTCCTGCCGGTTGGCTCCGCCCAGGGAGAACTGTATAAATATGCATGACCTCCAGTGCCCTGCCATTTCGGCAGCTGCAGCAGGAGGCCACGCATCTGACTGTAATAAAGCCACAGTTGTACCCAACATTAGTCTTTGTGCAATTGATCGTGTATCATCCAGTTTCTGGATCTCCTGGCCCTGGGACTCTAGCCTTTGCTCCACTCTCTCGATTCCTGCTTTGATCGGCTCCACCACTTTGGCCAGATCTTCCAGGTCCTCCTTTCTCTGCTGGCTGAACTTTGGATTCAAAAACTCCACAAGCTGCTCCGTTGACCACTGGGCAGGCAGATCAGTCCCCCTGCCCTCCGCCATCTTATCCTGTGGCACACCACAAAGACTCTCCTGTTCCAGCAGCTCTTTTTGTCTCACCCCACTCCTAGTTCGTGGCTCCATCCACCAGCCACACCAGAAGAGTAACATCTTCTCCAGGTACTTTGCTGTTCGGATGGGGAAAAGACCAAAAAATACCGCCTTGAGCAGGAGCCACCAAATATGTGACCGCTCACTCCATGGAAGTGATCTTGGTCTTGATTACTCCCTTCTTTTCCAGTTCTTCAAGCTTGTTTTTTCTGCTTGGGCAGCTGGAACTCCTCTCAGCAGATACTGAATTGGTGTTACACTCATCTACTTCAAGGCTTCAAGATAATGTTCACCAGTAAGACATCCAGGCACTGTAAACACATCTTTATACTCCCCTAGGATCTGTTCAGTGGTCAATGGTTTAATCTTGATGTGACATATTTCAAATCTCTTTTGCCATGTATCAGGTTACCAGTCCCAGCCTTAGATCTGAGATGACTGGCTTTTGCTTACCCTCCATGATCAGGAACTCCTCAGATCTTCATGCTTGCCATTGCATTGGTCTCTCAGATTAATTTGGCCTCTTGGCATGTGTATTGTGCCTTCATATAGCCTCAACCTTACTTTTGATGGCTTCAATTTTTGGATCGCTATGTTGAGTCACTTTGCACAGCTCTGTGAAGGCCATGATGTTGCATGACATACCAGTGTCAATCTGATACCTCATGTTCACTGTAAAATTTCATTCTGCTGCCAGCATTTGAACGGTCACAAACCATTTATCACCTATAAACCTTATGGACCCAACATATTGTATGGTGTACAGTGATTCTCCAGTGGCCAGCTGCATGGGATTCTTGTGCTTCTTCCGAAACAAACACTTGTGTGTAAAATGATTTGGCTTCTTGCAGTTTGAACAATCCTGGGCAGGATTCTCCGTTGACCAACGCCGAAATCGGGAAATGGTTCCAATGCCTAAATGGCAGCGGGGGCCGATTTCACGCCAAATCGCAATTCTCCATCACCTTCGTAGCGGGGTCAATGCGTTCCAGAATGCACGTACAGTGAACACCGTTGGCATATCATTAGCGGGCCCGACTCGGTATTCTCCCAGGCCTCCCCTCCAATGGGCTGTTATGGGCCAGGGTTTAGAGAACCCCAAAGTGTATCATGGAGTTCACCTGACTCACAACCTTTATTAGATTGTGGTAGGGGGAGCACACAGGTGTGGTACAGCAGAAATGGAAAAGTATTTTTGAAAGCAAAACAATGTTTATTCTATGAACTCAAGTTAACCTTTTTAAAACATACAGTGAGCATCTTAGCAACCATTAATTCAAATACAACCCCCAAAGAATAAAACACTATGTAATTCTTAAGCTGTCCTTTTAATATCCAGATGACGTTAAAAAAAAACTTGCAGAAGCACATCAGGTTAAAGTCACTACTAAGAGCAGTTATTAATTTTAAATCACCAAAGAATCGATTTACATTCTTTAGATTACAGAGAGAGACTTGAATACACCTTCTGGCTGTGACTGCAAATATGCAGCTCTGAAAACGAAACTAAAACACACTCTGCAGCAAAAGCCTAAAACAAAAGTAAAAAGCTGACAGACAGCCCAGCTCCACCCACTCTCTGACATCACTGCAGTAATAAACATCCATTTCTTAAAGGTACTCTCACTACAGATACTTATATACAAACCCATTTATAAACACCCATTTCTTAAAGGTACTCTCACATGGCAGGGCCAAATTCCCAATGGCGAGGTTCACTTGTGCATTTAAAAATTGTGAAACTGCCGTGTGCTTCATGAGGGAGAGAGAGGAGGTACGACATGGAGAGATGCGACCGTGGGTTGCCGAGCCGGATACGGGTGGATTGGGGGTGGTCTACCAGGGCCGGGGAGAGGTGAGGAGGTGACGGGGGAAGTCACCATGTGGCTGGTGTGACCCCCCCACAAGGCTGAGGCGGTGCCGGGTATGGACTGCCATTGCCACAGCCTGCAAGGCAGCCATTTTGTTGTGCAGCCCACCTTGGCCCCTGGTTCTGCAGGTTGACACCAGCCATATTGGTACCCCCACCCCCAGACCTCAGCCCCCACCCTACCCTCCACCATAACACCCCCCACCAGCCACCACCCGCTGGCAGGCCACCACACAGCCCGCCCAAGGGCAACGCCTATGGTAACCCCCTGTAGGAGCACCAGGTGGGGACCGCGGAGTGTACTGCTGGCATGGTCAGCACCAGCCGATTGTACCCCTGGCACCAGGGAGGGGCACCAGGGCCAGAGGCCCCCATGGCGCCGGACTCCCACGGGGCCCGGGGTGCATGAATCAGGGGAACATGCAGGGCCAGAGCCCGGAGTGTCAACCGGGGCCACTGTGTACCCCGTGGGACCTGGTTGGGCATGGGGATCCGCACTATGTTAACATGTCACGTTTCACCCCCCCCACGGGAAAAGAATATTGGAATTCAACCAGCAATGGTGCCCTTCTTCCTCGTCGCCACAGCCCTGCCAGGTTGCCCTGCAGCTATACATAAGAATATAAGAACTTGGAGCAGGAATAGGTCATCTGGACTCTCGAGCCTGCTCCACCATTCAATGAGATCATGGCTGATCTTTTGTGGACTCAGCTCCACTTTACGAGCTGGAGCTACTCGAGGAGGATGAAAATGAAATGAAAATCGCTTATTGTCACAAGTAGGCTTCAAATGAAGTTACTGTGAAAAGCCCCTAATCGCCACATTCCGGCGCCTGTTCGGGGAGGCTGTTACGGGATGAAGCTGCAGCAGTGGAGCGTGCAGCAGCGAATAGTGCAGCAGCGAAGCGAGCCCAAGAGGAACAGGAGGCAGCCGCGGAGGATGGAGAGCCGGCCGAGCAAGAGGAGATGCAAAGGAGGCGCCGCATGATGTCTCGCGTGTACCAGCACCACCTGTCATTCGAGGACCTGCGAGACCAGGCATGCCATCAAAGACTCCAGCTAAGCAGGGAGAGATGATGGCATACCAGCACCGTGGGGGAATGGGGGAGGACACCACTCCAGGTGGCCGTCAAGGTGACGGTTGCACTGAACCTCTACACACGGGTGCCTTCCAGTCGCCAAGTGGGACCTGTCCGGGATCTCACAGAGCTCGGTGCACAGGTGCATCCGCGCCGTCACGGGGGCCCTATATGCCCGGTTGGCACAATACGTGCATTTCAATGTGGACCGAGCCCACCAGGATACTCGGGCAGCAGGGTTCACCACCATCGCAGACAGCCTGGGTCCAGGGGGTCAACAGGATGCATGTCCCCCTCTGAGCACCTACAGATGATAGGCCGTTTCACACAAACTAAAAGGGGTTCCACTCGATGAACATGCAACTGATATGTGACCGTCATATGAGCAACATGCACACCTGATATCCGGGCAGTGTGCACAACGCCTTCATCCTGGCACACTCAACAAAATGTTCGATATGCTCCCGCCCACTCCCCCGGCTGTAGTGTTGGCTCCGAGGTGACAGGGATTACCGGTTACCCACTGCAGTCGTGATTGATGACGCCTATCTGGAGGCCATAGACCGGGCAGCAACCTGTTGCAGTGACGCCTGTGCAGCGACCAGGGGAGTGAGCGAGAAGTGCTTTGGCATCCTGAAGATACGGTTCAAATGCCTGGATTGCTCTGGAGGGGTACTCCAGTATGACTCTGAGAGGGCCGGCCACATCGTGGCGGCCTGTTGCGATCTCCACAACATTGCACAGCAGAGGGGTGATGTGCTGGAGGAGGAGGATGAAGGCCAGGCCTCGTCTGATGAGGGGGATTTGGGGGAGGGCGAGGATGGGCAGGACATGGGCCCAGGCAGGCACTGGAGGCTGCACGGCGTGTGCGCCAGGGCCAACGGGCATGGGACGTCCTGATCGCCTCCAGGTTCACCAACTGGGGTGGTAGTGGGGAGAGAGGGGGGGACTGGCCGGGAGCACGGACACTGCATCCTACCCCCCCCCCCCCCCCAAACCTGCAACTCCCTCTTTGGAGAGATTTAGGGTAGAATACAATTTGTATCAGTTTCTCCCCTAAAGGTGTTGCTATTCATATTTACTCTTGCTTGTTAATTAAATCTGCCACAATCATGTAGTGGAATAACAGCCAGTTCTGCCACATATCGCCTTTCATTAGTCTCGGAGCCAGGAGATGAAAATTGACAGCCATTGTGACTCACCCAATGATCCAACTGCAGCCTGCTTCTTTTGTTTGCTTTTCATTTTCTGTTGCTTCCAGTGGCTTGGAACATTGAGCTTCCACACAGCACTTCATTCAACCTCAGCTCCACTTCTGACAACATGGTACGAGCTTCATGAGTAAAGTGCCTCTTGTACTCTAGCCTCATTATGAAAGAATGTAACATAGCTGCTTCCAGTCAGTGCCATATGCAGAGGTCACCTGGCTATGGTAAGCCAGGTATGGCCATTGGTACATGATTGCATTTCAATCGAAACAACCACCATACACTATAGGATTCATTGGTTCTGGAAAGTGTACAGTAGGTCAATGGGCATGGAAGTGCCACAGCTTGGCACAGCGGGTGAAGGATCATCGAATGGGCGAAATGGCTGACATTTGCTTAGGGACCACGGGGAAGAGTGGAAAGGCTGAATGCAGCATCGGGGGCATGAGGGGCCATGGGGGGAGGTGGGAGGGGAATGTGGAAGGGCAGAGTTTGGCATGGAGCATGAGGGATCATAAGACGGTAGAGCATGGCTTAGGGGACATGAGGACCTTTTGAAATTATTTTTTACAAGGTAACCTCATGCAGACTAGGGTTCACAACTTCTCTGGGAGACTGTGATGCACCACTCTTTTCAAAACCTGGCTCGATTCCCTTAAAATGGTGGAGGAGTACAACATGACAAATGCTGCGATGGAGCGGCCAAATTGGGAGTGTCGGATGCGGGATTTTGACAGGAAGCAGCCTGCACCCTTTAAAGGCACTTCCGAGAATCAGGCAGCATGAGAATGAGGTTGGATATCCCAAAATCAGGACCTGCCTGCCATTTCTAAATAGCTTGTGGTAAACCACGTGATTGTATTATCTGGACTGTACTGTATCATACATGCCTGGGCTTGTCCAGGTTGGCTCCACCTGTGGCTCCTCCCCTCGGGGCTTCTGTATAAAAGTGGCAAGTCTCCGCCTCCGGCCCCAGTTCGGGTCCAGAGGCTGGAGGCTTGCTGTTTAGTGTATTAAAGCCTCAGTTAACTTTATCAACTCGTCCTGTATCATTGCTGGTGTATCAATTTAATACACTAATCTTCTAAGATGGACGCTTCATTCAAGTTGAACTCCTCACTCAAGCCCGATCGCCTGGAACTGGACCCACAAGCAGCTGACGCTACAGAGACTTTTGAACACTGGCTAAGCTGCTTCGAGGCCTACCTCGCATCCTTCAACAAGGATTTCACAGACCTCCAGAAGAAGCAGGTTCTCCATGCACGAGTGAGCCCAAGAGTCTTTAACCTCATCAGGGACGCCCCATCGTACGCGGAGGCGATAACGCTGCTCAAAGGGCACTATGTGAAATCCGTCAAACAGGTATATGCTAGGCACCTCCGCGCCATGAGACGCCAACGCCCTGGGGAATCACTCGCGGAATTCCTACGCGCCTTGTGCATCCTCTGTCGAAACTGCGACTGCCCAGCACGCGGAGCTGCTGATCAGAGACGCCTATGTCGCGGACATGCACTCAAACTATATCCACCAGCGTTTATTAGAAGGGGGGACACTCGGCCTCCCAGAGACAGTCCAGCACTCCAACTCACTGGAGGTGGCCTCCCAAAACATGGGGGCCTACACCTCTGACCGCGCGGCACCCTCGTGGGCGCAGCCATCAGCCAATCCGGGCGCGATGCAAGTCTGCGCCGCCCACCGGCTCGCCAACGCTTGAGGCCCGAGGTGCTACTTCTGCGGCCAGAATAATCACCCCCGACAACGCTGTCCGGCACAGAACGCGACTTGTAACGGCTGTGGGAAGAAGAGCCACATCGCAAAAGCCTGCCAGCCCGACCCCCCCTTAAATCTTCTAGACCCAGCAGCGCTGCCTGCTCCCTCTTGGGGCCATCCCCAGTTGCCGATCCACCCGCCATGTGCGACACGTAAGCGCCGCCATCTTTAATCTCAGCCGACACATGCGACCCACGGGGGCCGCCATCTTGGACGACATCTTGCACCTCACCCACCACATGCAACTCACGGGGGCCGCCATCTTGGACGACATCTTGCACCTCACCCACCACATGCAACTCACGGGGGTTGCCATCTTAGGACCCCTCCGCTGCCTCCCGGGAACCCAGCTCGCCCGACCGTACGCTGGCCGCTGCTACTGCCGACCGGCCCGCCAACCGTCTTCCGACACTCGCCTCCGTCGCACCAGTCCTGGTTGCACCACCTCGCGAGGTCCACGGTGACTGTCCGGATCAACGGGCACGAGACGGCCTGCCTTTTCGACTCCCGGAGTACACCCAGATACGGTAAGGCACTGCTCCCTCCCCATCCTACCCGCGACCCAGAAAATCTCCCTGGCTTCCGGATCCCACACTGTGGAAATCCGGGGGTACTGCGTCGCGACCCTCACTGTGCAAGGCGTAGAGTACACCAACTTTAGGCTCTACGTCCTCCCCCACCTCTGCACTGCCCTATTACTGGGGCTCGACTTCCAATGCCACCTCCAGAGTCTTACCTTGAAGTTCAACGGACCCCTGCCCCCCCTCACCATCTGTAGCCTCGCGACCCTTAAGGTCACCCCACCCTCCCTCTTCGCAAACCTCACCCCGGACTGTATACCCGCCGCTACCAGAAGCATACGCTACAGTGCCCAGGACAGGGCCTTAATCCGGTCGGAAGTCCAGCGACTCCTGCGAGAGGGGATTATTGAGGCTAGTAACAGCCCCTGGAGAGCCTAAGTGGTGGTCGTCAAGACTGGGGAGAACCACCGGATGGTCATCGATTACAGCCAGACCATCAACCGGTACACGCAGCTCGATGCGTACCCCCTCCCCCGCATATCTGACATGGTCAATCAGATTGTGCAGTATCATAGAATTTACAGTGCAGAAGGAGGCCATTCGGCCCATCGAGTCTGCACCAGCTCTTGGAAAGAGCACCCTACCCAAGGTCAACGCCGCCACCCCATCCCCATAACCCCACCCAACACTAAGGGCAATTTTGGACACTAAGGGCAATTTATCATGGCCAATCCACCTAACATGCACATCTTTGGACTGTGGGAGGAAACCGGAGCACCCGGAGGAAACCCACGCACACACGGGGAGGATGTGCAGACTCCGCACAGACAGTGACCCAAGCCGGAATCGAACCTGGGACCCTGGAGCTGTGAAGCAATTGTGCTATCCACAAGGCTACCGTGCTGCCCCAAGTCTTCTCTACAGTCGACTTGAAGTCGGCGTACCACCAGCTCCCCATCCGCCCGGAGGATCGCCAATGCACTGCCTTCGAGGCAGATGGCCGCCTCTATCACTTCCTCAGGGTTCCCTTCAGCGTCACTAACGGGGTCTCGGTCTTCCAAAGGGAAATGGACCGAATGGTCGACCAGTACGGACTGCGGGCCACGTTCCCGTACCTGGACAACGTCACCATCTGCGGCCGTGACCAGCAGGACCATGACGAGAACCTCCGGCGCTTCCTCCACACTGCAAAACTCCTGAACCTCACTTATAACAGAGAGAAATACGTCTTTCGCACGACATGCCTGGCCATCCTTGGTTACGTCGTGGAACACGGATTCCTAGGGCCCGACCCCGACTGCATGCGCCCCCTCCTGGAACTCCCCCTCCCTCACTGTCCCAAGGCCTGGGGTTCTTCTCCTACTATGCCCAGTGGGTCCCCATCTATGCGGACAAGGCCCATCCACTGATCAAATCTACCACTTTTCCCCTGACGGCTGAGGCCCAACTGGCCTTCAACCTCATTAAAGCAGACATTGCCAAAGCCGCGATGCACGCTGTGGCTGAGTCCATTCCGTTCCAGGTGGAGAGCGATGCGTCGGACTTTGCTCTGGCCGCCACGCTCAACCAGGCGGGCAGGCCCGTGGCTTTCTTCTCCCGTACCCTCCATGCCTCCGAAATTCGACACTCCTCTGCCGAAAAGGAGGCCCAGGCCATCGTAGAAGCTGTGAGACACTGGAGGCATTACCTGGCCGGCAGCCGATTCACTCTCCTCACTGACCAACGGTCGGTTGCCTTCACGTTCAATAACGCACAGCGGGGCAAGATTAAGAACAACAAGATTCTGAGGTGGAGGATCGAGCTCTCCACCTACAGCTATGATATCTTGTATCGACCCGGGAAGCTCAATGAACCCCCAGATGCCCTCTCCCGCGGTACATGTGCCAGTGCACAAGTAGACCGACTCCGGGCCCTCCACTACGACCTCTGTCACCCGGGGTTCACCCGCTTTTTCCATTTCATCAAGACTCGCAACCTGCCTTACTCCATCGAGGAGGTCAGGTCCGTGACTGCCAGGTCTGCGCGGACTGCAAACCACACTTCTATCGGCCAGACAGAGCCCACCTGGTAAAGGCCTCCAGCCCCTTTGAGTGCCTCAGCATGGACTTCAAAGGGCCCCTCCACTGACCGTAACGTGTACTTCCTCAACATCGTTGATGAGTACTCCAGATTCCCCTTCACCATCCCCTGCTCTGACATGATCTCTGCCACCGTCATCAAGGCCCTGCACAGCCTTTTCACCCTGTTCGGGTTCCCCACCTATATCCACAGTGATCGTGGTTCCTCCTTTATGAGCGATGAGTTGCGTCAGTTCCTGCTCAGCAAAGGCATCGCCTCCAGGAGGACGACCAGCTACAACCCCCGGGGAAACGGACAGGTGGAGAGGGAGAACACGACGGTCTGGAAGGCCATCCTTCTGGCCCTACGGATGACGAATCTCCCAGTCTCCCGCTGGCAGGAGGTCCTCCCCGATGCGCTCCACTCCATCCGGTTGCTCCTATGTACAGCTACTAACGTGACTCCTCATGAACGCCTGTTTGCCTTCCCCACGAAGTCCACCTCCGGGGTCTCGCTCCCATCCTGGCTGACAGTCCCAGGGCCCGTCCTTCTCCGGCAGCATGCGAGGAGCCATAAAACCGGCCCCCTTGTTGAGAAGGTCCAGCTGCTCCACGCAAACCCCCAATACGCCTGCGTGGCACACCAGGACGGGTGGCAGGACACAGTCTCCCTTCGGGATTTGGCTCGTGCAGGCTCCCCGGAGATCATCACCACCTGCACCACCCCCCACCCGACACCATCTTCCACCACCCCTGCCCACCTTCGTCGCGAACTGACACCCACAGGCCCACCAGCGAAAAATACCACCACCTCTGCCCCTACACCTTTGCCGACTCAACCTCTGGGTGAAGAAGCTGATGACAACATGCTCCCAGATGCACAGGCCTCGATGCCGGCGCCAACACCACAGCCGGGACTGAGGCGATCACGGCGGACGGTCAAGGCCCCCGACAGACTGGACCTTTAACTTCACCCCCGCCGGACTTTTTTTAAACAGGGGTGAATGTGGTAAACCACGTGATTGTATTGTCTGGACTGTACTGTATCATACATGCCTGGGCTTGTCCAGGTTGGCTCTGCCTGTGGCTCCTCCCCTCGGGGCTTCTGTATAAAAGTGGCAAGTCTCCGCCTCCGGCCCCAATTCGGGTCCAGAAACTGGAGGCTTGCTGTTTAGTGTATTAAAGTCTCAGTTAACTTTATCAACTCGTCGTGTATTATTGATGGTGTATCATATCTTCTGAGTTATCCTGACTTGGTGAGATGCCAGACCCAAATCTTTCATAGATTATTAATGGGTGGGCTTTTTACAGGCTTGCCTTCTGCTCCCTTCCACAATTGGAAATTATGGGCCTGACTTATCAGTCCCATTGTGATCCAACTTGGCGTCGTGACGAGGCCGTTGAACCTCGCGACTGACCTCTCGTGACTGAACCTGGGCAAGATCCAGATCAGCATATTTCGCAGGAATCTCTCGCCGCCTTGGAACTAACAGCCTCCTCAGCGAGGACTCAACCAGCCGCCATTTAGTCCTGGTCCACACAAACGTGGACCAGGCATAACTGGGGGGGGGGTGTCTCCCAGGCAACTGCCACCAGCCTTTGACACCCAGCACTGCCAACCTGACACCATGCCATTGCCAGAGTGCTGGGGTAACACTGCCAGGCCGGAAGGGGCACTGCCAGGGCTCCCACATGGCACTGCCATGCTGGCAGGGGCACTGCCAGGCTAACAACGCCAGGTTGTCAAGGTGGCACTGGCAAGAATGAGGCCTGAGGGGGGCCATGCCAATAAAAAGGGGATGAGGGGGTCATGAAAGATTGGGAGGTGAAGGTCAGGTATGAAAAAGCTTCATAACGTTTGGGGGGTGAAGGGCAGGGGGTCCTGAAAGAGGAGGGACATAAGAGAGGGGTGGGTAGGCCTGAAAAGGGGGGGCCTTCGGTAACCACACAGCGGGGCGTCCTCACTTGGGGGAGGGGGGGGGTAATGCGGGGGGGGGGGGGGGGGGAGGGGTGTTGACATTGTCCGTGGGTGAGAGGTGTGTGTGGTGGACATTCAAGCTCACTTAGAAATTGGGGCACCCTTTCAAAATGGCGGCCCAATCTTTGAGATGCCGGTTTCGCCAGCGATGTCAGCTCCACATTACTGAAAGAATTTCCAAGTGTGGTCTGGACCGGGGAGAAACTTACCAAAGCCCCCAAAAATGACTAAGGGCGCGATTTAATGGTAAAGTTTCTGAGTGTGGTAGCAAGTGAGAACTGCTGTGAGCTTCCCAATGTTCGACTTGGCAAGGCGTCACCGGTATCAAATATTAATTGGTCCAGTTAACGAGGCCCAAATGGCTTCACGCTGCAAATGATGGGTGGGATGGCACCAGCCCCCTGGCACTGGCCCCTCACCCAGCACCTTACCGTGCCCCGGCCCTCCCATGTCCAGCAGGTCCCCAACACCTCCCACCCTCGGGTAATGTCACCCCCGTGCATTATCCCACGCCAGACATAACCCGTACACCCATCCACCCCCATACTCCCCCCTCACCCGCCACCTCTGTCCTCCAACCGCACGATGAGTGAAACGTGCAGCTAACAATGCACCCTCTGTGTTCCCGCAGGATAAATTGGCCCACAGCACGACGGGGGAGGGCCTAGACAGGCTGTGGAGCACTGGACATCAGAGTCCTCACCCCCTATAAGGAAGGACCCTGGAGGTCGTGGGGGTGGCCGAGGGCAGATCGGTCACCGACATAGAATTTGGCGTACGTTGCAGAGGTGAATATTCACCGGCCCCCACCCAGATGGCCTGATGACACATGAGCTGTTAATGCCATGCAGAATGTCCCACCCCTCCCATTGACCACATGTCCATTGTCCCACAGGATCTCCATCCAACGGTGCCGGCCCATCCTGGGGAGACCCCCCCACCCCGCTGCGTCCTATGAGAACACCTCGGTGCAGAACTCCAAGGAGACCATCGTATTCGTGGCACAGCTGTCATCCTCACCCACCACCAGCGCAGAGACACACACCTCGGTGAGCGACAGTAGTGGTCAGGCTTCTGGGGTGCATTCTGGCGAGCACCACACAGTTGCTGATGCTCATCAGGCGGAGGCAGGACACCCAGGCGAGACAGCAGTCTGCTGGATCCCAGGAGCCAGCTGGATCCCAGTCAGATGCTCACCTCTGGACCAGGTTTACCTGGAGCTGATGGAGTCGATAGGGTGCAGCCGTGATATTCAGAGTGGGATGTCAGCACGAGCCCAGAAGGTCCATGGCCGATTGGAGGAGTCCCAGAGGCTATGAGCGTGGCACCGAGGCCAACACTGCTAGGGTGGTGACCGCAGTGGAGAGCCTGGTGCACAATGTCAGCAGCATGAGTGAAGGTGTCGGGGCGTGGCTCAATCAGTGACGGCCATGGATGAGTGCCTCGACAGCATGTCCCAGTCGCTGGAGGATGTGTCCCAGCCCCAGGTAGACCATGGTGAGGCACCGCAGAGCATACCCCAGTCTCAGGTGGGCATTGCCGAGGCATCCCAGCGCATGTTGAGATCGCTGGGGGTGATGTCCAACTGGCAGCTGGGCATTACCGGTTCAGAACATTTCCCTGTCACTGAGGAGTATTGCTGAGGGCACCGACAGCATGCTGCAGATATTGCGAAAACGCCAGAGCTGGCAGAGTCAGATGACCGAGGGACAGCTAGCGCTCAATCTAGCTGCCCCTCTGTCCCGAGGTGACCCCCATGGCCCTATTGGCACTGACCGGGAGGACAACCCAGAGCCACCCTAAGGAGTGGAAATGGCGGCCACCAGCTCACCCGAGTTGCATCCCCTGACAACGGTGTGTCTCGGAATCGGCAGCCAGAAGAGGGTGGCACAGCGGGGCATTTGCTGCCGGCAAGTGGGCTGGGGCTCACCAGCCCAAGAGCCCCCAAAGGATGCCCGCCAGGGGATTCGAAGGCCACGGGATGCAGTAGGCATCAGGCCGGCTCCACCTCTGGTGTGCATCGTCGGGACACACCTGGACACAGCGGTAGTGCACAAAAGGCTAAGCAGGTCATGGATCACTGAGAGGCCATTGGGGCGGAAGGGGTAAGGAGGGGAGGATGCAGGGCACACCACATGCTGGTGCTGGGTATGACCGAGGATTCAGAAGCCAGGCAGGAGTCAGACTACGGCATAGTTTGAAGATCACCAGCACTCAGCAGATTATCATCACTCCCCTGCCTTCGACAGTGATCCGCTGACAGTGCTGACACAGTCCCTGTGGAGTGATGTTACACAGGCCCTGGGAGGGTGGAACAGGGCGGTGCGTTGCGGGGCGGGGGGGGGGGGGGGGGGGTGGGGGCGGTTAAGGGGCGGGGGAAGGGCGAGGTGGGGAAGGAGAGGGGGTGGGAGAGGGGAGAACAGGGGGGAGATGTGCGGTGACGTATATGACCACGTCCAATGTGAAGCGGGCGAGGATGAGGGGGCTCCCTGGCCCTCCAGGCTTGTCGGAGACTTGCCAGCGCCACCAGTCCTCCATCCTCCGGCTGGTCCTTCCCGGCCTCGGCCTCCAGCCCCTCCTGGCTCGGCACCTCCTCGTCCTCCTCCTCCTCCTCAGGGATGACCACATATTCCTCCCCATCCATCTCCAGCACATCACCCTGTTGCTGTGCTAGGTTGTAGAGGACACAGTAGACCATCATAAAATGGGCAACACTCTGGGAGATGTACTGCAGCGCACCATCAGAGTGGTTGAGGCATCGGAACTGCATTTTGAGGAGTCTGATGCACGACTCCATGACAGCCTGGGTGGCTGCATGGATCTCGTTGTATCGGGTCTCCGCATCGGTCACCGCCCTCCGTACTGGCGTCATTAGCCAGGCCCTCGGCCTCAGGACCCCTTATCCCCAAGAGCCAACTGGCCATCCTGGGGTGGTGCTCGAAGAGGCCCGGGATGCCCGACTGCTGCAGGACGTAGCTGTCGTGCATACTCCCTGGAATGTGTGCACACACGTGCATGATCATCAGGTGGTGGTCGCACACGAGCATGATGTTCAGGGAGTGCAACCCCTTCCTGTTGATATAGGGCACTCCCTGATGCCCCGGTGTGGACAAGGTGACAAGCATGCCATCTATTACCCCTTGGACCTGTGGCTTTCTGGTGATGGCGGAGAATCCTGCTGCCCGGGCATCTTGGTGGGCCTGGTTCATGTCAAGATTTATATAGTTCGCTGCTCGGGCAAACAGGACATCCGTGACCTTATGGATGCACTTGTGGGCTGTAGCTTACACCGTTCCCTTGTTCAGACGGAGCCTCCTGCGGCAAACGCTGTCCATCATCTGATCAAAAGATCAGTGACACCTGTACACATTGGCCCGGCCTTCCCTTCTGGGTCCCTCCTTGGCCTGATGGGCGGCCGGGTCCTCAGGGTGTGGGGCGGAGCCCTGCACATGAGCCATTTCTGTTATGCTGCTGCCACTGCCCGCTCCAGCGTCTGGTCTGCCAACAGCACCACGAGGGTAGCTTCCGCAGGGTTCAAGATATCATCCATACCGTGTAATACTTGTAAGGAATTGGAGAGGGTGTGAGACTGTCAACCAGCAATGTCCTCCACCCCGCGACACTCCATCCCACCTATTGCTCCCCACCCCCCACATCCCCTGCCATCCAATACACCCTGCCCACGCAGCCCAGCCGCAGTGGGGGCTGCTGCTCAGCATACTTCACACCATGTACTCCAGACACCCACATGTAATATTATTTGGACCTGGTGCTGGTTCGCCCCCTTGGTACACACACCCTGCTTGCAGAGATGCCCCCGGTACTGGGGTCCAGCCCCTGGGTGTTTGGACATTGGCTGCTCTGCCGTGGTGTTGCTTCCTGCAGTGCCCAGGCACAGTGTCCAGTCAACACAGTCTGATTGGGATGCTCGGCAATAACTCCCATATGCTACATGGCACACCTACCCACGGGAATCCACTTGGGAGCTGTGAAGTGCTCAGTTAACTGCAATTGCCAATTCCCTATTAGCAATAGTCTTCAGCTGCACGTCTAGAGGCATCCGGGTATTATGGGATTTTTGGTGGAACAGACAAACAGGGGCTGGGGTTGCCCCCTTAACAGGTACACATGATCCAGGGAGTGACATGGCATATCCACGAGTGCTGAGACACCCTCCCCCCTTCTACCAACCCAGGATCAAAACCCCCCTGCACCCGATAGCGGCCCACATTGACCTCGACCAAGGATGTCCCCTCGGGGGGTGGGTGGGGGGGGGGGGGGGGGGGGTGTTTGCGGGAGCGTTCAGTACCTGGGAACAAAAATTACTACTCATCGCCTCAGATCCATTCCACCAGCTTCATGTTTTTAAAAAGGTGTTCTAACCGCCCATGTGACCACTTCTGAGGAGGTAGTTAAATCACAGGAGGCCGTTAGATAGGGGGTGGCTCCTGCGAATTGTATGGAGTTTGGCCTTAAGTGGTGATTATTGGTTTCTCACCACGCTACAGCGGGATCCTGATTTCGGCCACAGAAGTGGGCCGGTTACTTTGCAAACCATCTCAATTTTGGCCTCTCCCACGATCTAATGGTCTTATCATGCTCTCGCTCAAGCACAACGCAGCCATTAAATCATGCCCTAAGTATGGATCTCAACCAAGAAGTTGACGGGAAACACAATGGCAAACCCGTCCAAAGAAAGTCTTTGGTTGAATCACGTCCTATACCTTTTGGGATGTGAAAGGCTAACATAGTTATTTTGGTGACATTAATCAAAGAAATTTAGAATAACTGACTGAACTTATCACACCAAATATAGATGTTCATTATACCCAACAATTTGATATCAGCAGAGTGGGTGAATATTGTGTTCATTCTGCCAATTTTTTTGAATGTCCCACAGACTTTGTCTATTTTTCTGATGCATTCCTAAATAATTGTTTTGTGAAAACGATGACTATGGATATTAAAGTATACTGCCTTCATGTATGCTGCACAGATTTATTTTCACGTTTGGCAGAAGCTCTGCTATTTGACACCCTTTTAGATTTGTATATTAAAATGAATTAATAAAAATGAAATACCTTAATGAATTCAATCTGCTTCTCTGAATTTTGAAGCCATGGCAAATTCTTTAACAGTTCTTCTGCAGTTGGAGGTTGTATAGAAGGGGGGAATTTCAGAAGTCGCTTCATCTTTACTTCAATCATCTATTTTCCCAAAATAGCAGGGAATAAAAATGTTGTCAAAAATGGCACCTATAACCTATATACATCTATTGCTTTTCATCCTCTATCAAAATATTACCGTAAAATTTAATGCCGTTCTTCTATGGTAGCTGGTCATTTGTTAAGTCAAACTAGGATCAAAGTCAAACTTGTGATGGTCAATGGAGAAGGAATTGTATTGATGTGTAAATTACTGATTACTTGCATCAGTAATGAGCTAGTCTGCAGTAACTGATATTTTGCATAAAACTTAAAATTAATTGGCATGACACTAAGGTTACAGCTTACAATTATACACTATCTGACATTCAATATAACATCCAAAAAATATTCAAGGGGAGTGGTCGATAGCAAACCCCGCAAAACCCCAAGTACTGGAGAAAATTTTAAAACTTTTGGATACTTCTGAAGATGGGGAAGATAAAATAGCCAAGTGTGAAGGAGGAAACTTTGGAGTACAGAGCTGAACAAAGTAGATGAAGATTGGTATCACTGATACCAGAGACAGAGTGGTTGATGAACATGATGAGCACTGACATCTTCTTTAATTCATACTGGTGTTTACAAATAGCTAAGTTTCAAATGCAAGCTGATCCATCTTCGATAAATTTAAAATGGAAGCCAAGACTTACAGAAAGATAAATGTCTATTGCTCAGGTATCAACTGAATATGGTACTTTGATGATTGGTATGAAAGATGTTGGCAAAGATATAGGTACTTTATATGAGGCTTCAGTGATTGGTAATTACCTGCTGGATGTGGAAAGCACATGAGCAATTGTCAATACATAGTGGTTTACTATTGCACAGGAAAGACACAATTCTGAAACCATTACCTTCTTGTTTACGAGAATGTGTGTCTGCTAAACACATCATCTTCAAAGAGACTATTTCAAAGGAAAAGATCCTCTCAGTGTCTTCAGATGTTATTTAATGTTTCTGCTTGTCCAGTACAAGTCATGGGAAAGGGTCATTCATTCACCTGTTGTCTCCCTGCATTTACTTTTCTAAAACTAGCCCCTTTATTCAATAGTAGAATTATGGTGCTGGTTTAGCACAGTGGGTAGCTGGCTTGTAATGCAGAACAATGCCTGCAGCACAGGTTCAATTCCCATACCGGCCTCCCCGAACAGGCGCTGGAATGTGGCGACTAGTGCTTTTCACAGTAACTTCATTTAACCTACTTGTGACAATAAGTTCCACCTCCAATAAAACTGGACATGGCCAGGTTTCCGCTTCAGATTATTTGAATTTTAACCTCTGACCTTCCCACAACCCACCTGTTAATTTTTAGCCTACGGTCTCATTCTTGTAGTCTGAGTCTCCTGAACCCAAAATAACCAGGCCCTGCTTTCAAAATGCCTTTCTGTTCTCTTAGCATCTTGTTGGAAAGGAGGAGTAAGGAATTTAAAAAATAAATCTCACAGATCTACCGTTGGGTGATACTGCATTTCTAAAATTTTGATGAGAAGACAAAATAAGTATGAAAAAAGTTTTGAAACAGAATCTAGTTTACAAAGATTGATTATGCCCAATTATAGTATTTATTTTTTGATGTATTATATCTATAAGAAAATAAATCTGTTTAAGCATTTAAGAAAAAGTGGAGGGAGGGGCAATGAGCCCCCCAACTAGGCTGATCACCTAGAATGTTCGAGGGTTAAATGGGCCGGTCAAAAGGGTACGTGTGTTCGCGCATCTTAGGGGATTAAAGGTGGACGTGGTGATGTTGCAGGAGATGCACCTGAAAGTAACGGACCAGGTTAGACTGAGGAAAGGCTGGGTCAGCCAGGTGTTTCATTCGCGACTAGATTCAAGGACTAGAGGGGTTACAATCCTGATCAATAATGGGCGGTGTTTGAGGCGGGTAGAATAGTCTCGGACGTGGGAAGTCGGTACATTATGGTCAGTGGGAAACTGGGGGGGGTGCAGGTGATGTTAGTGAATGTATATGTGCCAAATTAGGATGATGAGGAGTTTATAAAGAGGATACTGGGGAAAATACCAGACCTGGACTCGCACAGGTTGATCATGGGAGGGGACTTCAATACAGTTATGGACCCTGGCTTGGACCGGTCAAGCTCGAAAACGGGCAGGGTGCCAGCAATGGCAAAGGAACTAAGAGGGTTCATGGAGCTGATGGACGGCTGAGTTCATGGAGTTGATGGGGGGGGTGGATCCATGGAGGTTTGGGCAGCCGAGGGCGAAAGATTCCTCCTTCTACTCACACATGCATAATGTGTACTCCCAGATTGATTTCTTTATTTTGAGCAGGGTCTTTCTGGCTGGCGTAGCGGACATGGGGTATTCGGCGATCACAATCTCAGACCATGTAAAGACAGTAATCAGCGCCCGCACTGGAGGTTAGCTGTGGGACTTTTGGCGGACGAAGGGTTGTGCGAGCAGCTGAGGAAATGCATTCACAACTACATGAAGGTCAATGACACGGGGGAAACTTCGGCAGTGGTGGTTTGGGAAGCACTGAAGGCGGTGGTAAGGGGGGAGCTGATCTCGATCCGGGCTCACAGGGAGAAGGTTGACAGGGCAGAGATGGACAGACTGGTAAAGAAGGAGGTATGCGGAGACCCCAGAGGCAGGGCTCCTGAGGGAACGGCGGAGACTGCAGGCGGAGTTTAGCTTGCTGACCACAGGGAAGGCAGTGGAGCAGCTGAGAATGGCGAGGGGAGCGATTTATGAACATGGGGAGAAGGCCAGCAGAATGCTTGCACAGCAGCTTAGGAAGAGGGAGGCAGCTGGAGATAGGGAAAGTAAAGGACAGTGAGGGGAACCTGGTTGGTGATTCGGTAGGGGTGAATAAGGCATTTAGAGGTTCTTACAGCAGGTTGGAACCCCCTGTGGTGCCGGAGGGGTTGAGGCGCTTCTTGGAGGGGCTGAATTTCCCAACGGTGGACGGAGAGCGGGTAGAAGGGCTGGGGGCCCCAATTGGGCTGGAAGAGATAGTGGAGGGCTTGAAGGCCATGCAGGCGGGTAAGGCCCCGGGTCCGGACGGGTACCCAGTGGAATTCTATAAAAAGTTCTCGGTGATACTCGGCCAGTGTTGTTGAGGATGTTCGATGAGGCAAGGGAAAGAGGGGTGCTGCCCCCGACGATGTCGCAGGCAATGATTTCATTGATTCTTAAGCGGACAAGAACCTGGAGCTGTGTGGGTCCTACAGGCCGATCTCCCTGCTGAATGTGGATGCCAAGTTGCTGGCCAAAATCTTGTCCTCCAGGATTGAGGACTGTGTTCCGGACGTTATTGGGGAGGACCAGACGGGGTTTGTTCAGGGTAGGCAGTTGGTGGCAAATGTAAGAAGGCTGTTAAATGTGATCATGATGCCCCCGGAAGGTAGGGAGGTTGAGGTAGTGATTGCAATGGATGCAGAAAAGGCTTTCGATCGGGTAGAATGGGACTATCTGTGGGAGGTACTGGGACAGTTCGGATTTGGACGGGGCTTTATTGACTGGGTCAGGTTACTGTATCAGGCTCCGGTGGCAAGTGTGCGGACAAACAGGACAACTTCGGACTACTTTAGACGGCACCAGGGGACGAGACAAGGATGCCCCCTCTCCCCACTGTTGTTTGCGCTGGCTATAGAGCCGTTGGCAATCGCTCTGAGAGCTTCAAGGGACTTGAGGGGACAGGTCCGGGGAGGTGCGTGGAGCACAGGGTTTCGCTCTATGTGGATGATCTGCTTCTGTACGTTTCGGACCCAGTAGAGGGGATGGAGGAAATCATGAAGATTTTAGGAGAATTCGGCCGGTTTTCAGGGTATAAGCTAAACATGGATAAGAGTGAGATGTTTGTGGTTCAGGCGAGGGGGCAGGAGGGGTGACTGGGGGAGCTGCCGTTTAGGTCAGAAGGGGGTAGTTTTAGGTACCTTAGCATCCAAGTGGCACGGGAATGGGACCGGCTGCATAAATTGGATCTGGCCCGGCTAGTGGACCAAATGAAGGACAATTTCCGGAGATGGGACACGCTCCCGTTGTCGGTGGCCGGGAGGGTACAAAGGGTGAAAATGACGGTCCTCCCGAGGTTCCTATTTGTATTTCAATGTCACCCCCTTTTTATTCCGTGGTCCTTTTTTAAGCTAGTCAACAGGGTGATCACGGGCTTCATATGGGCGGGCAAGACCCCGCGGGTAAGGAAGGTAATGCTCGAGCGGAGCAGGGGAGAGGGCGGGCTGGCGCTGCCAAATTTTAGCAATTATTATTGGGCGGCTCACATAGCCATGATCAGGAAGTGGGTGGTGGGCGAGGGGTCGGCGTGGGTGCGTATGGAGGCAGCTTCTTGCAAGGGCACGTCTGGGGGGCGTTGGTAACTGCGCCTCTGCAGCTCCCGCCAGCGCGGTACTCCACCAGCCCCGTGGTGGTGGCGGCCCTGAGAGTTTGGGGCCTGTGGAGACAGCATGTGGGAGCAGTGGGAGCGCCAATCTAGGCCCCAATTTGTGATAACCACCGGTTTGCACCGGGGTGTATGGATGGGGGGTTCAGTGTATGGCGGAGAACGGGGATTGAGAGGATGGGGGGATGTGTTCATAGAGGGAGCTTTCCGAGTATGAGGGCGCTGGAGGAAAAGTTTGGACTGGCGAGTGGAAACAAATTCAGATACTTGCAGGTGCGGGACTTCCTTCGTAAACAGGTGGCAACCTTCCCGCTCCTACCGCTGAGGGGGATTCAGGACAGGGTAATTTCCAGAGGGTGGGTAGGGGAGGGGAGCATCTCGGACATCTATAAGTAGCTTATGGGGTCGGAGGAGACGTAGACCGAGGAGCTGAAGCATAAGTGGGAGCAGGAGCTGGGAGGTGAGATCGAGGATGGTCTATGGGCAGACACATTGAGTAGAGTCAACGCGCCTGCAACATGTGCCAGGCTCAGCCTGATACAATTTAAGGTTGTGCACCGGGCTCACATGACAGTGGCCCGGATGAGCAGATTCTTTGGGGTGGAGGAGAGGTGCACAAAATGCGCGGGAGGACCAGCGAACCATGTCCATATGTTTTGGACATTAGCAAAGCTTCGGGGATATTGGCAGGGGTTTGCGGACTTCATGTCCAAGGTTTTAAAAACAAGGGTGGCGCTGGGTCCAGAGGTGGCGATTTGCGGGGTGGATTTTCCGAAAGATCCGGGAATCCAGGAGGAGAAAGAGGCAGATGTTCTGGCCTTTGCTTCCCTGGTAGCCCGGAGACGGATACTATTGGCATGGAGGGACCCAAAGCCCCCGAAGTCGGAGACCTGGCTACCGGACATGGCTAGCTTTCTCTGTATGGAGAAAATTAAGTTTGCCTTGAGAGGTTCACTGTTAGGGTTCTCCCGGAGGTGGCAACTGTTCGTGGACTTCCTTGCGGAAATTAATCGTCAGCAGACGGGGTGGGGGGGGGGGGGGGGGTGGTGGGAGTAGGTTAGGTTAGTAAGGAGGTAATAAGGGTTGGACCTGTCTGAACGGTAAACGGTTTTTGCACTAAGTTTATGGTTTCATGTATCTTGTTTATTTTGTTGTTGTTCTATACCAAAAATACCTCAATAAAATGTTTATTAAAAAAAAAGAATTTAAGAAAAAGTGGGTGTCAGAAGGGTTTTCAAATGTAACATTTGTGGAGGCCCCTTTAAAATGTTAACAAATTTTAAAAGACAACTGCAGTTATCCAAATAGTGTCACCCCAATATCTTCCAGTGGGTTCGATAGATAGAGCAATAAATCATCCACATACAGTGAGACCCTATGCTCCAACCCACCCTGCACTATCCCTTGCCAATCCCTTGACTCTCTAAGCACCATTGCCAATGGCTTTATAGCCAAGGCAAAAAGCAGCGGGAAGAGTGGGCATCCCTGCCTCGTCCCACGATGCAGCATAAAATACCCCAAACTCATCCGATTCGTCTGCACACTCGTTGCCGGCTCCCGGTACAACAACCGGACCCAATCCACAAACCCCTGCCTGAACCCAAACTGCCCCAGCACCTCCCACAAGACATCTCATTCCACTCGGTCAAAGGCTTTCTCCACATCCATAGCGACCGCTACCTCCACATTTCATCCCTCCGGGGGCACCATTATAACTTTTAACAAATGCCTAATATTGGTCGACAGGTGCCTCCCCTTTACAAACCCCGTCTGGTCTTCTCCTATCACCCCCAGCACACAGTCCTCAATCCGCAAAGCCAAGATCTTAGCCAGCAACTTGGCATCCACATTCAGCAATGAAATTGGCCGGTAACAACCGCACTGCTCCGGGTCCTTATCCTTCTTTAAAATTAAGGAAATTGAGGCCTGCAACAACATGGGGGGGAGCTCCTCCTTCTCCTTTGCCTCATTAAATGCCCTCAGGTCCCCAAGAACATTTTACAAAATTCCACCAGGAAGCTATCCGGGCCCAAGGCCTTCCCCACCTGCATCACCCCCATACACTCCATTACCTCCACTAATCTAATGGGTGCTCCTAGCCTCTCCACCAGATCCTCCTCCACCTTGGGGAACTCATCTAAAAAACGCCTTATTCCCTCCACCCCGGCCAGGGGTTCCGAATCATATATCCTCTTATAAAAGTCCTCAAATATCCCATTGACCCCCACCGGGTCTAAGACCATATTACCCCTTCTATCCTTCACCTTTCCAATATCCCTCGTTGCCTTTTGTAGAAGTCAACTATTTCCTAACACACCTAATAGGTAAAAGATAGCTATTTAGGATAAATATTAAGCCCCAGTTTTACCCATTTTAAATTAAGGATTTCAACACTCTCATAACCTCAGGTCATCTCAAAACATGCAGCTTACAAAACAGCATAACATAGCATAATTCACTTTACTACACAAAAGAACCTGATGCATGCAAAGGCAGTAGAGATTAAAACAAACCCTTTAACTGACCTAATGAATACATTTTTCAAGACAGTGTCCAAGGACAGGGCAGGATCTATAGCAACAGCATGGCATGACAAAGTAACATGAAGGTTCTATTGTTATAACAGCTAAGTCAGCAAAAGACCAAGTCAAACTGGCCTTGATAACAGCACAATATTGCATTCTTTAACAAACACAAGTATGCAGATACAAAACAATTAGAACTAATGTTGCATATTCAAGATGGACGGCTTGCCGTCAAATCAGATGTGTTTGAGTCTAACTCAAACCAATTAGGATTATATTAGGGTGTAATTAGGTGGCCAAAGACAGATATGAAACAGTATAGCTGGAAAGTTTCGTTCGGCCATTTTTAGCTGGAGCTGGGCTGGATCATTAGCTGGATTTCTTTCTCTCTCTCTTTTTCATGAATCATCTATACTTTGATCTGAACTATTCACGTCTCCCTGTATTCATATTTCATTTTCAGACTTTGACTTTTAAAGTTATTGCGAGCTGTTTGTCTAAGCAAGAAGATCATTTCTGTGATTCTTTGAAAGCTTCAAATTGTCTACGAATTGCCTTTTAAATGACTTTCAAATTATAATCAATAGAAGACAAATAAAGCAATTCCTATTTACACCTGAGAAGTTTTAACTTAAATTTCTACTGAGTAATCGCAAAGTGCTGCTGAAACCGAATGGTAGATCTATCACCTCCTGCTTCCTCAATTGGTGTACCAACGTCCTACTCGCTTTTCCCCCATATTCATAGACTGCCCCTCCTGGTCTTCCTCAGCTGCTCTACTGCCTTACTCCGGGATATCAGTCCAAACTCCATTTGGAGTTTCTGCCGCCCTTTCAACAGCCCAGCCTCCAGGTCCTCAGAATACCTCCTATCAACCTGCAGGATCTTTTCCACCAACTTTGCCATCTCAGCCCGCTCTGTCTTGTCCCAATGCGCACGTATTGATATAAACTCCCCCCTGACCACTGCTTTCAGCTCCTCTCATAGTGTGGCGGCCGAGACCTCCCCCATGTCATTTACCTCCACATACCCCTGAATAGTAGCCCTCACCCACTCTCAGACCTCATCTGCTAATAATCCCACATCTAACCTCCACTGCGGGCACTGCAACCCCCCCCCCCGATCCACCTGCAAATCCACCCAATGTGGCGCGTGATCCAAGATGACAATCGCCGAGCACTCCAAGCCGATCACCCCTACCAACAAAGTCCTATCCATCACAAAATAGTCCGGGAGTACACCCTATGTACATGGGAGAAGAACAAAAATTCCTTCGCCCTACCAAACCTCCATGGGTCCACTCCTCCCATGCGCTCCATAAACCCCTTCAATTCCCTCGCCACCGTCGATACCTTCCCCGGCCTCAGACTCGATCCAATTTCGGCTCAATAACCGTATTAAAATTCATTATCAGCCGGTGCAAGTCCAGGTCCGGGATCTTCCCCAGCACCCACCTCATGAATTCTACATTGTCCCAATTTGGGGCATAAGCATTCACCAGGACCACCAACATCCCCTCCAATTTCCCACTCACCGTTACAAAGCTTCTCCCTGAGTCTACTATTATATTCCCCACCGCAAAAGCTACCCGCTTATTTAATGAGAAAGCTACCTCGCATGTCTTCATATCTAATCCTGAGTGGTAGACCTGACCTACCCACCCTTTCCTTAGCCTGGTCTGCTCCCCGGTCTTCAGGTGTGTTTCCTGCAAGAATGCCACATCTGCCTTTAAGCTCCTCAAATGCACGAACACACGGGACCTCTTGACCGGCCCATTCAGTCCTCTCATATGCCATGTGATCAGCCTGATCGGGGGACTGCCCCCTCCCCCGACCAACCATAGCTCCACTTGGACCAGCCCCCGGCATGCTTCAGACAACCCTCCAGGCCCACCCTCGGATGTCCACTGTCATCAACCTCCCTCCTATCATGCTTCAACAGCCCCATCCCTGTCAGCAGTCCCCCCCAAACAAAACAACATCCAACCCCCACTAACACACTAATCACCTGTTCACCCCCCACTTCGCTCCCGTGAACTAGCCCACCCAGCTAGCCTGGCAGCCCTTGCCCATGGCGCCTAACATCCTACCCCCCCTTCCCCCCGATTCCTCCAATCCCTGCTCACATGGTACAAACAACTATAAGAAGAAGAAAGAAAGAGAAAAAGGAGAATAACAGACGGAGGAAAACAAAAGGGTGCACTCACCCAGCATGATCCTCTAGCATCTCATCAAATAACCCTGAGTGAAGAAAAAAGGGTTCTCCTCCGACCTCACAGGAAAACACCAACAATAGCAGCAAAAAAAAATAAAACCCCAAACTCCCCATCAAGGGGTGCAGAGAGAACCAACATCCCCAAACTCCTCCTTCAAAGTTCAATGTTCTCCTTCTCTTGCCAGTCCATTGTCTCTAACAAACTCCATCGCCTCCTCTAGTGTACCAAAGTAATACTCGCGACCATTGTGGGTCACCCAGAGGCAGCCCAGGTAGAACATCCCGAACTTCACCCCTTCTTAAAGAAGGTAGACTTTACTCGCTCTCCTCTTGGCCAGTTCCGCCCAGGTCCTGATATATCTGGAGCTCGTTACCTTCCCAGGTACATCTCCTCATCTGCCTGACCCACCTCAAGATCCTTTCCTTATCAAGGAATCGGTGTAACCTCACCACCATTGTCCTCGGCGGCTTGTTCGCCTGCATCTTCCCCATCAGCTCCCTATGCGCCTGATCCACCTGCAGGGGCCGGCCGAAAGCCCCCTCCCCCAGCAGCTTCTCCAGTATTTTGGCTACATAAGACCCAATGCCCCCTGGCAACTCCACAATCCTTAAATTCTGTCTCCGGGAGCCAAATTCTCCACTTTCTCTTTTAGTTGCTTCTGGGTATCCCTCAACAACCAACGGAGTAAACTGTTCCTCATGCTGCCCCACCATCACCTCCACCTTCTGGATCACCTGACTTTAGGTCTCCAACCTCAGCTCCACACGATCGATTCCCGCTTTCAGTGAGTCTACCTTCTTCACCAAGTCCTCCAGAGCTTCTGTTCTCTACTGGATGAATGTCTCATCTAAAAAGTCCACCACTACTCCGTCGACCATTGACATGGTAGGGCCAACCCCTTGCTCTCCGCCATCTTTCCCTGTGTCGCAGGAAAAGTTTCTTGCTCTAACAGCTCCTTTCTTCTAAAACCACTTCTGGTCAACAAATCTATTCACCGGTGGAGTATAGTCTTCCTCCACCACTCCTGCACCTTTTTCCGCCCGTTAATTGGGGAAAAGTACCAACAAAACTGCCTCGAGCAGGAGCTGCCAAATGTGCGACCATTGACACCATGGCCGCCACCAGAAGTCGAGTGATGCCTTATCTAACGGCCTCCCGTGATCTAACCGCCCCCCAGCAAGTGGTCACAAGGCCGCTGATTAGTACACCTTTTTAAAAATGTGAAGCTGGCGGAAGGATTATTGTGGGGATCCGAGGAGGTTTGTAGCCATCTCCACTCCCGGCACTGCTGCTGGCCCGGTACTCAGAGGGGGAGCCCCCAAGAGGGCCTATCCCAGTCGAGCCGGGTTGGGGGGGGGGGGGGGTGTTGGGGAGGTGCCCGCCCATGGCCTGGGGTTTGGGGGGGTCTCAGCACCTGCGGGCTTGCCTTGCCACCCCTTAGATCATGTGTTCCCATTCCGCGGGCAACCTCAGCCCTGCCTGTCTGCCCCACGGACCACCCATAACTTCCACTGACCATGAAGGCCTCTGGCTATGCAGCTGAAGTCTATTGCTAATTGGGTATTAGTAATCACAGTTAAGTGAGCCTTTCACAGCTCCCAAGTCGTTTCCTTGGTAGGCGCACAATATTGCATGTGCAAGCTATTGCCTTGCATCCCAATCAGGCCGTGATGCAGAGACATTGTCTGAACATTGTGGGAGGCAACAGCACGGGCGCAGCAGCCAAAATCCGAACACCCAGGGGCCAGAACCCAGCACCAGGGACATTCCGGCAACCATGGGGTGGGTGTGTGCACCGGGGAGGGGACCAGCGCCAGGTCCTGGTAACGTTAAGTGCGGGTGTTTGGGGTGCAGGGTGTGGGGCCCAATGAGCAGGGGACCCCGCTGTCCGGGCTGCGTGGGCAGGGCATTCAAATGACATGGGGTGGGAGGGGGGGTGGGGGCAATGGCGAATGCAGGGACCCGTGATGGAAAACACCACTGGTTGTCAGTTTCACACCCTCTCCAATTCCTGACAGATATAACACGGAATAGATGATGTCTTGAACCCCGCGGAAGCTGCCCTAGTGATGCTACTGGCAGGTTCAGCGGCCAGACGCCGGAAAAGGCAGCAGCAGCAGTGCGTCAGAGGCTCAAGGATGCAGCCCATGTGCAGGACCCTGCCCTACACCCTGAGGACCGGCCGCCCATCAGGCCAGGGAGGGACCCAGAGTGGGTCCGAACATATGACAGACAGCCGCAGGAAGTACCATCTGAACAAGGGGATGGTGCGGCACCTGTGCCATGTTCTTGCTGACTTGGCACCATGTGGAGGAAGGGGAATGCCCAATCCCTGTGGCCGTCTAGGTCACTGCAGCTCTGATCTTCTATGTCTCAGGGTTATTCCAGGGTTCAAGCTGGGACTTGTGTGGCATCTCACAAGCTATAGCCCGAGCAGTGAACTATATAAACTTTGAATTGGATTAGGCCCAACAAGGTGCCAGGCAGCAGGATTCTCCTCCATCACGGGGATGCCCCAGGGCAAGAGGGTAATGGACCCTCTCCCAGCAGGAGAAATTTGGAGGGAAACCGCTGCACCTGCGGCCCCTGATCATGGCTGAGGAGACGGCCCTGGATGTGTTTGTCAGCCCAGAAGAAAGGGAAGTCGCCAGGGTGGAGGTCCGCAGCAGGCGAGGAGTTAAGACCCCGCTGAGTTGCAGTTCCCCATGCCACATGTGTCCACACCCCTCCAATACCACCCTCACCCCCATACCACCCTCACCCCACTCTCACGCAACCCTCACCCCCACACCACCCTCACCCTTAGCTCCACACTCACCCTCACACCATCTTCACCATGATCCCCATTCTCACCTGCACACCACCCTCACTCCCAGTCCCCCCTGGCCCGCAGTCTAATCATGCGTTTTGTCTTGTGTCATGCACCTGCTGGTGATGGGGTAGGCATGTGTCCCCCGCCCCCAGCCAGTGCCACAGCTTGAGGCCCACTTTGTGCAGAGCAGCGAAGAGGAGAGCAGCACAGACGGCTACCCTCAACGCGAGACCCTAGACACACCGGAACTCAAGTCCGGGGACGACACAGATTTCCCGTCTCAGAGACACATACCTCGGTTGGGCACTTTAGTGAAGAGGCTCCTGGGATACCCTCTAGTGCGCATCACGTACATGCTCCAGTGCATCAGGTGGATGTAGGAACAACTGTGGGGGCGGGCTGACCCCAAGGACAAGCTACCGTCCAGATGGGTTACAGGCTTCTGGAGCAGACAGTTCCATCTATGGTGGAGATGCAGTCGCAGAGCCAGGGACTGCATGAGGGGTTGTCAGTGAGCATCCAACACTGGCTGCCTCCTGTTCTTCTGGGGCAGGCTCCGCTACTGCAGCTTCCTCCTCCTCAAGCAGCTCCAGCTCGTACAGCCGCAGGGCGTCCCCAAGAGCTGCGGCAACTAGCAGGAAGGCGACCATTGCTGGTTGAATTCCAATATCCACTGACTGCAAGAGGTGAAAGACCGACATGTTAGCATGGAGTGTACCGCCATTCCCAACTAGGTCCACTGGGCTATATGGTTCCCACAGTTGGCACTGCGGGCTTTGCCCCCGCATGTCCCCAGCCCATCCCCTCACCCGACCCGGTCGGTGCCTGAACCCTTGGGAACTCTGGCCCTGGCGCCCATCCCAGCTGCCAGGGGTACCGTCGGCTAGCACAGTCCTTGCCAGTGGTACGTTCCGCAACACCCATCTGCCGCTCCCCTGTAGGGGCTACAGGGGTGTTGTCCTTGAGTGGGCCACACGATGCCCTGCGGGCGGATGGAGGCTGGGGTACGGAGGTGAACTGTGAGAAGGTGGGGGCTGGTGTGGGGGGCACCCATGCAGTTGGTATCACTCTGCAGAAACAAGGAGCAAGGTGGGTGCTCAGTGGGATGCGCAGCTAGATGGCACCGCCCCAGACCCATGGGTGGGGTCACCCAGCCACACAACCCGTTCCCCCGACATGCACCCCCCCACCCCCAGTCCTGGCCCCCCTTCCCACCACAGCCAGCCAGGCCAGTGTGTCAGGACCGGCAACCCACAGTCGCGCCTCTCCATGTCCTACCTCCTCTCTCTCCCTCATCAGTCATGACGAGAGTTTCACGATTTTTAAAAGCACAAGTGAACCTCGCCATCAGGAATTCGGCCCATCAGAGGTGGAGAATCCCGGAAGCCCCAGAGAATACTGGGTTGGGCCCACTAATGATAGGTGGGATTCTCCGACACCCCGCCGGGTGGGAGAATCACCGGGGGTCGGTGTGAATCCCGCCCCTGCCATCCTCCCAATTCTCCCGGCCCCAAGAACTGGCCCGGCGTGAGTTGCGCCGCCCGCCTCGGAGAATGGCGGGGTCCGGCGCGACTCAATGGGCGCCGGGGCCACCCGAATTCTCCGGCCCGCGATGGGCCGAAGTCCCGCCCGCCTGTAGCCGGTCCCGCTGGTGTAAATCAGGGTAGGTCCCTTAGCAGCGGGACCTGGCGGCACAGGCGGGCTCCGGGGTTCCTGGGGGGTCGTGGGGGGATCTTGCCTCGGGAGGTGCCTCCACGGGGGCCTGGCCCGCGGTCGGGGCCTACCGATCCGCGGGCAGGCCTGTGCCGTGGGGGCACTCTATTCCTTCCGCACGGCCGTTGTGGTCCTCCGCGATGGCTGATGCGGAAGTGAATCCCCGTGCGCATGCGCGGGGATGATGCCAGCACGCGCTGGCACTCCCGCGCATATGCCAACTCACGCTGGCCGGCGAGGTCCTTCGGCACCGGTTGGCGTGGCGCCAGGCCCCTATCCCGCCGGCTGGCGGGGCGCCAACCACTCCGGGGTAGGCCTAGCCCCTGAAGTTGCGGAGGATTCCGAACCTTTGGGGCGGCCCGACGCCGGAGTGGTTCACACCACTCCGCCCCGCCGGGAACCCCCGCCCCGCTGGGTACGGGAGAATCCCACCCGATATGTTTTCTGGAATGCATTGCCATCGCTGTCGAGGCAACGGAGAATTGCGATTTGGCATGAATTCGGCATGGAACCGATTCTCCACCCAATCGCGTTTCGTGATTCCGCCGTCGGCTGATGGAGAAACTGCACCATTGCCGCGTTCCCCTACCCAACTGAAAGAACGCCAAGCTCAAATTTTGGTCCAAGCCCAAACTTCTCCAAAATTGCGAACAGATACTTCCATTCTACCCTATCCAATGCCTTTTTGGTATCTAAAGACACCACCACCTCAGGATCAGGCCCTGTTTGCAGGGAGAGACTACATTTAACAGTCGCCTGACATTAGATGACATTTTCCAACCCTTAACAAACTCTGTCTGTTTCTCCCCTATCACCCCAGGAAGACAAGGCTCTAACCTCACCGCTCGCGCCTTTGTCAATACCTTGGCATCTACATTGAACAGCGAAATAGGACAGTACGACCCACATTCCAAAAGACCCTTACCTTTTTCCAACAAAAGGGAAATCGATGCCTGCACCAATGCCACTGGGAGGGAGCCCCGGGTCAATGAGTCCTGAGACATGTCCACCAGCAACGGGATCAACTGACCGAAAAACGTCTTATAAAATGTCACCAGAAATCTATCCAGTCCTGCGGTCTTACCTGTTTGCATCTGTCCTATAGCTGTTAAGGCTTCCTCAGTACCTAATGGCGCCTCCAACTCTTCGCGATCCTCCTCCCCCACCACCAGAAATTCCAGATCCTCCAAAAATGCTGACATCTCTGTCCCCCCCTCTGGCAGCTCCGACCCGTAAAGATTCTTGTAGCAAGCCTCAAATGTGTTATTTACTCGATCCGGACCGCTCACTCTATGGAAGCCACGGAAGTTGGTTCCAAACTCTTTCAAGAAAGCCATGATTCCCTCCATGCTGCTTTGTGGGTCTGCGGCGTAGTGGAGCAGGCAGGTCATCTGCATAGAGCAAGACTCTGTGCTCTATCTCCTCTTCGGATCCCCTTCCAGTTCTTTGCTGCTCTGAGCGTGATTGCCAGTGGTTCGGTCACTAGGGCGGACAGCAACGGGGAAAGCAGGCATCCCTGCCTTGTGCTTCTGTGCAGCTGCAAGTACTTAGAGCTGGTGGTATTCATCCGTACACTTGGCATGGGAGCGCTGTACAGGAGTTTCACCCAAGCCCGAACCACTCCATTTGACTCTGTCGAAGGTCTTTTCTGCATCCAGGGAGATGATCACCTCTGGTGTTCTCTCCTCGGAGGGGCTCATTATCAGGTTCAGCAGGCGCCTGCTGTTTGATGTTATCAGTCAACCTTTGACAAAGCCTGTCTGGTGTTCTGCTTCTGGTTCTCCAGTCGCTGGCTAGGGTTTTGGCCAGTATTGGTGCGTCTACATTTAGCAGCAAAGTGATATTCTAGGACTCACATTCTGTTGGGTCTTTGTCTTTTTTGGGTATCAGCGAGATTGAGGTTTTGCCAGCGTAAGCAGCAGGGTGCCCCTTGCCAGCAAGTCCGTGAACATCTTCAGGAAGTGCGGGGCCAGTACTGCCGCAAATTGCTTGTAGAAGTCTGCCGGGAATCTGTCTGGTCCCAGCGCCTTCCCCTCCTGCATGGAGTTGATGCTCTCCATAACTTCTCCCATTTCTAGTGGTGCTTCCGGCCCCCATGAAATGTATTCTAGGACGTTGTGGGAGGCTAGGGAGGAAATTGTCGGCCCCCTAGCTGAGATATTTGAATTATTGACAGCCACAGGAGAGGTGCCTGAAGATTGGAGGGTAACAAATGTTGTGCCCTTGTTTATGAAGGGCTGTAGGGATAAGCCTGGGAACTACAGACCGGTGAGCCTTACGTCTGTAGTGGGTAAGTTGTTAGAAGGTCTTCTGAGGAACAGGATTTATAAGCATTTAGACAGGCAAGGGTTAATTAGGGAAAGTCAGCATGACTTTGTAAGGGGGAAGTCATGCCTCAAGAATTTGATTGAGCTTTTTGAAGGGGTAACCAAGAAGGTAGATGAGGGCAATGTGGTCGATGTTGTCTACATGGACCTTAGCAAGGCCTTTTACAAGGTACAGCATGGTAAGTTGTTGCAAAAGGTTAAATCTCACAGAATCCAGGGCGAGGTAGTTAATTGGATACATAATTGGATTGACGACCGAAGCCAATGGGTGGTTGTGGAAAGTTATTTTTCAAACTGGAGGCCTGTGAACAGCGGTGTGCCTCAGGGATCGGTGCTGGGTCACTGTTATTTGTTATACATATAAATGATTTGGATGAGAATGTAGGAGGCATGGTTAGTAAGTTTGCAGGTGACACCAAGATTGGTGGCATAGTGGATAGTGAAGAAGGTTATATAAGATTGTAACAGGATCTTGACCAATTGGGCCAGTGGGCCGATGAATGGCAGATGGAATTTAATTTGGATAAATGTGAGGTGATGCATTTTGGTAGATAAAATCAGGGCAGGACCTACTCAGTTAATGATAGGGAGTTGGGGAGAGTTACAGAACAAAGAGATCTAGGAGTACAGGTTCATAGCTCCTTGAAGTTGGAGTCGCAGGTGGACAGGGTGGTGAAGAAGGCATTCAACATGCTAGGTTTTATTGGTCAGAATATTGAATACAGGAGTTGGGACATCTTGTTGAAGTTGTACAAGACATTGGTAAGACCACACATGGTATACTGTCTTCAGTTCTGGTCACCCTATAGGAAGGATATTGTTAAACCAGAAAGAGTGCAGAATAGATTTACGAGAGAGCAGGGGGGCGTTGGGTATGGCCCGTCTCCAATCTCACATCCATGGGATGTGGAGCATGGTTGGAGATCACGATTGCAGAATATTCCGCTCTTACTAACCCTGGAAGCACCGATTTCCTCACTACAAAGAAGTCAATCCGGGTGTATATATTATGTACCTGGATGAAGGAGAACTCCTTCTCCCTCTGGGTAGGAGAACCGCCATGGGTCCACTGCCCCCATCTGCTCAATGAATATGACGACTTTGTTCGACATCTTTGGGTTCTCCCTGTTTTGGGGTTCAACCTGTCTGACTATGGGTCCTGTACACAGTCAAAGTCCTTTCCCCATGATAACTTGGTGTGTGTCGACATCGGGAATTTCCGCCATGGTCTTCTTTACAAACGCTGTGTTGTCCCAGTTGGGCATGTATACATTCACCAGGACCACTGATGCCCCGCCCAGGACATCGCTGACCATGACATAGCGCCCCCCCCCCCGCCCCCGGTTCTGTAACCGTCCTCCTTGCAGAACACACCGTCCTCTTACTTATCAATATGGCTACCCCACTAGCCCTCATCCTGCAGCAGGAATGGTAGGTCAGTCCAACACAGCCCTTCCTCACCTGCAGTCAGTCCTTCTCGCTTTGTTGTGTCTCTTGGAAGAAGGCTACATCAGCTTTCATACTTTTCAGGTGGGCAAAGACTCTGGATCTTTTCACTGGGCTGTTACGCCCCCTGACTTTCCAGGTGACCATCCTGATGGGGGGTTTGTGTTCCCCTGTTGTGTTTGGTCCCTTATACTTTATGAAGAACTCACCAAACACTTCAATCTGTCCAAACCAAGATCCTTTTATTGTGTCTCGTGTGGTATGATGGCAATCTGTTACATAGCACGTTATCATGGAGTCTTGCTACTCCTCTGGAACATGCACTTTGTACTGACAAATTACATGTATGTCTTATTATCCTCTATCTCTTTTTCTGGAGATGGCCGGATGTGTCTCTTTTTATATCCAGGTCCCAGGTCACATGACCTTGGTCTGGAGACCGCATGGTGTGACTGCACTGCCACCTGCTGGTTGGAGGTCTCACACCATCCAACTATGATATGGCCCATAGGCATATCACCACATCCCCCTGTCATAATATACACTCATGTATATAATGAGATGCAGACAGGCAGTGATTGACACACAGGATAACCAAAGAAACACACGACACATAACAACCAATTACCAGACAGGTCACCACCACTATAAAGCACACAGGACATTAAGACTCTCCCTCTCTCTACAGGACACAGCTACTGAGATAGTAAGTGTGTACAAGCCAGTGAGCACTATCACCATGAGGTAGAGAGTTAGTCTGGTCAAGCCAGTAGGGAGGTTATCAGTTAGATTGATAGAGTGTCAACTCACAGCAGACTATGTGCAGCAATCAGGAAGTTCAATAAAACAGTGTTGGACCATCTCCTGTGTCAGAAGCCTGTTTCTAGTTTCACTGCATCCAGTTGCAGTCAACATTGAACCAACTTACTTAACACATCACCCCCTTCCTCACAAACATCAATATAAGATTATTTTTACAGGCAACATTACACAATACATTTTATACAGATTTGGCATGTCACTGATGCAATGCGCAAATTTTTACAAAAAATGTCCATTTGCAATCTGTGCAGAAGTCATTGTTTCAAGTTGGTGCCTACTTCTGCAGAGTCTGGCTCACATGCCACCTTCTTGCTTGTGTTATGCTTATCCCTGTACCTTTGAAAGGCCTTTGTCCAAGACCGACATATCTGCGGCAGCAGTCGCTTTCACTTTCATTTTCTGGCACATTGTTGCTTGTTACCTGCAAGTGCTTTCGATACTGGTTGGCTGGTGGGATGCGGTAGTTCTCCCAGCCTTTTCTTTGTTTTCTTTTTATTTTCTGGGCAGGGTGAAGTGCTCTAGTGTGTCTCTTGGTTGGCTTCTTTGTCGCGGTCTCTGCCGTGGCGCTGGTTATTGTTGTCTAATGAGGTGTCCGAAGAGGTCGAGGCATCTACTCATCCCTTGTCGGTGTGAGCACGCCCATTTCTGCAGCCTCATTAGCATACTGGATCGCCTCGGTTTCTGGTGCCGGCATGGAGGATGGAACCATGTTTGGCGGTCTCACCTCATCTCAGCTTACTGGAGCATCAGTGACTTGCTCATCATCACTGGAGATGTCTCTGGCTTCTGGTTTAGCTGATCCAAGCCCTGGGTCTTCCAGATCAAACTTGTGGTCCATGGAGCTGCATAATGTTACGGAATTTAGGTTGCCTTCAGAGTCAGTGTTCGAGTCGCCTAATAATTCAACCTCCACATCACTGCAATCAGCTTCTTCATCGATGTCCTCCCACTCGTCCTCGGTGTCGCCGACTGCTTGGGAGTACGTCATTGGAGCCATTTCAAGAACTTGAGGCGCGACATCACATATCTCCGAGGCCAGTTTTTTTAAGATCGGTTCGATCTTTTGCACCTCTGGTTATCTCAATGGCTGATCGTCAGAAGTATCAGCAGCCTTGAATCAGCATGCACCACCTCCAAACTCCCGCACTCCACAGAGTCCAGTGTGGTCCGGGCATTCCCTGTTACCACCTCGTCATTGCTTGCAGACCACCGGAGCCTTGTCTCTGGACCTCATTTGTGCTGCTGGAGAACAGATGTACAATCAGCTCATAATGCTCATCGTCCGTTTCACCTTCATCATCGTCAGTAACTCAAACAGATTATCATTGGTAGTCTGCCTCGGATTCAGCATTATCGGCAGTCTTTTCACCTGAAAAATATAACTTTGCACACGGAATTACATGTTTTCAAAACAGGGCGGCAAGTTCAAAATCAGCCTTTTGTTTGGCCGCCAAAGCTGTATTTAAAATTCCACACTGTGGAACTGAAGTGGGACTGGAAAAGTTGAAGAACGATTCCTTGGATGTGGTTCTGGTCACTATTTTTCGACTGCTTCAACCCCTGTGGTTTTGTTTTGTTCGAGTTGCTTGGACTGTTACATTTGTCCCTTCCCTCCAGTTGATTGTGCAGCCTGTGGAGCCGATGGTCTGCGGCTCATCCAGGTACGACTTTAGCGGCTGTGAGTCCAGCTGATACACTTAAGTGATCACCTCATTCGTGAAATATTCATTAGGCCCGAATGTAAACTCCAGAGTGAAGCTCCATGCTTTCCATTTCTCTGTCCATTTAACACTCGCAGACACTTTAATATGGTCATCATGTTCGTACCATGCCACTGAATTGATGCACGTTCTTCAGGACTGTTAGCCAGAATTGCGGAATGATCGCCGGCAGTTCCATCCCTATGTCTGGTTTGTCGTCTTCCACTAGGATTTCTTCTAAATCCTCATACACCGTGCACACCGTAATGCCTTGCAGTGATTCACTGTGTTCAGGTCACCAGCTATCTCCTGGGAAATGTAACCGCTCGACTAGATTCAAGGATTCACACAATTTTACACCAATTACTGAGCCCACATCCAAATTTACAATATGAAAGAGTATTGTGTGCTTTATGGCTGCCATTGAGAGCACTAATTTGCAAACATCAAAAGTCTCTAGTGTTCTTGTGCCGAAGACTATCATGATTCCTGTCCGATTCGCAAAGGTTCGCTTCACATTTAGTTTCTGCAAAACATGTTGACTTCCTAGGTTGGCTGTCGCTTTCGGGTCAAAGTCACACCGAACGAAAAGTATCATTAAGCATTACCTTTGATTTGAGTATGGACGTGAAATTGTTCGAAACATTCTGATTGTCTTCATGCTTTAGAACAAAGAACAAAGAAAAATTACAGCACTGGAACAGGCCCTTCGGCCCTCCAAACCTGCGCCGATCCAAATCCTCTATCTAAAACGGTCGCCTATTTTCTAAGGATCTGTATCCCTCTGCTCCCTGCCCATTCATGTATCTGTCTAGATACATCTTAAATGATGCTATCATGCCCGCCTCTACCACCTCCGCCGGCAATGTGTTCCAGGCACCCACCACCCTCTGCGTAAAGAACTTTCCACGCATATCTCCCTTAAAATTTTCCCCTCTCACCTTGAACTCGTGACCCCTAGTAATTGAGTACCCCACTCTGGGAAAAAGCTTCTTGCTATCCACCCTGTCTATACCTCTCATGATTTTGTAGACCTCAATGAGGTCCCCCCTCAACCTCCGTCTTTCTAATGAAAATAATCCTAATCTACTCAACCTCTCTTCATAGCGAGCGCCCTCCATACCAGGCAACATCCTGGTGAATCTCCTCTGCACCTTCTCCAAAGCATCCACATCCTTTTGGTAATATGTGTAGCCACCTAAAATGGCTGATTCCCGATTAGAATGGTCAAACCCCGATCTAAAATGGCGAACGAAAGAGGCTGATGGGAAAATCAGCCAACAGAACTCAAACGAACAGCTACAGGCAAAACAGTGTATTCGACTCTGGGAAAGTCGACCCAGACCGATACCTGCAGCCATTAACATCACAACAACCCAGCCATCAGTTCAGATCGACCCTTCTTCTCCTGCTCGCAACCTTCGAGACCCTTCGACAAAGAAAACAAGTAAGTCTTACTCCAGCGATCGCTACCAGATAGGTGCTCCAGTCTATCGACTCGTACCAGCCTTTTTGAATCCCGCAGGCCAGACCCAATTCGATAGACCATTCGTTTCCCTGACCTGGTGGGCCATCACCAAAGTTAAGTATTGGCCTTTAGTGGTAGGTAGTAGTCTAAAAGTAGGATTATTGTATAAGTATTTATTGCTGTATATAATAAATGATCGTTGATTTAACTTTTACTAAGCGGTGTGCTGCATTATTAATCATTACTTGGACTTGAACCACGTGGCGGTATCAGAAAGATACCTGGCGACTCGTGAGCAAAGGTGACAGAATTAGAGCTAATAAAACTAAGGCTAATAAGAGCAACATTTTGGCGACATCCTGACGGGACCCGATCTAGAAGTGGAAAACCACTCCGGGAGAACCCAAGAAATTTTGAATTAGAATCCAATTGGAAACAAAAAACCACAAGTGTTCAAGCAGTTCTGATTAATAATTCATAATTTGGAAGTGTGTGTATGCATGCATAACTAACAGGGCTATAAGGTAAAACTGATAGATTTTGTTGCGTCAAAACTGTCGGAAGTCTGTATTTTCGGAAATTAGCGCAAGCCGTACCCGCATCTACGATACCACCTTAGCTCCCTGTTCCAAATTTAAACGAAGCAAGCGGATAGGAAAGATGGCCATGCAGGCAATGCAACGCCGCATGAACCCCGAGTAATTTGCGGTCGCAGCGACCAGCAGTAGTAGAGTGGGACAGTGTCCCATTTGGGAAGAGGAAATCCGGAAATACCTCAAGGGCAAAAGATGGCCCATGTGGAATGATTTCTGCAATAATGAAGACTCAGGTCCCGGAAGTATAGGGCATACTTGGTGGGAGAACATGAGTGAGATCCATAAAAAGAACTTAGCAAAAGCTCGCAAGCCGATGGCAATTGTGTCCTGTCTGGCACAATTGCGAGGCACAGAGGAGGTCGTCAAGACGCTCCGCAAAGAAGTTGAGGGCATACATCGCATGAGTAAAGTCGATGTATGTGAGGTTGAGAAAGAAAATCTGGAATTAAGGAGGAAATTAGCAGCAAAGGACGAAGAGGTGGCTGATGCCAAACGGGGTCACCAGTCTTGTCTGGTGCATTTGAGTAGTTTCCAATCCCAGTATGAAAAGGCTTATCAGGACACGCAGCGTGCAGTCCTGGTAAAGAAAGAAACAGAGAAGCAGCTGGAGACGCTACAGAAACAATGTAGTGATCTCAAGGCAGCCTTGAGAGCGCTCCACGCTGCAACCACAGAACAAAGACAGAGCACCATAGACCATGCAAAGTGCCGGAAGCAAATTGCAGACCTGAAGTCACTGCTTTCTGTCCAGAAGGGATTTCAAGAAACCTTTGGGGAAAAATTAGACCAGGAAGACGGCCCTGATTGGGAAGAATTACAGGAAACAGCGCAGAGATATGTTCAGGGAACATGTGCGCAGGGAAAGCCCCAAAGGAGAAAAGCACCCCCACCCCCCACACAGCAGGTAGTTCAGGCTCCCATGAACCCTGTAACAAACTTCCGCACAGCCACATCAGACGAGGCGGAATTCCTATATTCCACCCTCCTCACAGTGACCCAATTACGGGACGCGTGTGCAAAAATCACACCGTTCCTCCCCGCTTCAGACACACACCATTTCTTTGCCACCGTCAAACATCAGGCGACCATGTACGGCCTGGATGATAGAGAGCATGTAAAGCTCATGGTTCTAAGTTTGGATCCATCGGTATCAGCAGCCCTTCCCGACCCACAGAACGTAGGAGGAGGCACCCTTGCAGAAATGCATACCGCGATCCTGGATGAGATCGGGTATAACCGGGGTGACCCCGTAGATGGCCTAAATAAGTGTAGGCAGGAGAAGTCTGAGCACCCCACAGCGTTGGATTCACTTCAAAGCCGTTTTTGAAGACGTAGACCGTGCCCATTTGTCCCCAGACAATATGGCCAAATGGACCCGCACCCTTATCTCCCATGCCACAGAGGCAGGACAGAATGCCTGCAATAGTTATGATCCCTCGGAGGAGGCTCATAACGAGAAGTGGGTGGTTAAAAGATTGTCCCGCGTTTGGGAGCAATCTGTTCACAATAGACCCGCCGCTAAAACCACCGAGGAAAAGCAAGCTGCCGCAGACATGCAGGCAGTAAAAGCCACATCTCACAACCCCGCCTGGGTAAATGAGGGAAAGAACAGCCCCCCAACAAAATCACAAGAATGTTACAACTGTGGACATTTGGGACATTTCGCAAAAGAGTGCAATGGCCCCAAAAAGCCACAGAAAGCCCAACAAACAGGCACTCTGAGTAAGAAAAAGGCAGAGCCCATCCAGTGCGTTAGCGCCCGTTCGGATCAGACGGACTTGACCGAAACGGACTGACGGTGTACGGGCTCCCCCAGTTGGGTCTGTGACAACCTTTGGGATAGGTCAGGATGACCCGTAGTTGCAGCGAAAATTTGGGGACAGCCTATTGAGTTTCTTTGGGACACAGGAGGGTCCCGCACCACCATAAATTCCTCCACCCTTTTTCAGGCCACATGGCCCACTACAGCCACTATCACCCTCAGCGGCTTTACAGGCCACTCACAGCAGGGACACATCACGGCCCCTGTACCCATTCAAATAGGAAACATTACCACAAAACACCTCGTAGTTTTAGTAGACCTGCCCCACACAGCAGAACACATCCTGGGGATTGATTTTATGAATTCCCACCACCTATCCTTCGATCCAGTCAACCAGTGTGTCTGGAAGAAGGCGAAATTCGCTAGAGCCCCCACAACGCTCAACATAGGGGACTATATAAACAAAATTAGCGCAGTAGGCGAGTATTGGTTCAACCCCACCACGCTTAGCACGGACAGGCAGGTTAGGGCAATCCTGCAAAAGAACAGGGCAGCATTCGCGACCCACAAGCACGACTGTGGACGGATGACTGGCTCCGTACAAGTAACAGGACCTGACCCTAGACCCCAAACACAGTACGGATTCCCCCTAGAAGCAGAGGGAGAAATCCTAAAAGTTATAGAGAGCTTATTAGAGCAGGGCGTACTAGGATCGGTAGCCTCTACTAATAATGCCCCAATTTGGCCAGTAAGAAAGCCCGCCGGATCATGCGCCTGACCATTGATTATCGGGAACTCAATAAAGTCACCCCCGCAGCAGCCCCCACCGTAGCAACAAGTCCCGAGACCATGCTCAAGCAGGGACTCAACTCCCGCTATTTCACGGTTCTGGACATCAGTAATGGATTCTGGTCCATTCCATTGGCAAAGGCATGCCAGTACAAATTTGCCTTCACCTTTAAAGCTCAGCAGTACACATGGACATGCCTGCCACAAGGCTTCCACAACTCCCCCTCCATTTTCCACCGAAAGCTGGTGAATGGACTAGCGAAATTTTCTCGCCCCGAATGTCTGGTACAGTATGTAGATGATCTACTACTGCAGACAGACACAAAGGAAGAGCACATTGAGCTTCTGTCCGAACTCCTGGAATTGTTACATTCCATTGGCTGTAAAGTCAATCCCAAAAAGGCCCAGATATTGGAAGAAAAAGTGGTATATTTGGGTACAATTATCACACACGGCAAATGCGAGATCGAGCATAAAAGAATTGACTCGATCGCTAAATTGCCCCTTCCCCAGAACGTTTCAGCCCTCCGGTCGTTTTTAGGACTGGTTGGCTACTGCCGAAACCATATCGACGGTTTCGCCAGCAAGGCAGCGCCCCTCTCAGACCTCCTAAAGAAGGGAGCCCCCTGGGAGTGGCTTCCGCAGCATACGGTGCTGTGGAATCATTAAAACAGGCACTCATAGCCGCCCCCGCACTACAAGTTCCAGACCCGCTTTCCCCTTACGCAATAGAGGTAGCGACCACAGACCGCACCCTTTCAGCCGTGCTCCTGCAGGAACGGCATGACCAGTTAAGACCCATAGCTTATGCGTCCCGACTTTTAGATGCTGTGGAGCAGGGATTTTCAGCCTGTGAGAGGCACCTGCTCGCAGTTTTCTGGGCAGTCCAGTACTTTTCCTACATTACACGACTGAACCCCATCACCATTTTGACCGAACACACCCCCACCAAACTTTTACTGGACGGACGACTCAAGGACGGTACCGTCAGCCAAATACGCGCAGCTAGGTGGACCCTTCTCTTGCAAGGACGGGACATCACAGTAAAACGGACAAAGACTCACACATACAAAGCGGACAATTTGCAATACCCCGGAACCCCCCATGAATGTGAAATCACCTCTCCACACCATAATACAGGCCCCTTTATAGCAAAAACACCCCCCAGAAAGATAGGAAATTCATCTCAGAGCCCCCCGCACACAGACACGTGTGAACCCATTAAGATTTATGTGGATGGATCTTCCACAGTCTTAGATGGGCAACGCATAACAGGTTGCGGGATTTATGTTGAGGACGCGCAGGGACGCGCCCTCGAGGAGATATCATTGAAACTACCCGGTCACTTAGGTGCGCAGGCAGCAGAGCTTGCGGCCATTGCATATATAGTAGAGCACCCAGATTCCTTCCCCAGCCCAGCAGACACAGACTCGGACAGCCTCTATTTCTGTAACAGCCTTACAGAATTTCTGCCCCTGTGGGAAACAAGAGGATTTGTTTCCGCGGATGGGAAACCCCTCCCCTCAGTCCCATTACTCCTCCATATTTTACAAAAAGCCCAGAACAGGACTTTTGGCATCATAAAAGTCCGCAGCCACCATCGTTCCTCCCCCTCTGGAAATGTAAAAGCCGTCGCACTGGCTAAGGCAGGATCCAGGCATGGGTACTTTTGGAAACCCCCCGAATGCGCGCCAGTGAGTGCGCCAGTGAGTGCAGTTCAGGTCACGCAGACTAGGATCGAGGATCTAGTAGAGGCCCAGAAGCAGGATAGCACTCTCACTGAGATTGTGAAAGGTAAGTTTCCAGCCTCCTACGAGAAGTTCAGAAATACACTAACCACACATGACGGTGTGGTGTTAAAGGATACCCTTTATGTAGTTCCTGAGCAGGATAGGAACCAATTAATTTGTTTATTCCATGATGGTCATGGACACCAGGGAATCGATCCCACTACAGCCCACCTCAAACAGCTTTGTTGGTGGCCAAATCTCAAGGAAGATGTAAGCCATTACATTGAGAATTGCCTTATCTGTGTGCAGAACAACCCCGATAGATATGCCAAAAAGGCCCAACTCAGCCACACCCGACCCGTTAACGGCCCCTGGACTACCCTCCAGATTAATTTTATAGGTCCATTGCCCCCTTGCAGGAATGGCTATAAATATGTTCTGGTGGTCATAGACACTTTTACAAAATGGGTGGAAGCATTTCCAACCCGCACCAACACCGCGAAAACCACAGCCAAGATCCTAACCCACCACATCTTTACAAGATGGGGAGACCCCCGCAGTATTGAATTGGACCAAGGTTCTCACTTTACGGGACGGGTCATGCAGAACGTCCTCACGATATTTGGCATCACCCAAAAATTCCACATTGCGTACCACCCACAGTCGAGTGGTATAGTGGAGCGCATGAATCGGACCCTAAAAACCACCCTCCGAAAAATGGTCCAGCAGAACAACACCACTTGGGACTCAGTCCTCCCTTTTGCGCTGATGTTTTTGGGTAACACTGTTTCCACCTCCACAGGTTACACCCCACACACTCTTATGACCGGACGCCCCATGAAAGGGACAGAATACTTGTTCGGTTTAGACCTGACCAGCCCTGAAGTAACGGCCCTCACCCACAAGAAAGCCGTGGAGCAATTAGTTGCAAATGTAAAAACGGCTCAGTTAGCAGCCGCAGTTAAATTGGGCACCAAAAAGAAACAGAGCAAGGCCTGTTTTGATAAGGCAGTGCATGTAACGGAGTATGATATAGGACAGCAAGTGATGTTGTCTATATATAACCCCAGCACATTCCTGTCTCCAAAACACTAGGGTCATTACTCCATTGCGGATAAAGTAAGCCCATCAGTTTACAAAATAAAATACCCAAATGGTAAGACTGCATTGTGTCCTATAAACCAGTTAAAGGCTTATGGAACACAGTCAAACCACACCCACCACGTCATGCTTGACGCAGCAGACCGCACCCCGCCCACAGCCAACGTAACCCGACCAACCCCCACCACGTCCAGCCCAGACACGGACTCGCCCTCGACTCCACCCCCAAAATATACACTCCGCCCCGGAACGCCCACAGACTGCAGCAGCAGAGACAGCGACTGTGACTCGGACGATAGCCACAGCACGCCTCCCTACTATCCCCATGCAACAGGACCCACACCCAGCGACTCTGATTTCGACTCCAGTGATCCCTTCATGATCACTTTTCTAAACCAATCCCACCACTGACCACCGAACCACACGGACGACCCCGAATTTGTCCCGACACAACTCGACACAACTCATTGGTACCGCGACAACTCCTACAGAATCGCCTGCAACAACGAGAGCAACCCCAACTCACACCAAGCAGCCCTTTCAGCCCTAATTCACTCCAGAGTTTGGCACCTGGGAGAAGGGGACAACCTCGAGTCTGACTCCCAAGCCGCCAACCCCTTTGCCACCCTGTTCGCAACAGAGAACTGAGGTGTCCACATGATGTTTAAAGGAAACGCTTGGGAGAAGTGTTGTCCTTCCTGATGGAACCTGCAGGATGTTTTATGTTGTTCGTTTTGTGTTGTTCGTCCGACAGGAGAATTTTTTTTTCCAGACGCTTGTTCAGCGGAACTAGCTTATCTGCAGATACATGGTCAACAGACCACACGCTTGTTCAGAGGAACTAGCTTTTCAGCTGATACTGGTTCGGGTATCAGATGCCCGATCGTAGCTGCTCTTGTGATTCAAGGATAGAATCACTGTAGCAACCCCACCACGATGACTACATTTTTGCCCGTTCTTGTCGGTTGCTCAGGCAGTAGAGAAATGGCATGAGACCCGCCCTGTCTGGGGACACCCCCATTGGTCAAACACGCTCGGGTAGGGGAGATACGGCATTGGTAGCCGTCCTACCCGGGGACTCCATCCAAATCTTACCCGTCGCGGCCCATACGCACCTCATTTGACATTCTTTCATTTCAAAAAGTTTTTATTTGTTTAGGCGACCTTTAGGCTGCTGCCATCTGCTATTTACATCCAGGAACATTTGGATGGTAAATAAGCACTGGTCCGTCATTGGGAAGTGTGCCGTGTCCTAACATTTGTTTTGAAAAAAAAATGAGGGAGTCACACATAGTGACCAATTATAAGGGTATAATTGGCCCCAAAGGACAGACACACTAATACACCGGATATTAAACCAAGGTAGTTACAGATACTATGCTTGTTTTTACAGAACTCCAGAGGCTCCAGGACCGGAGAAAACAAAGAACACAAGAAGGAAAAGGAAAGAGGACAGCCAGAACAGCCATGAGGACTCCCTTCATCGTGCTCAACATGTTTTTTGTGAACACTTGGTTGCGCGGGAACGCAAACCACATTACTTCAAACCTCCCTGCCGTTAAAGTTTCACTGCCCCGCCGTACTCAAAGCCCAGTCACCAGCGACACTGCATCTTCCTGGTGTGCCAGGTTTATAACCTGGTACTCCCTGTCCTACGTGACCGAGGCACTGTTAGCGTTGGCGATACTCTGCTGTGTAGTGCAAACTATGCGCCTCTGCAAGTGGAGAAGGAGAGCGTACCGTGCTCGAACCCCGGTATATCGGATCAGATCCCCTATATTCAGTTATGACCAGACCCCCGACCCCCGCGATCTATAACAAAGTAATAAAGAGCATTCACTTGCGTTATTACTGTAAATAAAGAGATGTACAAAACTTTTCATGAACAAAAAAAAATGTATGATCCTGAGCTTGACTGGCAAGCCAGGAAAGAGTATATTAAATGTTGTGATTGTTGTTGTATGTTTTAGGAAGATAGGATAATGCAATGTTTAGTGAGTATAGTGTATTTAGGTTAAATTAGAGATTCCAAGGTTGTTATTTTGTAAATGCATGTCCCTGCCTGACATAGCGCCCTTAGAATTGTTAGCTAAAAATTTCTGTGCATAGCTAGGGTCAGAGCTGAGGCCATGTAGGTGTCCCCCCTGGTCAGGGAATGGAAAGAACAAAATTTATGTGATCCTTCACGCTTCGCGTTAGGATCACAAGGAGGGTATGTAGCCACCTAAAATGGCTGATTCCCGATTAGAATGGTCAAACCCCGATCTAAAATGGCGAACGAAAGAGGCTGATGGGAAAATCAGCCAACAGAACTCAAACGAACAGCTACAGGCAAAACAGTGTATTCGGCTCTGGGGAAGTCGGCCCAGACCGAGGCCTGCAGCCATTAACATCACAACAACCCAGCCATCTGCATAGTAAGCAGCCATCCCCGGGAACAATTGCTATATATTAGCAACATAAAGCCGATCCAGACCTTTCGGCGCCAGCAGGGGCTGAGACAAAGAAAGGTGGACGACCACCCCCCGATCAAGGAATCGCCCCATTATTGGAGCATATCGAACCAAGTGATTGGGACCAAGTCCAATCATTTGGAACCAGGGTCAAGGTCCGCCCCGAGAGGTGGGAAGCCCCTAGGGACTATAAAAATAGGGGCCAAGTTCAAATCGACCCTTCTTCTCCTGCTCGCAACCTTCGAGACCCTTCGACAAAGAAAACAAGTAAGTCTTACTCCAGCGATCGCTACCAGATAGGTGCGCCAGACTATCGACTCGTACCAGCCTTTTTGAATTCCGCAGGCCAGACCCAATTTGATAGACCATTCGTTTCCCTGACCTGGTGGGCCATCACCAAAGTTAAGTATTGGCCTTTAGTGGTAGGTGGTAGTCTAGAAGTAGGATTATTGTATAAGTATTTATTGCTGTATATAATAAATGATCGTTGATTTAACTTTTACTGAGCGATGTGCTGCATTATTAATCATTACTTGGACTTGGACCACGTGGCGGTATCAGAAAGATACCTGGCGACTCGTGAGCAAAGGTGACAGAATTAGAGCTAATAAAACTAAGGCTAATAAGCAACATATGGTGACCAGAACTGTACGCAGTATTCCAAATGTGGCCAAACCAAAGTCTTATACAACTGTAACATGACCTGCCAACTCTTGTACTCAATACCTCTTCCGATGAAGGAAAGCATGCCGTATGCCTTCTTGACCACTCTATCGACCTGCGCAGCCACCTTCAGGGTACAATGGACCTGAACACCCAGATCTCTCTGTACATCAATTTTCCCCAGGGCTTTTCCATTGACCGTATAGTTCGCTCTTGAATTGTATCTTCCAAAATGCATCACCTCGCATTTGCCCGGATTGAACTCCATCTGCCATTTCTCCGCCCAACTCTCCAATCTATCTATACTCTGCTGTATTCTCTGACAGTCCCCTCCACTATCTGCTACTCCACCAATCTTAGTGTCATCTGCAAACTTGCTAATCAGACTGAAGTCCATGTGTATGACATCTATAGCCCTTCCCTCATCAATCAACTTTGTCACTTCCTCAAAGAATTCTATTAAGTTGGTAAGACATGACCTTCCCTGCACAAAACCATGTTGCCTATCACTGATAAGCCCATTTTCCTCCAAATGGGAATAGATCCTAACCCTCAGTATCTTCTCCAGCAGCTTCCCTACCACTGATGTCAGGCTCACCGGTCTATAATTATCTGAAATATCCCTGCTACTCTTCGTAAACAAGGGGACAAAATAAGCAATTCTCCATTCCTCCGGTACCTCACCCATGTTCAAGGATGCTGCAAAGATATCTGTTAAGGCCCCAGCTATTTCCTCTCTCACTTCCCTCAGTAACCTGGGATCGATCCCATCCGAACCTGGGGACTTGTCCACCTTAAAGCCTTTTAGAATACCCAACACATCCACCCTCCTTATGCTGACTTGACCTAGAGTAATCAAACATCTATCCCTAACCTCAACATCTGTCATGTTCCTCTACTCGGTGAATACCGTTGTTCTGATTGTGCTTCCAAATTTGTTTCTGTTAGTCGTGTGGTTTCTCAACGCGATGGGATCAATGTAAAATTGGTCTTCTGTGTTGATTTCATCTATAGCATGCACCGCTCATGCATGATCTATGCTGGAACACGCAAAGCATTGCTTTGAAAAGTGCCCAACACAGCCACACCTGGAACAGGCTTTTCCATAGGCCGGACATTGCCGTGGGGATGCCGAGTGACTCATTTTTGGCACAAGATGGCGGTGGCGGCTCGTGTCGGCCACTTAAAATGGCCACCCGCATTGGGACCACGTTTCTTTATGACGTGCGTCACAGCACTAATGGCGCTGGCTTCTTCATCCATGTTGGTGCCAAAACCTTTTGAGCAGAGTGCACCTATTCTTTGTACAGCTATCTCACTCACCTCTCAGGTGCTTTTTGAGTGCTATAGTAAGAGTTTGGTGACCGAGGGAGTTAGGTGAGGAGGGAGTAAGGTGCTCCTTTCATTTTGTTTCCGACATTTCCGCAGAGTGCGAAGAGAGCCAGGAGTTTACAGAGAGTGCAGCTGACTGGGAGCAGAGTCGGAGGGCGGAGATCTAGTTAGTCCACAGGGCAGCTATATTCTGTCAGGTAAGAAGGGATGGAGGCTAGGCCAGTTGCATGCTCCTCCTGTAGGATGTGGGTGGTGAGGGATACCACCGGTGTCCCCGCTGACTATACCTGCGGGAAGTGCACCCAACTCCAGCTCCTCAAAGACCGTGTTAGGGAACTGGAGCTGAAGCTGGATGAAGTTCGGATCATCCGGGAGGCAGAGGGGGTGATTGAGAAGAGTTACAAGGAGGTAACCACACCCAAGGTACAGGACAAGAATAGCTGGGTTACAGTCAGGGGGAAAAAAACAAACAGGCAGACAGTGCAGGGATCCCTCGTGGCCGTTCCCCTTCAAAACAAGTATACCGTTTTGGATGCTGTTGGGGGGATGACCTACCGGGGGAAGGCCCTAGCGGCCAGGTCTCTGGCACTGAGTCTGGCTCTGGGGCTCAGAAGGGAATGGGGGAGAATAGAAAAGCAATAGTTGTAGGCGATTCAATGGTTAGGGGAATAGATCGGAGATTCTGTGGTCGCGAGCGAGACTCCCGGAAGGTATGTTGCCTCCCGGGTGCCAGGGCCAGGGATGTCTCGGATCGTGTCTTCAGGATCCTTAAGGGGGAGGGTGAGTAGCCAGAAGTCGTGGTGCACATTGGTACCAACGACATAGGTAGGAAAAGGGGTGTGGAGGTAATAAACAAGTTTAGGGAGTTAGGCTGGAAGCTAAAAGCCAGGACAGACAGAGTTGTCATCTCTGGTTTGTTGCCGGTGCAACATGATAGCGAGGCTAGGAATAGGGAGAGAGTGCAGCTGAACACGTGGCTGCAGGAATGGTGTAGGAGGGAGGGCTTCAGGTATTTGGATAATTGGAGCGCATTCTGGGGAAGGTGGGACCTGTACAAGCAGGACGGGTTGCATCTGAACCAGAGGGGCACCAATATCCTGGGAGGGAGGTTTTCTAGTACTCTTCGGGAGGGTTTAAACTAATTTGGCAGGGGAATGGGAACCGGATTTGTAGTCCAGCAACTAAGGTAGCCGATATTCAGTACGCCAAAGCATGTAGTGAGGCAGTGGGGAAGGGAACACTGACAAAGGAGAGTACTTGCAGGCACGGAGATGGGTTGAAGTGTGTATACTTCAACGCAAGAAGCATCAGGAATAAGGTGGGTGAACTTAAGGCATGGATCGGTACTTGGGACTACGATGTGGTGGCCATCACGGAAACTTGGATAGAAGAGGGGCAGAAATGGTTGTTGGAGGTCCCTGGTTATAGATGTTTCAATAAGATTAGGGAGGGTGGTAAAAGAGGTGGGGGGGGGGGGGGTGGCATTATTAATTAGAGATAGTATAACAGCTGCAGAAAGGCAGTTCGAGGAGTATCACCCTATTGAGGTAGTATGGGTTGAAGTCAGAAATAGGAAAGGAGCAGTCACCTTGTTAGGAGTTTTCTATAGGCCCCCCAATAGTAGCAGAGATTTGGAGGAACAGATTGGGAAACAGATTTTGGAAAGGTGCAGAAGTCATAGGGTAGTAGTCATGGGCGACTTTAACTTCCCAAATATTGAGTGGAAACTCTTTAGATCAAATAGTTTGGATGGGGTGGTGTTTGTGCAGTGTGTCCAGGAAGCTTTTCTAACACAGTATGTAGATTGTCCGACCAGAGGAGGGGCAATATTGGATTTAGTACTGGGTAATGAACCAGGGCAAGTGATAGATTTGTTAGTGGGGGAGCATTTTGGAGATAGTGACCACAATTCTGTGACTTTCACTTTAGTAATGGAGAGGGATAGGTACGTGCAACAGTGCAGGGTTTACAATTGGGGGAAGGGTAAATACGATGTTGTCAGACAAGAATTGAAGTGCATAAGTTGGGAACATAGGCTGTCAGGGAAGGACACAAGTGAAATGTGGAACTTGTTCAAGGAACAGGTGCTACGTGTCCTTGATATGTATGTCCCTGTCAGGCAGGGAAGAGATGGTCGAGTGAGGGAACCATGGTTGACAAGAGAGGTTGAATGTCTTGTTAAGAGGAAAAAGGAGACTTATGTAAGGCTGAGGAAACAAGGTTCAGACAGGGCATTGGAGGGATACAGGATAGCCAGGAGGGAACTGAAGAAAGGGATTAGGAGAGCTAAGAGAGGGCATGAACAATCTTTGGCGGGTAGGATCAAGGAAAACCCCAAGGCCTTTTACACATATGTGAGAAATATGAGAATAACTAGAGCGAGGGTAGGTCCGATCAAGGACAGTAGCGGGAGATTGTGTATTGAGTCTGAAAAGATAGGAGAGGTCTTGAACGAGTACTTTTCTTCTGTATTTACAAATGAGAGGGGCGATATTGATGGAGAGGACAGTGTGAAACAGATTGGTAAGCTCGAGGAAATACTTGTTAGGAAGGAAGATGTGTTGGGCATTTTGAAAAACTTGAGGATAGACAAGTCCCCCGGGCCTGACGGGATATATCCAAGGATTCTATGGGAAACAAGAGATGAAATTGCAGAGCCGTTGGCAATGATCTTTTCGTCCTCACTGTCAACAGGGGTGGTACCAGGGGATTGGAGAGTTGCGAATGTCGTGCCCCTGTTCAAAAAAAGGACTAGGGATAAGCCTGGGAATTACAGGCCAGTTAGTCTTACTTCGGTGGTAGGCAAAGTAATGGAAAGGGTACTGAAGGATAGGATTTCTGAGCATCTGGAAAGACACTGCTTGATTAGGGATAGTCAGCACGGATTTGTGAGGGGTAGGTCTTGCCTTACAAGTCTTATTGAATTCTTTGAGGAGGTGACCAAGCATGTGGATGAAGGTAAAGCAGTGGATGTAGTGTACATGGATTTTAGTAAGGCATTTGATAAGGTTCCCCATGGTAGGCTTATGCAGAAAGTAAGGAGGCATGGGATAGTGGGAAATTTGGCCAGTTGGATAACGAACTGGCTAACCGATAGAAATCAGAGAGTGGTGGTGGATGGTAAATATTCAGCCTGGATCCCAGTTACCAGTGGCGTCCCGCAGGGATCAGTTCTGGGTCCTCTGCTGTTTGTGATTTTCATTAATGACTTGGATGAGGGAGTTGAAGGGTGGGTCAGTAAATTTGCAGACGATACGAAGATTGGTGGAGTTGTGGATAGTGAGGAGGGCTGTTGTCGGCTGCAAAGAGACATAGATAGGATGCAGAGCTGGGCTGAGAAGTGGCAGATGGAGTTTAACCCTGAAAAGTGTGAGGTTGTCCATTTTGGAAGGACAAATATGAATGCGGAATACAGGGTTAACGGTAGAGTTCTTGGCAATGTGGAGGAGCAGAGAGATCTTGGGGTCTATGTTCATACATCTTTGAAAGTTGCCACTCAAGTGGATAGAGCTGTGAAGAAGGCCTATGGTGTGCTCGCATTCATTAACAGAGGGATTGAATTTAAGAGCCGTGAGGTGATGATGCAGCTGTACAAAACTTTGGTAAGGCCACATTTGGAGTACTGTGTACAGTTCTGGTCGCCTCATTTTAGGAAGGATGTGGAAGCTTTGGAAAAGGTGCAAAGAAGATTTACCAGGATGTTGCCTGGAATGGAGAGTAGGTCTTACGAGGAAAGGTTGAGGGTGCTAGGCCTTTTCTCATTAGAACGGAGAAGGATGAGGGGCGACTTGATAGAGGTTTATAAGATTATCAGGGGAATAGATAGAGTGGACAGTCAGAGACTTTTTCCCCGGGTGGAACAAACCATTACAAGGGGACATAAATTTAAGGTGAATTGTGGAAGATATAGGAGGGATATCAGAGGTAGGTTCTTTACCCAGAGAGTAGTGGGGGCATGGAATGCACTGCCTGTGGAAGTAGTTGAGTCGGAAACATTAGGGACCTTCAAGCAGCTATTGGATAGGTACATGGATTACGGTAAAATGATATAGTGTAGATTTATTTGTTCTTAAGGGCAGCACGGTAGCATTGTGGATAGCACAATGCTTCACAGCTCCAGGGTCCCAGGTTCGATTCCGGCTTGGGTCACTGTCTGTGCGGAGTCTGCACGTCCTCCCCGTGTCTGCGTGGGTTTCCTCCGGGTGCTCCGGTTTCCTCCCACAGTCCAAAGATGTGCAGGTTAGGTGAATTGGCCAATGATAAATTGCCCTTAATGTCCAAAATTGCCCTTGGTGTTGGGTGGAGGTGTTGAGTTTGGGTAGGGTGCTCTTTCCGAATGGCCTTCTTCTGCACTGTAAATTCAATGATAATCTATGATTAATCTAGGACAAACGTTCGGCCCAACATCGTGGGCCGAAGGGCCTGTTCTGTGCTGTATTTTCTATGTTCTATGTTCGCCTGGCAAATCTTCACAGCCTTTTCCAGCATTAAATCTTCCTCTTGCAACACCATCGCCACAGCTTATCGTCAAGCACACCAAAGACAATTAAGATTAAGGAAGATTTTAAGTCACAGAAGTTGCATGACTCGGCCTTCAGCCTCAGGTCTGTGCCAAAACTATCAAATGATTCATCAGGTCTCTGGGAACGCAGACAAAACATACAGCGCTTAAATGTTTCATTATTCTTGGGGGAACAATGCTTATCGAAACACTTTATCAATTCATCAAAGTTCTTCTGATCCCCCTCCCTTTCAAAGATAAATGAGTTATATAGTTTGAGCGCTTGTGAACCTGCCAATGCTAGCAGCAATGCGATTCGTCTTTCATCAGGCTGGGCCTGCAAGCCCACGGCTGAAACATAAAGTTTGAAGTGCTGTTTGAACTGCCGTCAGTTCTCAACTACGTTACCAGATATCTGAAGCTGGTGGCGGGCGGGGGGGGGGGGGGGGTGGGGGAGCTTCAGCAATTTTCTCATTGGACTGCCTCAGGTTGCAGTTCACAAGACCGGTCTTCAAGCCGAATGCCAAACGTTGTCACTGCCGTTGTCAACTTCAAATCTTCAGCACTTGTGGTACCATGTTGTGTTTGGTCCCTTGTACTTTATGAAGAACTTCGATCTGTTCAAACCAAGATCCTTTTATTGCGTCTCGTGCAGTAGGAGGCAATCTGTTACAGAGCACGTTATCATGGAGTCTTGCTACTCCTCTGGAACATATACCTTGTGCTGACCAATTACATGTATGTCTTATTACCCTCTCAATATTCTTCTGGAGATGGCCAGATGTGCCTTTCTTTATATCCAGGTCCCAGGTTACATGATTTTGGTCTGGAGACCGGATGGTGTGACTGTACTGCCACCTGCCGGTTGGAGGTCTTACACCATCCAACTATGATATAGCCCATAGGCATATCACCACACACCCCTTCCTGCAGGATCAACCATACTTACCTTCTGGATGCTCCCCTGCACTCCGTCGTTTCCAATTGCTAGGGGGGGTTTTGGGACAGGGTTTAGAGAACCCCAAAGTGTATCATGGAGTTCACCTGACCCACGACTTTTACTAGATTGTGGTATGGGGAGCACACGGCACACTCTACAGGTGTGGTGCAGCAGACATCTAACAGTAATTTTTAAAGCAAAACAATGTTTATTCTATGAACTCAAGTTAACCTTTTTAAAACATACAGTGAACATCTTAACAACCATCAATTCAATACAGCCCCCAAAGAATACAACACTAAGTAATCCATACTTTCCTTTTAACATCCATATGACATTAAAAAAAAACTTTTAACAGAAGCACATCAGGTTTAAATTCACTACTGAGAACAGTTATCACTCTGAATTCAAGAGATAGTCTTTACATGGCAGAGGGAACAACATTACACCTTCTGTGGCTACAACACTAAAATGAAACCAAAACAACACAGACACACCCAAGCTTTTCTCAAAGTGAAACTAAAAAGCAGAGCCAGAGCTCAGCTCCACACACACTCTGACATCATTGCAATAACTTTAGCAGACTACCATTTCTTAAAGTGACATTCTCATGACAGGTGCCATCCGAAATATCAGCGGTCACTGTTCTCACTATGTGGCCAGGTCCCTGCGTTACGAGGATTTTCCCTTTATCCAGTGGCCACCCAACATGGCTGCCAGCTATTGGTACGCCATGTGGGTGAGCCCCTACACTCCGCGGTTTCCCTTTGTTTGGGGAACCGCCAAAGTGGCTGCTTGCGGTGCTTTGTGTTCCAAGTCACCACGTGGTGGCCTGTTGTAGCCAGCTTAATGCCCTTACTATCCTTGTCCCAATGTTTCCCCTATGATTCTTCCCCCCTTGTCCTCTCCCCCTCTTTTGTTCCTTCCCCCTTTGTTTCTCACTCCCATTTACTCCCCTGACTGTCCCCACATTGCTGTTGTGTAACCCACCCCCCCATTGCCAGGCACTCTCTCCCCTGCAGGAGACGCGCCGCGGTACGCCTCTCGCTCGTACCTCCTGGTGCTAGCTTTCCCGTGAGCTTGGTGGCCCCCTCCTGGGGATGGTTATGTGTCTACCCTTTGCTCGCTATCTGGTTCCCCCTCCTGCCTTCCTCCTCACCCTCTCCTGTGCTCCGCTGCCCTCGCCACTTCCTTCCTGCGCTCTAGTTCCTGTCTTCAAAGTGAAGCAGTGCAGTCCCGTGTAAAATGTCTCTCAGGCTGATTACAGTCCCTTCAGCTGATCTTCTCACCGCAGTCTCTGCTGCTGTGTTCCCAGCCCATTGTCCAGAATAAAATTTGTCCGCGTCCGCAGGGCCTGCAGTGAAGAAAAGTTCCCTGCCTTGGAATTGACCCATAATTTATCCGGGTACACCATCCCAAATTACCTTTGCTTTTGTACAGGGCCGCCTTTGTCCTGTTGAGCTCCGGAAGACGCTTGGCCAGGTCAGCCCCAATGTCTTGGTAAATCCAGATCTGGTGTCCTGCCCAGTTGCAGGTCCTTGTCTGCCTGGCCCAGTGCAGGATTCTTTCCCGTTCCTGGTACTGGGGCATTTTTGTGATTATCGCCCTTGGCTGCTCATTGCCTTGGGTTTTGGTCGGAGGGCTTTGTCTTTTTGGAGGGTTGGAGAAGCTGTCCGTTCCCACCAGGTTTCCCAGCATTTGGGCCACATGGTCTGTGGAGTCTCTGCCTTCGATCCCTTCTGGCAGGTCCATTATTCTTAAGTTTTGGCGCTGTGACTGTTTTTCTATTTTCCCCTTCAGACTTTCCTGTGTTGCGACCAACCTCGCTATTCCCATCTCCAGGGCGGCAATCTGGTCGCTCTAGTCTGTTGAGGCCTTTTGTAATTCTGCCGTTCCCTTGGGCCTGCAGTCGCCTCCCTGTCTTGTCCAGGGCTACTTGCATGGTTGCCAGAGCCTCTGCAACTCTGTGACTACCATCTTGACTGCAGATTGGGTATTGGTGTTTGTCTCTTCCCTATGTTCTCTTATTTCCCTGGAGAGGAACATCTTCCTCTGATGAGGGGGAACCCCATGTGCGGTTTGCCAATCCTTCTCGCTTTGGTGTGGCCAGCACTTTTTCACCTCGTGCGTCTGCCATCTCGGCCGCTTGTTTCTCCTGGTTTCTTCCATTTCTTGTCTCCTTTCGGCCTCTGGAGTTACTGTTGTTTGGCATCCTCTCTTGTATTATTGTTAGCTAGGGTGAGGGGATACTTTTTTCCCTATTTCAGCAGGCTTCTTTGGGTAAAGAGCCTAGAACAAAGAACAAAGAACAGTGCAGAATAGGAACAGGCCCTTCCGCCCTCCATGCCTGTGCTGATCACGTGTCCTAACTGGCCCAACCACCTGTATCCTTCTATACCCCTTCTGTTTATGTCTCTATCTAGATAAGACTTAAAGGTCGCTAACGTATCTGCCTCAACCATCTCACTTGGTAATGCATTCCAGACCACCACCATCCTCTGTGTAAATAACTTCCCCAGCACATCTCCACTGAATCTATCCCCCCTCACCTTGAACTTGTGCCCCTTGTAATTGTCATTTCCGCCCTGGGAAAAGCCTCCAACTGTTCACCCTATCTATACCCCTCAGAATTTTATAAACTTCTATCAGGTCGTCCCTCAGCCTCCGTCTTTCTAGGGAGAACAATCCCAGCTTATTCAATCTCTCCTCATAGCTAAAACACTCCATCCTGGTAAACCTTTTCTGTACTCACTCCAAAGCCTCCACATCCTTCTGGTAGTGTGGTGACCAGAATTGGACACATGGGGCGAAATTCTCCCCCAACGGCGTGATGTCTGCCGACTGGCGCCCAAAACGGCGCCAATCAGACGGGCATTGCGCCCCGACATTGAGGGGCTAGGCCGGCGCCGGAGGGATTTCGCCCCGCCAGCTGGCGGAAACGGCGTTTGTTGCCCCGCCAGCTGGCGCGGAAATGACATCCCCGGGCGGTGCATGCGCGGGAGTGTCAGCGGCCGCTGACAGTTTCCCGCGCATGCGCAGTGGGGAGAGTCTCTTCCGCCTCTGCCATGGTGGAGACCGTGGCGGAGGCGGAAGGGAAAGAGTGCCCCCACGGCACAGGCCCGCCCGCGGATCGGTGGGCACCGATCGCGGACCAGGCCACCGTGGGAGCACCCCACAGGGTCAGATCGCCCCGCGCCCCCCCCAGGACCCCGGAGCCCGCCCACGCCGCCTTGTCCCGCCGGTAAATACCTACTTTAATTTACGCCGGAGGGACAGGCAATTTCTCGGCGGGACTTCGGCCCATCCGGGCCAGAGAATTGAGCGGGGGGGCCCGCCAACTGGCGCGGCCCGATTCCCGCCCCCGCCCAATCTCCGGTACTGGAGACTTCGGCAACCGGCGGGGGCGGGATTCACGGCGGCCAACGGCCATCCTCCGACCCGCTGGGGGGTCGGAGAATGACGCCCAGTATTCCTAATGTGGCCTAACCAACGTTCTATATAACTGTAACATAATTTGCGAACTTTTATACTCGATGCCCCGTCCGATGAAAGCAGGCATGCCATATGCTTTCTTTACCATCATTTCCACCTGTGCTGCAACCTTTAAGGATCTGTGGACCTGCACATCCAGATCTCTCTCTTTGTGTCTCTGCTCCTGATGGTTCTGCCATTTATTTTATAGCTCCCACCCAAATTGGATCTACCAAAATGCATCACCTCGCATTTGTCCGGATTAAATTCTATCTGCCATTTCTCCGTCCAATTTTGCAGCCTATCCTGCTGTATTCTCTGAGAATCTTTATCACTATCCGCAACTCCAACAATCTTAGTATCATCCGCAAACTTGCTAATCGGACCAGCTACGTTTTCTTCCAAGTCATTGATATATATTACAAAGAGCAGAGGTCCCAGTACTGATCCTTGCGGAACACCACTAGTTACAGACCTCCATTCGGAAAAACACCCTTTGACTGCTAACGTCTGTCTTCTATGGCCAAGCCAGTTCTGAATCCATCGAGCTAGTTCACTCCTGACCCCGTGTGATACCATCCTGCCATGAGGGACCTTGTCAAATGCTTTACTAAAATCCATGTAGACAACATCCACAGCCCTTCCCTCGTCAATCATTTTTGTCACCTCTTCAAAAAACTCAATTAAATTAGTGAGACATGACTTCCCTCGTGCAAAACCATGCTGTCTGTTGCTAATAAGACTATTCACTTTCAAATGTGCATAGCTCCTGGGCTGGATTCTCCGAGCCCGCGTTCGGCTGGAGAATAGGCATTGTACCCACCTGGGTTGGCCAACTCCTGACGTAAAATGGCGAACAGCAAAGGCTGAAGGGAAATTCAGCCAACACAGGCAGAAACTAGCAGGTGCAAGTTTACTGTGTATTAAACTCTGCAAAAGCCCAGACAGCATCGATACAAGCAGCCAGCTGCATAATAATGTAGCAGCCATCTACATACTAATGAGTGATCCCCGGGAACAATTGAAACATTTGAGATGAACAAGGCCAAGCCAGACTCCTTGGCGCCAGCAGGAGCCAACACAAAAGAGGTTAACGGACACCTCAAGATCGTCCGTCGATCAGGGAACCACTCCAGTATTGGAGAAATTGAACCAAGCGATTGGAACAAAGTCCAATCACTTGAAACCAGGTACGTGGTCCACCCCGAAAGGCGGGAAGCCCCTGGGGACTATAAAGTAAGGCCCCCCAAATTAAAATCGTCCTTCTTGACAGGGTCACTCAGCAATGTGAACCAACCCTTGATAGTGACCTGTTCAGCTGCCGCCAAAAGACCGTAAGTCTCAAGTCAACGCTCGCTACGAGATAGGCGCTCCTAGCTACCAGTCCATACCAGCTTTTGAATCCCGCAGACTCCGAACCCCAACGAAAGGCCATTTGTTCCCCTTACCTGGTGGGCCAGTCCGAAGCTAAGTATAGGCCTGTTAGTTGTAGAAGTAGCTTAGAAAGTAACATTTATGCATGAGTAAATTTTACTGTGTGTAAATAAATGTGCTTTGATTTGAATCTTACTAATTGGTGTATTGAGTTATTGATCATTACTTGAACTTGAACCTCGTGGCGGTATCATAAAGATACCTGGCGACTCGAGAGCAAAGGTTATAAAACAGAGCCAATTGAACCAACCAAAAGTTACCAACAGCGTTTAAGCCGAAACGGCCGGGCACGCCGCTCCGACGCCGTTTCTCGATTCTCCGCACCCAAAATAAATCGTGGGATCGCAGCATACGCCACACGGCCCGGAGAATCGCTGAAGTTGGCCCAATGTTCGATTCTCTGGGCCCCTAACAATGCTGCGCCCCGGATGGGCCGAAGTCCCGACGGCATTTTCCGAAGTCACAACGGCGTGGTTCTAACCAAATGTAAAAAATCGCCAACCAGCCGTGCTGGCTGATGAGGCGTCCGGGGGAGGTAGGGGTCGGCGTGGAGGGACCTAGGGCTGCCAAAACAGAGACGGCCGTGGCTGTCGCGGGGCGGGAGAAGCCTATCAGGGTCAGGGGAGTGTGGGGGAAGGTGGGGGGGGACAGGATGAGCGGCCGGGAAACACCCGGCATGACAGGGCGATGCCCTCGGGATGACTGCCATTACGGCGGCCATGTTGATGGGCACCCACACCTGGCCATGGCTGCTGGGTGGGGGGTGAAGCCTACCAGGGCCGGGGAAGTGTGGGGAGGACAGGATGAGCGGCCGGGAAACACCCGGCATGACAGGGCGATGCCCTCACGACGGCTGCCATTATGGCGGCCATGTCATTGGGACCCACACCTGGCCATGGTGATGCCCTCGCAACGGCCGCCGTTACGACAGCCATGCGGATGGGCAGCCACACTGGGCGCTGGCCCATCGCAGGCATCATGGCCGTTTGGGTGTTTGCCGGGCCCCATGCTGGCCACCCCACTCAGTCGGCGGCACCCACTGGGGGTGGAAAGGCAGGGCAACACCCAAGGCAGTCCCGGGTGAGGACCGTGCCATGGAACGATGGCCCTGGCAGGAGGGACGGACGGCAGGTATGGAGGTATCGATGGGGCGGCAGTGGGGCATGCGTGGCTGGGGCGCACGGTGCCAACCAGGGTGACTATGTAGTCCATGGCACTTGATTGTGGATGGCTGTATGCGCCATGATAACATTCCGTTTCCCCTCACCCCTGTTTGGACACCACCCAGCGATGTTGGCTACCGTGGTGGGGGCCGCTGCCCTGCATGTTGCCCTGTGGGAGCGTGAGCGTGGGTGGCCCAGAGAGGAGGCGGAGGCCGCAGCAGAGAGGCGGGCCGCAGAGCGGCATTTGCCAGCCGTTCAGGCTGCAGGTCCACCTGCCCGACAGGCCGAGGCGGTGCAGGAACCGGACGACGGGGAGCCGCAGGATGACGATGAGTAGGAGGAGGAGGATGGGGATGGGGAGGAGGAGGAGGAGGCACTTGATGAGGCCCCGTGTGTACCGACGCCGCATGTCATTCCATGACCTCCTGTACAGGGCATGCAGGAGGAGACTGAGGATGAGCCGGGAAACCGTGCCACATGATGGAACACCTGGCACCGCATGGGACTGGGGGGGGCACACCCCCTTCCAGTGGCTGTCAAGGTTACGGTCGCTATAAACCTCCACGCGACGGGGTCTTTCGAATCGCTGAGTGGGGTCCTGTCCAACAGCTCACAGGCGTCGGTGCACAGGTGCATCTGTGCCATGACTGACGCCCTGTATGCCATTGCGGACCAGTACATCCAGTTCCCCATGGACCGCGCCCATCAAGATGCCTGGGCAGCGGGACTCGCTGCTGTCGCCAGGATACCCCTGGTCCAGGGAGTCATCGATGGGGTGCACCCCACCCTGCGGCCACCCGCGGATAACAGGCCGCTGTTCATGAACAGTAAGGCTACTACTCCGTGAACGTGCAGTGGTCTGTGACCACCAGATGAAAGTATTGCACGTCTGCGCCCAATACTCGGGCAGTGTGCAGGACTCCTTCGTGCTGACACAATCGTGATCCCCGACATGTTCGAGGCCCCCCCCACAGCTGCGGGGCTGGTTGCTGGCCGACAGGGGTTACCCGTTCCGGTATTGGCTGATGACGCCTATACGGAGGCCATACACCGACGCGGAGACCTGCTACAATGAGGCCCAACGTGCGACAAATGTGTGCTTTGGTGTCCTGAAGATGTGCTTCAGGTGTCTGGACTGTTCTGGAAGGGCCCTCCAGTATGACTCAAAGAGGGTCGGCTGCATCATTGTGGTCTGCTGCGTCCTCCACAATATAGCCCAGCAGAGGGGCGATGTGCTGGAAGTAGAGGAGGAGGGGGAGGAGGAGCAGCAGGAGGAGGGGCACGCCTCTCCAGATGAGGAGGAGGGGGGAAGGCAGGACATGGGTTCTGGACATTGGCAGGAGGCAGCACAAAGCCACCGGCAGGGCCAGCGAACATGGGACGGTTTAATAGCCGCACCACCTAAGGGGGTATTCTCTGATGCAAAGGGGCACGGACACCACAATAAGGCACCACCTCACCACCGACCACACTCACCTCCCCCACCACCGACCACACTCACCTCCCCCACCACCGAACACACTCACCTCCCCCACCACCGAACACACTCACCTCCCCCACCACCGAACACACTCACGTCCCCCACCACCGAACGCACTCCTACACCACCACAACACCCGCATGCACACCACCCCTCCATTACACATCCATCTGCGGCGCATCGAGCTGGGGGCACATGTTTGCCTGTGACAGCGGGTCTGGTCCATGGTGTGGAGGATGATGACAGCCTGCTCTACAGTGAGCTCTGAGCTCCAATTCGTTGGACAATGTCTGACTCATGCACACACAAAGATCCAACACCTTTCAGCCGGGAAGGGTGGTGCGGACGTCTGGGGGTGGGGGTTACTGGGGCTGCATGGCACACCCACCGGGGCTCAATGTTACATCACTCCCTCAGCCACAGTGGCACTAACCTCCCGTCCCACCCCCGCACACATCGGACGGAGCACAGAGGCAGATTGCATCAGTGATAAAAAGTATTCAATTTGTACAGTTATATACATGTGCCCTAGCCCCTATAGCTTAACTGTGCCCTGCACCCGTGCCAACTTACTCAGTGTCTAACCTTCTGGCCTTACGGACCCTATCACTACGCCTAAGTGGTTCCTCAGACGGCTCAGCAAGAGTGGAGTTGGACTGCTGAGACTCCTCCCCTGCGACAAGGGTCCCCGTTGGCACACGTTTCCTGGGGCGGCCTGGCCTGGATGTGGCCGGCCGCTCCTCGGGCGTGCCGGCTGGCGTGCTGCCACGTTGCTCTGCCCGCTGCCCACCAGATGCACCAAGGACAGTGGGGGGGGGGAGTCCGAGTGGTGCGGTGTTCCAGGGCCTCCCCTGAAGGAGCCACCGGTACGTTCCCCAGCACCTCCTCCTCCTTCGGGGTGCCCGTGGCCCCCAGGCTGCTCCATGGGATGGGGGTGCGAGCGGAGCCTTCCCCCGAGGCACCCCCGACATTTGGCGCTGCCAGTCCTGAAGTCCTGCCGTGGCATCGACAAGGGTCTGGACGTTAGTGGCTATGGAGCCCAGGGTGTGGGCCATCTCTGACTGGGAACGTGACAACTCCTACTGGGAGTGTGCCACCTCCCTCTGGGACTGCGCCATCTCCCTCTGGGTCTGTGCGACGCTGACCAGCACCTGGACAATGGCGTGGATGCCCTCAGCCATGGCCTGCTGGGACTGGGCCATGGCCTGCTGGGACTGGGCCACAGTGAGGAGCGCTGCCGCAGTCTGCACATGGCTTTGGCACATGGCTGCCTGTGAGTGGGCAGCCATGTCCTGGATCACGGCCCCCGCCTTCACAGAAAACCCCTCGCCTTGCATAACGTGCCCCATGTCGAACACTGTCGCCCTCATTGCCTTCACCACGGACGCCACCCGTGCGGTTTTGGCCTGGGTGGCACGCATGGCTGGCAACACTCCCTGCTCCTGTACGCGGTTGGACTCCTCCACCTGCGTCTGCATGTGTTGCAAGCCGGCCGTCATCCTCTTCTCTGGACCCTCTGATTGCATCGCATCTATGTGTGGGAGTAGAGATTCCAGGAACCCGGGTTCCATCTGGGCGGCAGCTGGTTGCTGGGGCCAGGCTGCCCTCCGACCATCTGGCCCCTCGGCTGCTCCTACCTCCACCTGCTGAACCAGAACGGCTGTGTGGTGCACACCAGTGAGTGTCCCAGAAGCCTCCTCACGAAATAGCCCAACCGAGGTGATAGTCTCTGCGATGTTGGAGGATGTGGGTGATATCAGTGCCGGAGAGTCGAACGCATGTGTCCTCATCGGACCCTGTGTCAGTGTGAGCTGTGTTGCCGGCCCCTGTGTGAGTCCGTCCGATGTGTGGTTGTGTACTGTGTGTCCGTCCCCTCTGTTTCTGTGCCCTCTGTTTCCATCCCCTGTGTAGCTGTGTCCTGTGTAGATGTGTCCTTTTTAGTTGTGTCGGGCGCAGGGCTGTTGAGGAGGCTGGCTTCCCCATTGGTGCTCGTGTCCCTGGGGGGCACCGGATGGCACTGGCTGGGGGCGGGGGGCACCGGATGGGCCCGGAACATCGCCAGCTGGTCCTGTAAGACACAAGACAGCATGTATGGTTAGACCGATGGCCGAGGGTAAGGGGGGTTGTTGTGATGAGGGGTGTGGGATTGGGGGTTGTGGTGAGGGGATGGGGTGGGGGCGTTGTGGTGAATAGGGGGGTATGGGGGTTGTGGTGAGGGAGGGTGGGATGGGTGGGGTTGTGGTGAGGGGGTTGTGGTGAGGGGGCTGGGATGGGGGTTGTGTTCAGGGGGTGGGGTGGGGGGGGTTGTGGTGAGGGGGCTGGGGTATGGGGGTTGTGTTGAGGGGGTGGGGTGGGGGGGTTGTGGTGAGGGGGTTGGGGTGGGGGGTTGTGGTGAGGGGGGGTTGTGGTGAGGGGGGATGGGGTGATGGGGGTTGTGGTGAGGCATAAATGTTTTGTGAGGGGCCACTGCCAGCCAGGGGCGCATCTCACTCGGTGGCATGCCTCCGACCTCAGCATCGGCAACTGCCTGATACTCGGGTCTGCCAGCGAGGTCAAGTGCCCTCTGCTCCTCCATGGTGAGGGGACGCAGTTCAGGTGCTCCCCCCAGCCTTCTCCCGCTCCCTGTGGTTATGGGCGTTCTTGTCCTTGGTGGGGGGGGGGGGGGGGGGGGGGGGGTGCACACACAAACATCAACAGTGTTAGACGGTCCGACGCATGCTGTCCAGCGGTTGGGTCCGTGATGGAATTGGTGCAAAGGGCACGAGGTAACTGCGGCTGCCATGGGTGGGTGCAGCCATGTGGGTCGATTTTATGAGGGTTTCCATCATCACTTGCCCATTTTTCGAAGTGTTTCCCAAAATGCTTCTCAAATCAAGGCCAGTACCTTCACTAGTAAATCCGCTGTGATAGGAACGGCTGCATCCGCTGGAGATGACTCTGCCATCTTCCCTGCTGGTGAGCCATGCAGACTCCCTGAAACTGTTGAAGAGATTCCACTTTTAACTTTCTTTCCTCCAGTCTTTTTTTCAAATTTTCGACATTATTTTTTTTAATTTTTAAAAAATATAAATTTTATTAAAGTTTTCAAACACAATTTTTCCCCCTTACAAATCAACAAAAACGGTAACGTGATAACTGGTAGATAACATTGTTTAAATAAAATAGTGAACTAACAAAATAACATGAAATAGTGCTCCCCCCCGCCCCCTCACCCCATCTAGAACACAAACAATTTAACCTCCCCCTTCCCTTCCTCCCCCCCCCCCCACCCCCCCTCTGGGCTGCTGCTGCTGGCTATCTATTTTCCCCCTAACGTTCCGCTAGATAGTCGAGGAACGGTTGCCACCGCCCGGTGAACCCCTGAGCCGATCCTCTCAGCGCAAACTTCATCCGCTCCAATTTTATGAACCCTGCCATATCGTTTATCCAGGTCTCCAGGCCGGGGGGTTTCGCTTCCTTCCACATGAGTAAAATCCTACGCCGGGCTACTAGGGACGCAAAGGCCACAATGTCGGCCTCTTTCGCCTCCTGCACTCCCGGCTCATCCGCTACCCCAAGTATGGCTAACCCCCAGCCTGGCTTGACCCGGACCTTCACCACCTTCGAGATCACTCCCGCCACTCCCCTCCAATACCCCTCCAGTGCCGGACACGACCAAAACATATGTGTGTGGTTCGCCGGGCTTCCCCCGCACCTCCCGCACTTGTCCTCCACTCCGAAGAACCTGCTCAACCTCGCTCCCGTTATGTGTGCTCTACGTAGCACCTTAAATTGGACCAGGCTAAGCCTGGCACACAAGGAAGAGGAATTTACCCTACTTAGGGCATCAGCCCACAAACCCTCCTCAATCTCCTCCCCGAGCACTTCTTCCCATTTTCCCTTCAGTTCTTCTACCAGCTCCTCCCCCTCGTCTCTCATCTCCCGGTATATTTCGGACACTTTGCCCTCCCCGACCCACACCCCCGAAAGCACTCTATCCTGGATCCCTTGTGTCGGGAGCAGCGGAAATTCCCTCACCTGTTGTCTCGTGAACGCCCTCACCTGCATATACCTAAAGATATTCCCCGGGGGCAGCTCATACTTTTCCTCTAGCGCTCCCAAGCTCGCAAACGTCCCATCTATAAATAAGACTCCCACTCTCCTAATTCCTGCCCGGTGCCAGCTCTGGAACCCTCCGTCCAACCTCCCTGGGGCAAACCTATGGTTGTTCCTGATCGGGGACCACACCGAGGCTCCCAACACACTCCTCTGTCACCTCCATTGCCACCAGATACTTAATGTTGCCGCCACCACTGGGTTCGTGGTAAACTTTTTTGGGGAGAGCGGTAGTGGCGCCGTCACCAGCGCTTTTAAGCTCGTTTCTTTACAGGACGCCGTCTCCAGCCTTTTCCACACCGCCCCCTCTCCCTCTATCATCCACTTACGAATCATCGCCACGTTGGCGGCCCAGTAATAGTCGTCCAAATTCGGCAACGCCAGTCCCCCTCTGTCCCTGCTACGTTGCAGGAACCGCCTCCTTACCCTCGGGGCCTTCCCTGCCCACACGAAGCTCATGATGCTTCTATCTATTTTTTTGAAAAATGCCTTAGTGATCAATATAGGGAGACATTGAAACACAAATAGGAACCTCGGGAGGACCATCATCTTAATCGCCTGCACTCTGCCCGCCAGTGACAGCGGCTGCATATCCCACCTTTTGAAATCCTCTTCCATTTGCTCCACCAGCCGAGTCAGATTGAGTCTGTGTAAGGTTCCCCAGCTCCTGGCTATCTGAATCCCCAGGTATCGGAAGTTTCTTTCCACTCTCCTTAGCGGCAGGCCATCTATCCCTCTACTCTGGTCCCCAGGGTGTATTACGAAAAGCTCACTCTTTCCCATGTTAAGCCTATATCCGAGAAATCTCCAAACTCCCTCAATATCTGCATAACCTCTATCATCCCCCCCACTGGATCCGCCACATATAGCAGTAGGTCATCTGCGTAGAGTGACACTCGGTGTTCCACTCCCCCTCTAACCACCCCTCTCCATTTCCTGGAGTCTCTCAGCGCTATGGCCAGTGGTTCAATTGCCAGCGCGAACAGTAATGGTGACAGCGGGCATCCCTGTCTTGTTCCCCTATGTAGTCGAAAATACTCCGACCTTTGCCGATTTGTGACTACACTTGCCATTGGGGCCCCATAGAGGAGTTTAACCCAGCTGACAAACCCCTCCCCGAGCCCGAACCTCCTCAGCACCTCCCATAGATACTCCCACTCTACCCTATCAAATGCCTTCTCTGCATCCATTGCCGCCACTATCTCTGCCTCCCCCTCTGCTGGGGGCATCATTATCACCACCAATAGCCGTCGCACGTTGACATTCAATTGTCTCCCCTTCACGAACCCTGTCTGATCTTCGTGCACCACCCCCGGGACCAATCCTCTATCCTCATTGTCAGCACTTTGGCCAGCAACTTGGCGTCCACATTTAGGAGTGAGATAGGCCTATAAGACCCGCATTGCAGCGGGTCTTTATCTCGCTTCAGGATTAGTGACATTGTCGCCTCCGACATTGTCGGGGGCAGGGTCCCCCCTTCTCTGGCCTCGTTAAAGGTTCTTACCAGCAGCGGGGCCAACAAGTCGACATATTTCCTATAAAATTCCACCGGGAACCCGTCAGGTCCTGGGGCCTTCTCTGCTTGCATGTTCCCCAGCCCTTTGGTCACCTCGTCCACCCCAATTGGCGCCTCCAAGCCTGCCACCTCCTGTTCCTCCACCCTCTGGAACCTTAGTTGGTCCAGAATCTGCTGCATCCCCTCTTTTTCCTCCAGCGGTTGGGACCTATATAACCTCTCATAAAAGGTCTTGAACACCTCAATTACCTTCCCTGCTCTCCGCACCGTGGTTCCCGTTTCATCCCTAACTCCCCCTATTTCCCTCGCCGCTGTCCTCTTTCGAAGCTGGTGGGCCAACAGGCGACTCGCCTTTTCCCCATATTCATATCTCATCCCCTGTGCCTTCCTCCACTGTGCCTCTGCCCTCCCTGTGGTCAGCAGGTCGAATTCCGTCTGGAGTCGTCGCCTCTCCCTGTATAGTCCTTCGTCCGGGGCCTCCGCATATTTTTTATCCACACTCAAAATCTCCCCCAGTAATCTTTCCCTTTCTTTGGCCTCTGTTTTCCCCTTGTGAGCCCTGATGGAGATCAACTCTCCCCTGACCACCGCCTTCAGCGCTTCCCATACTACCCCCACTCGGACCTCCCCATCATCGTTGGCCTCCAGGTACCTTTCGATACATCCCCGCACTCTTCCGCAGACTCCCTCATCCGCCAATAATCTCACATCCAGTCGCCAGAGTGGACGCTGCTCCCTCTCCTCTCCTAGTTCCAGATCCACCCAATGTGGGGCATGGTCTGAAACAGCGATGGCCGAGTACTCCGTTCCTTCCACCCTCAAAATCAGTGACCTTCCCAAAACGAAGAAATCTATCCGGGAGTATACCTTATGGACATGGGAGAAAAAGGAGAACTCTTTGGCCAGCGGCCTAGCAAATCTCCATGGATCCACTCCCCCCATTTGGTCCATAAACCCCCTAAGCACCTCGGCCACTGCCGGCCTTCTTCCGGTCCTGGATCTAGATCTATCTAACCCTGGGTCTAGCACGGTGTTGAAGTCCCCCCCATTACCAGGTTTCCTACCTCCAGGTCCGGGATGCGTCCCAGCATCCGTTTCATAAATCCCGCATCATCCCAGTTCGGGGCATATACGTTGACCAGCACGACCTCCATTCCCTGCAGTCTGCCACTCACCATCACATATCTGCTCCCGCTGTCCGCTACAATGTTCCTAGCCTCGAACGACACCAGTTTCCCCACCAATATGGCCACCCCTCTATTCTTTGCGTCCAGCCCTGAGTGGAACACCTGTCCCACCCATCCTTTCCTTAACCTAACCTGGTCCGCCACCTTCAGATGCGTCTCTTGAAGCATGGCCACGCCTGCCTTCAGTCCCTTTAAGTGCGCGAACACTCGGGCCCTCTTAATCGGCCCATTTAGGCCTCTCACGTTGCACGTGATCAGCCGGACTGGGGAGCAGCCCGCCCTCCCTCCCCTGTCGACTAGCCATCCCCCTCTCTGGGCCAGTCCCACGTCCCGGTTCCGCGCACCCACCCGTCTCAGGATAGATTGGGCAAACGAACGTGGCGTGGGTCCCAAAGGTCGGCCATATTAGACGTTTAGCTGCTGTTGTATAAAGAGTCAAAGGTACTGCTCCTTTTTACAAACATCTTTATTTCACTTTAACAGACTCTGCACAAAACTCTATCTTCACATCACCTGACACAAAGGCCACCTGAAGCTCCTTTACATATCAGTGTCAATTATTGGCTACTTAACATAAATGAGACAACTAATTGGAATGTCTCTTAACCTATTGCTGAATAGTCTCCCCTTCCTTGGAGAAAAAATTATTATTAGTTGAAAACAAAATTACAAGAAACTCAAATACACACATACAAATTCTCCCCTTCTTTTTTTTTTCTTTTTTTTGGGGGAAGAAAAAAAACAGTCACAGAAACAGGTGCCCTTCATTAACAATATCCAAAAGTTTCTGTGAACTATCCCCTCTTTTTGTAAAACAGTCTGACAATTGATAGCTACTGTCGACCATTTAATTTTTGCTATTTCCCCTCTGTCCAACATCTGCTTCAAACTTGCGATGTCTATCCTCAAACTTTTTTCATTGACATTTTTTGTAGAGTGCACATTTTCCCACAGGGATTTATTGTCAATGTGACAGTCAATAGGTATATTACCCAAATCCCCTAATCGCAAAATTTCCGTCATTATCTGAGATCTATAAAAGGCCATATCCACCGCCTCTACAAGGCTTAGCGTCTCAGCAGCCAAAGTGCTTTTGACCACTCTCCTTATTTTCTTTGTTTCCCACACAAGAGGACAACATTTGCCAAAAGGAAAATTATAAAACCTCCTGCGCATGAAACCCCATCACATAAATTTGCATAGGACGCATCACTACAAACTATGAGTTTCAAGTGCCGAAGGTCACCTAAAACCGGGAACCTCAAAACACACTCCTGCATTTTTAGTTTGGCCAACGCTTTATTTGCTCTTATTATGTCTTCCACTTTGGGATCATTCATTTTTGTACTCAAGTCTAAGACATCAAAACTCACGTCTGGTCTAGTCTGTCTACCTAACCAATTCAGTTGCCCGATTAAACTTCGCAGTTGCTCTTTTTCCACCTTTGAAGCCATTGCGTCTTTTTGTGAAACCCGGCCATGACTAATTGCTATTGGGCTGATGCTTTCCAAATAAGATTGCCTACGTAAAGTTACCCCTAACTTAGTCTGGCCGATTTCCAGTCCAATATATTTAAATGCACCGAAAGCCTGACTTCCAACCCTGAATTCATTCCTCAAACCAGAAATTACAATAGCTTCGAAATCACTAGTCCCACCCCACAAAAAATCATCGACATGCATCATAAAGATGCCAGGAAGATTTCCTTTATAGTGCCAGTAAAACATTGCCGGATCTACTTTCGACTGGCAACAGCCTAACTTTAACAAAACTGACCTTACCGGAAAATACCAGGCTCTAGACGCATCATTTAATCCATATACACATTTGTTCAACTTCCAGAGTACCCCTTCTGTGTTAGCTGCCTCTTTAGGAGGGCGGAGATAAATGTCTCTCTGGAGCTGATGCCCCTGCAAAAAGGCAGCTTTTTAATCTATAGATTTGCATTCCCATGCCTTTGTGGCTAATAGAGCCAAGAAGATCTTTAAAATAACCTTTCCTGTCGTAGGTGAATCTACCCTTAAATCCTGATCTTCTAAATTTTCTTCAAATCCCCTTGCCACCAGCCTTTTTTTTTTGAAAATCTTTTTATTGGCTTTTCTCATATTTATAAACAGTTGTTGCTTATATACATTACATTTTTCTTACCCGCGCTAATTTGTTTTATTTTACAGACAGGTTTGTTTTGTCCTTCATTTGACTAATTGTATGTACATTTTGCTGCCCTCTGGATCGGTCTATGATATATCCCCTTCTTCCTACCCCCCCTCCCCGCCATTGGTTTCAGCACCTTTCTTCTCCCCCCCCCCCCCCCCCCCCCCCCCTCAGGTTGAACAGTCGTTTGGTTCTTTTTTTTTCTTTTTCCCTGGCTTACTCCTCGTTGCTGGCCTCGAACAGGTTTTGGAACAGGCCGACGAACTGCCCCTAAGTATCCAGGAAGCCTTCCTCTGACCCTCGGATGGCGTACTTAATCTTCTCCAGGTGGAAAAACTCTGAGAGGTCAGCGAGCCAGTCTGCAGCTTTGGGTGGTGCTGCCGATCGCCAGCCGAGCAGGATTCTCCGGCATGCGATTAGGGAAGCGAATGCAAGGGCGTTGGCCCCCTTCTCCATTTGTAGCTCTGGCTGCTCCGATACCCTGAAGATTGCCACTATTGGGCATGGCTTCACCCTCACCCCCACAACCTTGGACATTGCCTCGGAGAAGGCTGTCCAGAACCCACCAAGTTTGGGGCAAGCCCAAAACATGTTGGTGTGGTTGGCCGGGCCCCTCTGGCACCGTTCACATTTGTCCTCCACCTCTGGGAAGAACCTGCTCATTCGGGTTCTGGTCAGGTGCACTCTGTGCACCACTTTGAGCTGCATTAGGCTTAGCCTTGCGCAGGAGGAGGTGGAGCTCACCCTGCTCAGTGCTCCACTCCAGAGTTCCCATCCTACCTCTGTCCCCAGTTCATCCTCCCATTTTTGTATGGTCCCGTCCAGTGGTGTTCGGGCTCTGTCCAGTAGCTGTCCATATATTTTCCCACGTAGCCCCCCCTTCCCGCTGCTTGTGCCTATCAGATCCTCTAGTAGTGTGCTTTCTGGGGTACCCTACTGTCTCTTTGCGGAGGATGTGCTTTATTTGGAGGTGTCTCAATTCCTGTCCTCTTGATAGTTTCCATTTCCTCGTCAGTTCATCCAATGTCGCCAGTCTGCACCCTACGTAGAAGTCCCCGATCGTCAGTGTGCCCCCGTCCCGCCTCCATCTTTTAAAGGTGGTATTTAGCATGGCTGAGGGGACTCTCTGATTGCCGCAGATGGGGGCCATAAGGGACATTTTGGTTATCCCGCAGTGTTGTCTCAACCGGGTCCATGCTCTCAGCGTGGCTGCTACCACTGGGCTCGTTGTGTACCTTGTTGAGAAGGATGGGAGTGCTGCTGTGGCCAGGGCCCGAGGGCTGTTCCTTTACAGGATGCCTCCTCCATTTGTACCCAATCTGTGTCGGGTTCTTGTACCCATCCCCTCACTTTTTCTGCCATTGCTGCCCAGTGGTAGTATTGTAGGTTCGGTAGAGCCAGGCCCCTCTGACTTTCCCTCTTTGCAGTGTTGGTTTCGGAATTCTCGGGTTCTTGCCTGCCCACACAAATGCCATGATTAGCCTGTCTATGTTTTGGAAAAAGGCCTTGGGGATGAAGATCAGGATGATCTAAACAGGAAGAGGAACCTTGGTAGTACGTTCATCTTGATCGTCTGCACTCTTCCCGCCAGGGAGAGTGGGAGTGAGTCCCACCGTTGAAGGTCTTTTCTTACTTCCTCTACCAGGCTGGTCAGGTTCCACTTATGGATGCGTCCTGTCTCTGGCTATTTGGATCCCCAGTAACGGAATCTGTTCTGGGCCGTTTTGAACGGGAGCCGCTTCAGCTCTGTCCCTCCCCCTTTTGGGTTCACTGGGAATGTCTTGCTTTTGCCCAAGTTAGGTTTGTAGCCCGAGAAGGTTCCAAACTCTTTCAGTGTTTGCAGTATTGCCTTCAGTACCTCCTGTGGCTTCAAGACATAGAGGAGCAGGTAATCTGCATAGAGTGAAACTCTGTGCTCTCTGTCTCCTCTCCAGATTCCCTTCCAGCCTTTTGCGTCCCTTGTTCCTCTCTGTAGCTGGAAGTATTCAGAGCTGGTGGTGTTAGTTCGGACACTCGTTTTGGGAGTGTTGTACAGGAGCCTCACCCAGGCGGTGAATCCCGCTCCTAGCCCAAACCGTTCCAGTACCTCGAATAGAATAGAACATTACAGTGCAGTACAGGCCCTTCAGCCCTCGATTTTGCGCCGACCTGTGAAACCAATCTAAAGCCCATCTACACGGTTCCATTATCATCCATATGTTTATCCAATGACCACTTAAATGCCCTTAATGTTGACTAGTCCACTACTGTTGCAGGCAGGGCATTCCACGCCCCTACTACTCTCTGAGTAAAGAACCTACCTCTGACATCTGTCCTTTATCTATCTCCCCTCAATTTAAAGCTATGTCCCCTCGTGCTAGCCATCACCATCTGAAGAAAAAGGCTCTCACTGTCCACCCTATCTAATCCTCTGATCATCTTGTATGCCTCGATGAAGTCACCTCTTAATCTTCTTCTCTCGAATGAAAACAGCCTCAAGATCCTCAGCCTTTCCTCATAAGAACTTCCCTCCATACCAGGTAACATTCTGGTAAATCCCCTCTGCACCCTTTCCAATGCTTCCACCTCCTTCTTATAATGCGGCGACCAGAACTGCACGCAATACTCCAAATGCGGTCGCACCAGTTTTGTACAGCTGCAACATGACCTCATGGCTTCGAAACTCAATCCCTCTACCAATAAAAGCTAACACACGTACGCCTTCTTAACAACCCTATCAACCTGGGTGGCAACTTTCAGGGATCTATGTACTTGGACACCGAGATCTCTCTGCTCATCCACACTACCAAGAATCTTACCATTAGCCCAGTACTCTATTCCTGTTACTCCTTCCAAAATGAATCACCTCACACTTTTCTGCATTGAACTCTATTTGCCACTTCTCAGCCCAGCTCTGCAGCTTATCTATGAAATGAAAAAATGAAATGAAATGAAAATCACTTATTGTCACAAGTAGGCTTCAATGAAGTTCCTGTGAAAAGCACCTAGTCGCCACATTCCGGCGCCTGTTCGGGGAGGCTGGTCCGGGAATTGAATCGTGCTGCTGGCCTGCTTTAAAAGCCAGTGATTTAGCCCAGTGTGCTAAACCAGCCCCTCCGTAACCTGCAACATCATTCCGCACTGTCCACAACTCCACCGACTTTAGAGTCATCCGCAAATTTACTCACCCATCCTTCTACGCCCTCCTCCAGGTTATTTATAAAAATAACAAACAACAGTGGCCCCAAAACAGATCCTTGTGGTGCACCACTAGTAACTGAACTCCAGGCTGAACATTCCCTATCAACCACCACCATCTGTCTTCTTACAGCTAGACAATTTCTGATCCAAACCGCTAAATCACCCTCAATCCCATGCCTCCGTATATCCTGCAATAGCCTACCATGGGGAACCTTATCAAACGCTTTACTGAAATCCATATACACCACATCAACTGCTTTACCGTCGTCCACCTGTTTGGTCACATTCTCAAAGAACTCAATAAGGTTTGTGAGGCACGACCTACCCTTCACAAAACCGTGTTGACTATCCCGAATCAATTTATTCATTTCTAGATGATTATAAATCCTATCTCTTATAATCCTTTCCAAGACTTTGCCCAAGACAGACGTAAGGCTCACTGGTCTATAGTTACCGGGGTTGTCTCTACTCCCCTTCTTGAACAAGGGGACAACATTTGCTATCCTCCAGTCTTCCAGCACTATTCCTGTAGACAATGATGGCATAAAGATCAAAGCCAAAGGCTCTGCAATCTCCTCCCTAGCTTCCCAGAGAATCCTAGGATAAATTCCCATCCGGCCCAGGGGACTTATCTATTTTCACACTTTCCAGAATTGTTAACACCTCCTCCTTATGAACCTCAATCCCCACTAGTCTAGTAGCCAGTATTCTCCTCGACAAACTTTTGTCTTTTTCCTGTGTGAATACTGACGTAAAATATTCATTTAGTGCCTCTCCTATCTCCTCGGACTCCACGCACAACTTCCCACTACTGTCCTTGACTGGCCTACCCTTACCCTAGTCATTCTTTTATTCCTGACATATCTATAGAAAGCTTTAGGATTTTCCTTGATCCTACCTGCCAAGGACTTCTCATGTCCCCTCCTGGCCCTTCTTAGCTCTCTCTTTAGGTCCTTCCTGGCTAACTTGTAACTCTCAAGCGCCCTAACTGAACCTCCACGGCTCATCTTTACAGAAGCCTCCTTCTTCCTCTTGACAAGTGATTCAACTACTTTGTTAAACCACGGTTCCCTCGCTCGACCACTTCCTGTTTGCTTGACAGGTACATACGTATCAAGGACATGCAGTAGCTGTTCCTTGAACAAGCTCCAAATTTCAATTGTGCCCATCCCCTGCAGCTTCCTTCCCCATCCTATGCATCCTAAGTCTTGCCTAATCGCATCATAATTGCCCTTCCCCCAGCTATAACACTTGCCCTGCGGTAAATACCTATCCCTTTCCATCGCGAAAGTAAACGTAACCGAATTGTGGTCACTAACACCAAAGTGCTCGCCTACCTCCAAATCTAACACCTGTCCTGGTTCATTACCCAGTACCAAATCCAATGTGGCTTCGCCTCTTGTTGGCCTATCTATATACTGTGTCAGGATACCCTCCTGCACACATTGGACCAAAACTGACCCATCTAAAGTACTCGAACTATAGCGTTTCCAGTCAATATTTGGAAAGTTAAAGTTAAAGCATGCGCTAGCCTTGGGGGCAGGATGCCCCCTGCCAGTGAGTCTGCAAACATGTCCCTTAGGTGTGGGGCCAGGACTGTTTTGAATGTTTTGTAGAAGTCCGCCGGGAACCCGTCGGGTCCCGGTGCCTTCCCTGCCTGCATGGAGCTGATGCTCTCCATGATTTCTCCCAGGTCTATCGGTGCTTCCATCTACCCCCATCTGTCTTCCCCCACCACTGGCAGTTCCAGTCCGTCTAGGAACTATTTTATTCCCACATCCCCGTCGGGGAGCTCGGAGGTGTACAGTCTCCGGTAGAAGGTCTCGAATGCCCGATTTACCTTCTTTGGCTCTGTTATCAGTCTGCCTTTGCTATCCTTAACCTGCGCTATTTCCCTCGTGGCTGCCTGCTTTCTCAGCTGGTGAGCCAATAGGCGGCCAGCCTTGTCTCCGTGTTCGTAGAAGGTCCCCCGTGTCTGGTGGAGTTGGCACACTGCTTTCCTAATGGATAGCAGGTTAAAGCCCATTTGCAGCTTTTTCCTCTCCGCCAGCAGCTCTACAGTCGGGGCCTCGGAGTACTTTCTATCGACTTTCAGAATGGAGTCCACTAGCTGTTGCCTGGCCACCGTCTCTTCCCTATCTCTACTTGCCTTGTAGGCTATGATCTCTCCTCTGATCATGGCCTTCAGTGCCTCCCAGAATGTGGAGGGTGAGACCTCCCCGTTTTGGCTGTTACTAACGTAATCGCCTATGGCCTGCGATATTTTTTGGCAGAAAGCCTTGTCGGTCAGGAGGTCCGTGTCCAGCCTCCTTGTGGGGCGCCGGGCCCGGCCTGTCTCCAACCTCACATCCATATAATGTGGAGCGTGGTCGGAGATAATGATCGCGGAGTAATCTGTTCCCGTGATCCCTGGAAGCACCGATTTCCCCACTGCAAAGAAGTCGATACGGGTGTATACCTTGTGCACCTGTGAAAAGAACGAGAACTCCTTTTCTCCCAGGTGCAGGAACCTCCATGGGTCCACTGCCCCCATCTGTTCCATGAAGGCCCCTAGCTCCCTAGCCATGCCAGACGTTTTTCCCGTTCTGGGGTTTGATCAGTCGGTCAGTGGGTCAAGTACGGGGATTTCTGCCATGGTCTTCTTTATGAATTCTGAGTCGGCCCAGTTGGGAGCGTACACATTTACCAGTATGACAGGTGGCCCTTCCAGACACCGCTGACCATGACGTACCTTCCCCCTGGGTCTGTAACTGTCTTGGTTCCCGTAAACCTCGTCCTTTTGCTAATTAATATTGCTACCCCTCTAGTCCTCGTCCCGTCGCATGAGTGGTACGTCTGTCACACCGAGCCCTTCCTGACCAGCAGTCGGTCCTTCTTCCTCAGGTGCGTCTCTTTTAGGTAGATTATGTCTGCTTTTAGGCTTCTTAGGTGGGCGAACACTCTGGATATTTTCAATGGGCCGTTGAGTCCCCTTACATTGCAGGTAACAATCCTGGTGCGGGGTTTCTGACACCCGGTCCTGTGGCATCACCTATACTTACCTGGTGGACGCACCTGTGGTAGTCACCACTGATTTACCTATTGTATATATAGGATGTTGATATAGGTGCTTTACGGTTAGGCCCCTGTACTACAGGTACGGGGGTAGATCCCTGCCTGCTGGCTCCGCCCAGTAGGCGGAGTATAAATATGTGTGCTCCCAGTACAGCAGCCATTTCGTCAGTTGCTGTAGGAGGCCACACATCTCAGTGTAATAAAGCCTCGATTACATCCTACTCTCGTCTTTGTGTAATTGATCGTGCATCAATTTATTACACTGAGTTTTCAGAAGATGGACCTCCGCATCAAGCCGGATCGCCTGCAGCTGCATCCGCAAGCAGACAACGCCAAAAAGGACTTTGAACATTGGCTAGCCTGTTTTGAAGCGTACATCGGGTCTACGGCAGACGAAATTCCAGAAGCACAGAACCTCCAGATCCTTTACACGCGGCTGAGCTCCAACGTCTTTCCACTTGTCCAGGACGCGCCGACCTACGCAGAGGCCATGGCGCTACTGAAGGCAAACTACACTCAGCGGACTAACACACTCTACGCCAGGAACCTCCTCTCCACGCGGTGTCAACTTCCCGGTGAGTTTTTGGAAGATTTCTGGCGCGCCCTGCTCCCCCTAGTTAGAGACTGGGACTGTCAGATCATCAATCGGTGCACGCAGCTCGACTCGTACCCCCTCCCACGCATATCTGATATGGTCAATCAGATTGCACAGTACCGGGTCTTCTCGACAGTGGACCAGAAATCTGCCTACCACTATCTGCCCATCCGCAAGGCGGACCGCCCACACACTGCGTTCGAGGCAGACGCCCGCGTTTACCACTTTCTTAGGGTTCCCTTCGGCGTCACCAACGGGGTCTCGGTCTTCCAACGGGAGATGGACTGAATGGTTGACCGGTACGGGCTGCAGGCCGTTTCTCGTACCTGGACAATGTCACCATCTGCGGCCACGATCAGCAGGACCATGACACCAACCGTGCCAAATTTCTTCACACCGCCAATCTCCTCAAACTCACGTATAACAAGGAAAAGTGCGTGTTCAGCACGAACCGCCTAGCCATCCTTGGCTATGTGGTCCAGAATGGAGTTCTGGGGCCCGACCCCGATCGCATGCGCCCCGTCATGGAACTCCCTCTCCCCCACTGCCCTAAGGTCTTCAAACGTTGTCTAGGGTTCTTTTCGTATTACGCCCAGTGGGTCCCAAACTATGCGGACAAGGCCCGCCCACTCATTCAATCCACTGTTTTTCCTCTGACGGCCGAGGCTCACCAGGCATTTAACTGTATCAAGGCCGACATCGCCAAGACCGTGATGCACGCGGTCGACGAGACGCTCACCTTCCAAGTCGAGAGCGATGCATCAGACGTCGCTCTGGCCGCCACCCTCAACCAGGCATTCTTTTCCCGCACCCTCCATGCCTCCGAAATTCGGCACTCCTCCGTCGAAAAAGAGGCCCAAGCCATCGTTGAAGCTGTGCGGCATTGGAGGCATTACCTGGCCGGCAGGAGATTCACGCTCCTCACTGACCAACAGTCGGTTGTCTTCATGTTTAATAACACACAGCGGGGCAAGATCAAAAATGATAAAATCTTGAGGTGGAGGATCGAGCTCTTCACCTACAATTACGAGATTTTGTATCGCCCCGGTAAGCTCAACGAGCTCCCCGATGCCCTATCCCGAGTTACATGTGCCAGCGCACAAGTGGACCAACTCCGGACCCTGCACGACAACCTCTGTCACCCAGGGGGGGTCACACGTTTTTACCATTTCATCAAGGCCCGCAACCTGCCCTACTCCATCGAGGAAGTCAGGGCGATCACCAGAGACTGCCAGGTCTGCACCGAGTTTAAACCACACTTCTACCGGCCAGGCCGTGCGCGCCTGGTGAAGGCCTCCCGCCCATTTGAATGCCTCAGCGTGGACTTCAAAGGGCCCCTCCCCTCCACCTACCACAACACGTACTTTCTCAGTGTGGTCGATGAATATTCCCGATTTCCCTTTGCCGTCCCATGCACCGACATGACGTCTGCCACCGTCATCAAAGTCCTCAACACCATCTTCGTTCTGTTCGGCTTCCCCGCCTACGTCCACAGCGACCGGGGATCCTCATTCATGAGCGATGAGCTGCGCCAGTACCTGCTCAACAGGGGAATTGCCCCAAGCAGGACGACCAGCTACAACCCCAGGGGAATCAGGCAGGTGGAGAGGGAGAATGGGATGGTCTGGAGGGCCATCCAGCTGGCCCTACGGTCCAGAAATCTCCCAGCCTCCCGCTGGCAGGAGGTCCTCCCCGGCGCACTTCACTCCATTCTGTCACTCCTGTGCACCACAACTAATGAAACCCCCCATGAACGTTTCTTTGCCTTCCCTAGGAAGTCAACCTCCGGGGTTTCACTCCCGACATGGTTGGCAGCTCCAAGACCCGTTCTCCTCCGTAGACATTTCGACTCCACAAGGCGGACCCGTTGGTTGAGAGGGTACAGCGACTTCAAGCTAACCTGCAGTACGCCTATGTAGCGTACCCCGATGGCCGCCAAGACACAGTCTCCCTCAGGGACCTGGCACTAGCTGGTTCCACACACACACCCCCTCCGACCCGGCGCCACCCTCCGTCCCCCCGGCGCACCACACCGCAGCCTCTGCTCCGGGACAATCCGTCCTCCCCTTGCTCACACCCGGGGATGAAGAGGATTTTGACATGCTCCCGGAGTCATCGAAGACCAAGCTGCCGCCGGAGTCACCACCAGCACTGCGGTGCTCTCAATGACAGATCAAGGCACCGGACCGCCTGAATTTGTAATATTATCTGTACTTTTAAAACACAACTTTCTGTATATAGTTCTCCACCACCCCCGCCGGACTCATTTCTTTAACAGGGGTGAATGTGGTAGGCACCACTGATGTATATATTGTATGTATAGGATGTTGATATAGGTGCTTTATGGTAAGGCCCCTGTACTACAGGTATGGAGGTAGATCCCTGCCTGCTGGCTCCGGCCAGTAGGCAGAGTATAAATATGTGTGCTCCCAGTACAGCAACCATTTTGTCAGCTGCTGTAGGAGGCCACACATCTCACTGTAATAAAGCCTCGATTACATCCGACTCTCGTCTTTGTGTAATTGATCGTGCATCAACGCCCCAGCACTCAGGGGTTTCCCTTTGCCCATGGGGCACCCAATGTGGCCACCAGCTGTGTGTACGCCACACGGGTGTGCCCCTTCCCCACCCAGGGTCTCCGTCCGCCCTGATGCCCTCGCGAGTGGCTGTTTGCGGAGCCCTCTTGGTTCCTCGCCCTGCTCTATGCCCGCCGAGGCCTATGTCTGTACTGCTTCACTGTCTCACCCTTGTCTTTGCTTCTCTTTTGTTCTGCGCTCTCCGCCAGACTCCTCTATCCCCCCAGCCCCTGTCCCTATGTCCGCCCTGCTTTCTCTCTCCCCCTTCTGCCCCCCCTCCCCTCCTTGTGCCAGATGCTCCCCCTCCGCTGAGAGGGGTGCCGCGGCCCTTCTTCCTTCCTGCCCTCCCGTGCTGGCCCTCCTCGCTACTACGGTGGACCTCCTCCCAGTATTTGCCCAGTTCTGGCCCTGTTTAACCTTTCTCCTACTGGCCCTTGTTTCACCCTCCTGTTTGCTTTCCTCACCCTTGTTCCCCTCGCTCCACACCACCCCCCCATTGCACTGAGGGAGGAGACAAGCTCTGAGACAAGACAGCACAGTCCCGCGCAAGGCATAACACACATGTGCACAGTTCATGAGTCCATTGTCCTTATTTGCGGTCTGTTCTCCGCTCTTTGTTCTGGTTTCCCCTTCCTTTTCCATCCCCATCTCTTTCAATGTGGTTGCGCGTGCTCCTCCCCCAGCTTGTTCGCTCTAACAAACTCATCAGCCGCCGCTGGGGTGTTAAAATACAGCTCTTTCCTCTCAAATGTTACCCAGAGTTTGGCCGGGAATAACATCCCAAATTTTACCTTGCTTTTGTGCAGTGCTGATTTTGCCTTGTAGAACTCAGCCCTTTTTCTGGCCAGGTCCGCCCCAATGTCCTGATACACCCTGATGGTCTCCCCTTCCCACGTGCTCTGTTTCATTTGCCAGGCCCACTTTAGGATTCTCTCCCCGTCTTGGAATTGGTGCAGCTTCGCAATAATTGCTCTGGGTTGGTCCCTGGCTTTGGGCTTGGGTCGGAGCGACCTGTGTGCCCTGTCTATTTCCAGTGGGTTTGGGAATACCTCCTTTCCCACCAACTTACCCATCAATTGGGTGATGTAGCCTGTTGGGTCTCTGCCCTCTATCCCCTCTGGCAGACCCACTATTTTAATGTTCTGCCGTCTGGACCTATTTTCCTGGTCCTCCACTTTCCCTCTTAGGATCCCCTGGGCCATTACTAACCTTTTGATCTCGGCTTCTAGAGTTGTCACCCTGTCGCTGTGGTCCGAGGCGGCCCTCTCCAACTCCAGAATCATTTTTTTCTGCACCTTCACTTCCCTTCCCAGGCCTTCGATGGTCTGCTGCATTTTGTGCGCGTCTCCTTCATCATTGCTTGGAGCTCTGACCAGAGCGCCTCCTTTATGCTGGTCGCTGCGTCCTACTCATGCTCGCTGCTTGGTCCGTCATCGCTTTCTCTTCCAGGCTCGCCTGTATCTCCGTCTTGTCTTGTGGGGCCGCCTGTCTGCGCATCCGCCGCTCATGCACCTTACCCTCGCTGCTGCTGCTTGTGTCTCGCTGTCCCTTCACCTTGGTGTTTTTCTTTCCTCCAGCCATCTGTCTGTCTCTCTTTCTATCCCCGCTGTTGTTCCTTCCCCTGGGGTTGCGCTCACTTACCCCGCTCCTCTGCTCTCGCTGGGTCTGCCTCGGGCTTTGGGTTTCCCTTTTTGTTTTTTGTTGGGGGGGGGAGCGGGGAGGGGGGTTGTCGTTGGTTACCTTCCTCCCTTCCTTCACTTTTGCCGATGGTGAGGACAAGACCAAGTTCCAGACCACCTTAGCCAAATTCGACAGTCACTGTGAAGTCGAAACGAATGAGAGCTTTGAGCGTTATGTCTTCCAGCAGCACTTTCAGGGTAAGGATGAGCCTTTCCAGTCTTTTATCACTCATCTTTGCATTCTAGCGCACTCCTGCAACTACGGTGACACCGCTGACTCCCTCACCAGGGATCAGAACGTGTTTGGCGCCCACTCCGATGCCCTGCGGGAGCAGCTCCTAAAAATAGCCATCGAGACGTGCAAAGTCCATGAGCAGGCGAACAGTCGCTATGCCCGCCTTAAGACGGCAGAGCAGGACCAACTTGCCTCCGACGCGGCTGAGCGTGTACAGGCCATCGCCCGAATGCGGAGCCTCAGCATCGATGAAGGCGGCCATTTTGCGCGCTTTTCCAGGGGTCCCAGGCATGCGCACCACGGTCGGGTAAACAAAACGGTGCGCACGCCGGCTGACCGCACTGCGCATGTGCGACGACGCACGGAGCGTCACGACGTCGACGTGATGACGTGCCCGAATTGTGGCACCGCCCATTTAAAGCGGCAATGCCCTGCAAGAGGCAGGCGATGTTTAAACTGTAAGAAGCCTGGCCATTGTGTGGCCTTGTGCAGGTCTGCACCTCCGATAGTGGGCCAGCGATCCCAGTTCCAAAGCCGATGCGTTCGAAGTGTGCAGCAAAGGCTGCTGGATTTGGAACCTGATCCCGCCATGAATCCAGAGGACGACAGTCCGGAGTTCCCATATCGAGTGGGCATCATTACCATGCATGACAAGGCCTCCTCGCATTCATAAACACACGCACCCATCCAGAATGTGGATTCTGCGGACGAGTGGCGTGCAATAGTATAAGTCAACCATTGCAGCATTTGGTTCAAGCTGGGCACCGGTGCTTCGGCCAATCTAATATCCCAAGCAGATCTTGCTCGTATCCAAAGGCAGCCAACAATTCTTACACCAGCCTGCCAGCTGCTTGACTATAATGGCAATGCCATCACTGCGTTAGGGTCCTGTCACCTGCATGTATCCAACAAGGCCATCAAGGCCACTTTGCTGTTTGAGATTGTCAAGACCAACAAGGCTTCCCTTGCTTGGTGCCCATGCATGCAAGCTACTCCATCTCGCCCAGCGTGTACATGCCATGTCCTCTGCCAACATCACTCTTCAGGCCGACATTGAGGAGCTACTGTTGCAATACTCGGATGTGTTCAGTGGGATGGGTACGCTGCCCTATCGCTATAAAAGTTTGCTCAGGCCTGATGCCACGCCTGTAATCCATGCGCCACGCCGGGTGCCAGTGCCTCTAAAGGACCGTCTAAAGGCGCATCTGCAGGAGCTCCAAGATCAGGGTATAATATCTAAGGTGATGGAACCAACTGACCGGGTCAGCTCGATGGTCTGTGTCAAGAAGCCCTCTGGAGAACTGCGCATTTGTATCGATCCCAAGGATCTGAACCGTAACATCATGCGGGAACACTACCCGATCCCGAAGCGGGAGGAGATGAAAAGTGAGATGGCACATGCCAAATTCTTTACAAAGCTGGATGCATCGCGTGGCTTCTGGCAGATATAACTGGACGAGTCCAGCAGGAAGCTCTGCACGTTTAATACACCTTTCGGAAGGTATTGCTACAGCCGCATGCCGTTTGTTATTGTTTCGGCCTCTGAAATCTTTCATCGAATAATGGAACAAATGCTAGAGGCATTGAGGGTGTGCGGGTTTATGTTGATGATGTCACCATATGGTCCACGACCCCGGAGGAACATATTTCTCATCTGCAACAAGTCTTCAGACGTATACATGCCAACGGCCTGAAGTTAAACAAAACCAAATGTTCCTTTGGCATGTCATCAATTAAGTTTCTGGGTGATCAGATATTCCATCAGGGTGTGTAACCGGATTCGGACAAAGTCAAGGCCATCAACACAATGAAGATCCGAGAAGACAAAAAGGCGGTCCTCCGTTTCCTGGGCATGGTAAATTTATTGGGGAAGTTCATTCCTAACCTCGCTTCACACACCACACTCTCAGGCATCTGCTGAAGAAGTCCACCACTTTCCAGTGGCTACCCGCATATCAAGCAGAGTGGCTTGAGTTGAAAGCGAAGCTAACCACCGCTCCGGTTCTAGGTTTTTTTGACTTAGCGCGGGAGACTAAAATCTTCACAGATGCCAGCCAGGACATCACTGGGGCGGTGCTCCTCCAGAAGGCCAACACCTCATCCTAGGCTCCAGAGGCCTACGTGTCAAGGGCCATGACCCCCACTGAGCAAAGATATGCTCAGATAGAGAAAGAATGCCTGGGCCTTCTCACTAGCATTGTGAAATTCCACGATTATGTCTATGGCCTGCCAACCTTTACAGTAGAGACGGACCACAGACCCCTAGTGCATATCATACACATGGACTTGAATGACATGACGCCCAGGCTCCAGCGCATTCTCCTTCGACTCCACAGGTATGATTTCGAACTGGTTTACACATCTGAAAGGAGCTATTCATCGCGGATGCCCTGTCGCGTGCCATCACCTCGCCATGTGAGCAGGTAGACTTCATACAGCAAATTGAGGCACAGGTGCAACTGTGTGCCAGAACCCTCCTGGCATCCGACGAACGACTCGTCATCATTCGAGAAGAGACCGCCAAGGACGCTCTTCTGCAGCGGGTCATACATCACCTCACGAATGGCTGGCAGAAAGGGCAATGCCCCCAGTTCTATAATGTAAACAGTTGTCGAGGGTAGTTGACCTTTTCACGTCAATGGGCGTGACTACGTCCTCATAATTGATTACTTCTCCAGTTACCCCGAGGTAGTGAAACTGTCCGACCTAACATCCAGGACTGTCATGAAGGCCTGCAAAGAGGTATTTTCCAGGCATGGTATCCCGCTCACGGTTATGAGTGACAACGGTCCCTGTTTTTATAGTCAAGAATGGTCCAACTTCGCAAAGCAATACCAGTTCCAGCACATCACCTCGAGTCCGCATTACCCGCAATCTAATGGGAAGGTCGAAAAAGACGTCCACTTCGTGAAGCAAATGCTCTGCAAGGCTGCGGACTCAGCTTCGGACTTTATTCTTGCTCTTCTGGCGTACCGGGCAACATCTCTGTCCAACGGTATGTCTCCAGCACAGCTCCTTATGAATCGTAGCCTGCGGACGACTGTTCCGGCCATTCATTTACCTGACCCGGATCACCTTCCAGTGCTGCAAAAGATGCAGCAAATCAGAACCCGGCAAAAGCTGACATATGATGCTCATGCTACTGATCTGTCCGTGCTCTCTCCGAAGGACGCTGTTCGCATCAAGTTGCCTGGTGGAGGCTGGTCAGCTCCAGCTGTTGTTGTTCAACAGGCTGCTCCCAGGTCGTTTGTGGTTCGCATGGCTGATGGATCCATTGTCAGGCGCAACAGAAGGGCACTACGCAAACTTGCCTACCCACCACCGGATCTCACGTTCCCAGATGTCGTTATGCCTTATCCGGACACCTCGCTCCACGAGGCCACAAATCTGGCTGCATACCAGCCTCTCAAGACGCCATCATCCCCACCTCCACCTCTCAGGCGGTCAACAAGAATCCGACACCAGCCCCAATGACTGGACTTATAAATAGTTACTTTGTATATATACTGTTATGTTTATGCACGCTAGACACCTTACATGTACATATGCATTCACTCACCAATTGCTGTAAATAATTACTTCTATAAATATGTCGTAAATGCTCTAAGCAACCGACAAATCTTTTTTAAAAGGGGGATGTCATAATATGCACCCATGCACATCATGAGGTAAAAGCAGGCAATGACAGACACCCAGGGGAGCCAATCAATATACAGAACAGAACACAACCAATCACCAGGCAGAACACCAGAGGGGGGCTTCCAGCTATAAACCACACGAGGCGTCAGCACTCTGCCTCTTTTCCACTGGTGACACCTGTAGTGACAGTCAGGGTGTACATATCATTCAACACCTTCTACACGTGGATCAGAGCTAGACTGGTCTAGATAGTTAGAGTTAGTTTACTGAGAGTAGTAGAGAGTTAACCCACAGGCAGCTGTGTGCTTTGTTACTGAAGTTCAATAAATCTTATTGAACCAACGCCTACGTTTGGTGTATGCTTTATCCTTTATCTGCATCGTGTTGCAGTCCGTGTTACCCCAAGGTGAATAACACAATATTATTTACTTTTATTTTTTCCCCTTATTCTTCTCTTTTTTTATTCACTTCCTTCTCACTGGGTCAGGAGGGTTTGGGAGAGATGTTTCCTGGTGCGGACTGGAGTCCCTATTTGTCTCGCCGCTCACCCGTGGTCACTGCCGGTCCGTTGCAGGGAGGGGGGTCCCCCTCTCTCTCTCTTCTGCTCGTTGGCCTCGCTGGCTCCATTCCCGAGCACTTGAGTCTCTGGCTTTGCGGTCCGGGCTGCCGCTTCTCTTCTGCCACCCACGTTCTGCTGTGCGGGGTGGGTGGCTCGGTCGAGCAGGCTCGCAGACTTGCGCTCTTAGGTGCTAATTCTGTCTGGGGACGCGACTCTCCTCGGCCGCTTCTGAGCCTCCGGCTCCGGTTCCTCCCGCACCTTTTTAAAAATATCCTCCGGCTCCTCTCCCAGGGCCTCAGCTTACCATCAGTCCGGTCCCTTGCGACTTTTTTTCCCTTCCTGTTCGTACCTTCGGGGGAGCGCTGCGTGGGTTCTTTCTTAAAACAAGAATAAAAATGCCCCCGGGACTAAACAAACAAACAAAACAAAAAAAACAACCCTGAAAGTTTAGTCCTTTAGCAGGAGCTGCCCCATGCACGTCTTCCCCCTACAGAGCTCTACCGGATGTCCCCTTGCCACCAGCCTGGCCTTTGCCTTATAAGTTCCATCCGGAAGAACCTTTTCCATGCAAATCCATCTGTGGGATAGAGCTCTTTGTCCCCTATCCGGTACTTCCGTGTATACCCCAAATTCACTCCAACTATGCAATTCTTGCTGTTTGGCATCTTTGAGAACTTTCTCATCTAATTTATTGGAAGCCATCAAATTCCTCACGTGCATGTGGGCTTCTAGTCTTAATAGTATTCGTAGTCTTACTCATGTTCCAAGATTTTGATAAACTATGTCCCCTCTCCCGCCTGGTATCTCGTTCTGCACTGTTACTGCTTGATCTTTCCCTACTGCTGTGGGAGGTCCTTTCAATAGTTCTCGACCTTTTCCTGCAGACCTGTTCACTATCCGATGTATTATCTGAACTGGCACTGCGTTTCTGTGCCCTCCATTTTTGAACTTCGTGTTCCCAATCCATTGTCTTGACTCCTTCCCCTGAATGCTGTACATTCAGCCAATGTTTATACTTTCCAGTGGCCTTCCCTGCTCTACTAATAAAAGTTGCATCCTTCCATTGACTAGACCCTTCAGGCAAGTATGTCACTTTTGTACCAATTTTTGGCAGTTGTCCTTTCGGAAAAATGGCCTGTTCTAATTCATCAGAAGTGTTGTGTTCCTCTCCAGAAACCCTGTCTATATCAGTTAGCTGTTCCTCATGGTTCTGTAACACGTGCATACCAGATGACTCTGGTTCTTCGTCATGTCTGTCTGCTCTGTCTAAATTTAAAAATTTGTAATCTGTCCCCATTATCCTTGATGAATGTACCCTAACAGTTTAATTGCCATTTTGCAAAATAATTGTTTTGCCATCTATGCCTATGATCTTCCCTGGTCCTTTCCATTCATTAAAATTGTCTCATAGTATACTATGTCTCCTTGCTGAAAAACGGTATTTGATGGCCGTTCATTATGTCTTAAAGCTTTGCGAATTCTTTCAGAGACTTCTGCTTCCAAAAAAGCTTTTCTACTGCTATTTAATGCATTTAAATGCTCAGCAAAGGCAGAGCTAATTGTAGTCCCTTCTGTAGACGCCAGGTATTTCGAATACAACTAGTATAGGTAAAAGATAGCTGTTTAAGCATAAATATTAGGCCCCAGTTTTAAATACCCATTTATACAGCATAATTCACTTTTACTGAAGTCCGTTGTTCTGGCAAATGCATATTTTCATTGACAGTGTGACATTAAAACAGCACAGTTGCAAAACAATTTGACACTGCTTGTGCTAATTGTCAAGGCCAAGGACTGAGTTCCATGGCAACGAGGTGGCAAGAGTCCAATGCAGTTTGTAAGAGCATTGAATCATATATATATTACTCAATCTTTCTCGATATGAAGTCTCAATTGTTACATTAGCCAAGCCAGATTAAAGATTAGCAGAATATCACATTCCATAACATGTAGACATGAAACAATGAAAAAGCTGATGTTGCACATTGAAGATGGACGGCTTGCCATCAAATCAAATGTGTTTGAGTCTAACCCAAACCAATTAAGATTATATTGGGGTGTGATTAGATGACTTAAGATAGATATGAAAGTGTATAACTGAAAAGTTTCCGCCCGCCATTTTAGTGTTGTCTTAGTGTGTTGTCTTTGTGTTGTGTTGTCTTTAGGGTGTTGAGGTGTGTTGTCTTTGGTGTGTTGTCTTTCTGTTAGTTTAGTCAGTTTTGTCCTTAATAGTCTCCATTTTAGAAGATGTCTTTTGGGGGTCCTGTCAGACTACCAGTCTGTGTCAGTGATGTTAGTCCACTTTTGACTTTGAGTTTGAGTTTAGCTGAAGATTAGCTCTCTCTCTCTTTTCATGTTTCATTGCCAGACTTTGACCGTTTAAAAGTTACTTTCGAGCTGTCTGCCTAAGCAAAGAAAGATAACGTCTGTAATTCTCTGAAAGCTTCGAATTGTCTACGAATTGCCTTTTAAATGACTTTCAAATTGTAATCAAGCGACTACAAATAAAACAATTCTTTTTGGCACCTGAGAAGTTTTAACTGAAATTTCTGCTGAGTTCCAGTATTCGCAAAGTGCTACTGATAACCGAATAACAGAGATAATATAAATTCCTTCAACTTTACACAGTCGAATAATACAAGGAATCGAACAACTTGGCATAGTCCAAAAATATTACAAATCTTACAACTTGTCGTATTGCGCCAGGACTTTGATTCATCAACTAAGCTTCCCCCAAACTTGGGGGAACTTCGACAGGTCAAGATCCCATAAATTATAAGATTCCAAGCTGGAGGCTGGTCATCTAAAATGGACGGAATTTTAGGATTTCTACCACACACTAATTGATAGGGACTATAGTCCCCAACCATGTGCAATGAATTCTTTGCATGTACCGCCCATGCTAAAGCTGAATTTAACTTGCAGTTTGGTCTATCTGCCAAAATATTCCAGAGCATGTCATCTATTACCGCATGGTTTCTTTCACACACACCATTACTAAATGGGCTTTCCACAGCGTATTCATAACTGTGATATTCACGTTTTCACACATATCCCTAAACCCATCATTAGCAAATTCTCCCCCATTGTCCTTTAGGAATTTTGCCGGTGGGCCCATTCCTGTCCCTATCCATTTTTCCACGATTTGATCCAGAATTACTCTCTTTTCTTTACTTCGTACAATCGTTGATTGACTAAATCTGGTTGCTAAATCGACAAAATGCAAAATAAATATATTATTGGCTTTATCCCAGATCTTAAGGTCCATGGCCACAATATTGATAAAATCTCTGGCCAAAGGTAGGGTTACTATCGGTCGTGCTGGTGTCTTTCTGTACTTACTACAAACTTGACAGCGATCACTAACCTGTTCGATCAGTTTAGTATAGTCTTCATCCCTTACCCCTGCATCCTTTAATACATTTTCCAGCCTCCGAGTTGCTCACTCTAGCACAGTCAAGTAATTTAAAGGCCAACACAGACTGTGGAAATTCCAGGTTGTGTTTCTGCAGCCTTTTATATAGGCTGCCAAATTCCATTATATAGTCTTCCATGGAAAAAAAACTCTATTTTCCGGAACCTATCACAATCCGACCATGCTTCATATGCACTTAACAAGTCATCCTTTTCATAAATCTTATCCATATAATGTAATAGAGTCTCCAGACCTTTTTCTGAGTCTAACTCTTCCAATTCCAGCTCAGAAAACATTTTGCTTCGGATTTTACTGTCATAAGGTAGAGAAAGAGCCAATGCCATACCTTGTTTTCTCTTTATCAAGGTAGTTACCTTAGTCCACATAACTACTGCACTTCTCCATTGTTTGTACGATCCCCTTTCAGAACATAAGGGGGGGGGGGGGTAGTCATATCCGGCCCATCTTTACCCTAGGTTCAGCCATATATCTTCTTTTTTTTTTCTTCTCACTCACTCCTTGATTTGGTCTGGAAAAGTTGTATCTTTCAACCCTTCACATTTGCACAGCAACCATCCTCTGCTACCATTTGTTAGACGTTTAGCTGCTGTTGTATAAAGATCAAAGGTACTGCTCCTTTTTACAAACACCTTTATTTCACTTTAACAGACTCTGCACAAAACTCTACCTTCCCATCACCTGACACAAAGGCCACCTGAAGCCTCTTTACATATCAGTGTCAATTATTGGATACTTAACATAAATGAGACAACTAATTGGAATGTCTCTTCACCCATTACTTAACAGGCCAGGGCGGGTTCCGAAGGTAAGCTGGCATAGTCCTGTTGGCAAGTTGGCAAAAGTGGGTTCCAGTGAAAAAGATTTGAAAAACACTGGTCCAGTAGAAGATAAATCTTTGCCCTTATTAAACTAATTTCCCATATAAGACTCACCCCTGTTCCTGTGACTTTGTGTCCTAAGTTTTTATCTTTTACTAGACTTTTTGTGCATACTTAAGCTTCTTAAGCAGATTTATACACCTCATTAGCCTCCAATCCTTCTAATATGCATGGAAGAAGCTGAAAAGGAAAACATATAGAACATAGAAAATACAGCACAGAACAGGCCCTTCGGCCCACGATGTTGTGCCGAACTTTTGTCCTAGATTAAGAACAAATTAATCTACACCCCATCATTCTACCATAATCCATGTACCTATCCAATAGCCACTTGAAGGTCCCTAATGTTTCTGACTCAACTACTTCCACAGGCAGTGCATTCCATGCCTCCACTACTCTCTGGGTAAACAACCTACATTTGACATCCCCCCTATATCTTCCACCATTCACCTTAAATTTATGCCCCTTTGTAATGGTTTGTTCTACCCGGGGAAAAAGTCTCTGACTGTCTACTCTATCTATTCCCCTGATCATCTTATAAACCTCTATCAAGTCTCCCCTCATCCTTCTCCGTTCTATTGAGAAAAGATCTAGCACCCTCAACCTTTCCTCGTAAGACCTACTACTTTCCATTCCAGGCAACATCCTTCATAGCATTTGTATAAATATATACGGAGTCAGCACAGCTACACCTTGAATATCAAGCTGATGGTATAGAAGTATTTATAAATTTGGACTTTCCATCGTGAGAGTGATAGCCTGTAAAAAGTAGATTCATATTTTCATGGGTCCATTAATCTGCTGTTGGAACAAGCAAGTTGATTTTGGCAGCACAAATGCAGAGTTTCAGCAGGAATGTTGCCATGCCAGAAACTAAACTCTTAAATGCCAAATGTACAAATACCAGTAATTCATCAAACGATATCACATTTAAGACAGGAATGAGAAGGAATTTCCTCTCTCAGAGGGAGCAAATCTGTGGAATTCTTTTCCACAGAGAGTTGTAGAGGCTGGGTTGTTAAGTATGTTCAAGACTGAGGTAGGCAGATTTTTAATCAGTAAGGGAATCAAGGGCTATGGGATAAGATGGGAAAACGGAGTTGAGGATTATCATTTCAGATCAGCCATGAATGGCAGAGCAGACACAGTGGCCGAATGGCCGACTTCTGCTCCTACGTCTTATGGTCTTATTTCAGAGAGCTAGACATGCTAATGGCACTGAAAGAAAAAATTCAACAGGTTCCATAAGCATCATCTGTGATTTACAAAAACACGGTTATTGGCAAGACAAAATTAGAGGTAGAGCAGACCTGGTGGCAGCTAGTACAATGTCATGACAACAATGGGCAATTAGGGATGGGGAAAAAAATTGCTGGCCTAGCCAGTTACAGCCATGACCCACGAAAATAAAAAAAGTATTTTACTTGTTGCTCTCATTTTTAAAATAAATGCCTGTGTGAATGGAGCAAACAGTCACAGAATCCCATAATTGCTGCAGCAACTGACCAACTCCCATCAGATCTTGTGATGAGTGAAAAAGACTCGGGGTTTCTGCTTTGCACTTATCAATTTACAGTAGATACATCAGTTTCACAGAATAGTTTCAACACAGGAAGCCATTTGGCCCATCTTGTCCGGTTTGGCTTTCCAAAGGAACAATTGATCTACTGTCATTCCTCAACCATCTCCTCGTAGCCTTGCATGGCTCTCTGAAGGAACAATTCACCTAGTGCCATTCCTCCGCCATCTCCCTGTAGCCATGTCCATACTTCCTTTTCAGATAATAATCCTGTGAGAAGTTTCTGATGATTGTCAATCATCCTTGATGTGACAGTCATCCAGGTGTACATGAGTGACCTTGTGCTTTGCAATATGTGTAAGGATGCATATGTTAGTGCACACAATGCAGAAGTCAGGATACATGCATTACTATATGCATTGTGTGTAAATAGGGCTACGTGTTATGATGAATATAACTGTGAAAATTAACAGCTAATCAAAGAGGACATACTATCATAATGAACAGAGCAAATGCTGGAAATACTTAGTAGGTATGGCAGCATCTACAGAGAGAGAAATGGGGGAGGGGAGGGGGTGGATTTTATGGGGCCTTCAAGGGCCAGAGACTTGACGGTAAAGGTAAGTTAATTAGGCAAGAACTGGAATTTAGAGATTAGCTCACTAACATAGTATGGTAGGTCAGGCCTCATGCCTTTCTGTGGCAGGTTTCTACTTGTAATTCATTTGCAATTCATGAATATTCATTTTATTAAATCTGTAATTACTTTGCAATTATGTCCTACCTTCATGATAAAGTCAGCGACCCCCGAGAATCTTGTGGCACCCGGTTCACATTCAATTAAAGGTAGCCTGCAATAATTGGCTTCATGCATTTGTGTCTGAGGTTAGTGTTTTTTCTTGTTGAACTCTGCGACACAAGAGAGCAGGAGAATGATAGCTTGCAAGGAGACTCATTACTGGCAGGGATGAGTCAGTTGTTCAGTGGAGGGTATAGTGTGGTTTGGAGGCATGGCAGAATAAAGTGAGAAGGCGTTGATGTCCTGGGTATAGTGGCAGGTAGTGGGAACAGTCAGTCAAGGGAAGAATATGAGAGATCCTAACAGCAGTGTCAGTACTGTCCACATGTGGGTCCAGCTCAGGGTGTTGGCTGACAGAGTCCTTCCAGGGCTTTGAGTTCACCTACAACAATTCAATTTTCCCTGCTGAGAGTGATCGTGAACAATCTCCTTTCTGATGTATAGAAGAGAGGGCCATCTGCGTCTGCAAGTCCAGCCATGTCCTGGAATGGTGAGTACAACACTGGATGCTAAAATGAGCCATCATTTAAGATTGAATGTAAAAATTAATTGTTTCTTCCACAATAAAGAAATGTCCCTAAATCCCCTGCAATCATTAATTCATTCCAAACATAAGGCAAAGCTTTGAACTGCATTGTTTACATTAAATTTCACTACACTTTCAAGGAAGTTTTTCAGAACAAAGGGACAGCCTTTTAAAAAAACCTGCAGTTAGAAAAACAGCTGCTCAAAAGAAGAAGTACTTGAGAGCTAATGGACTCCTGTAAAGCTGTATAACTAAAGAAACTTAACCATTCCTTTGAAACTGCCTGGACCTGTCAATCGAAAAGTTTTAAGAGGAAGTGATCAGTGAAATTGAATATAAATACTGCATTTCAAAGCTTGTTGGCTTCTAGGCATACAAACAGGGTTGAAAAGGTTAAAGGGCAATGAAATTGCCGGCGAAAAAAACACTTCAAATGTTTCCACTACATTAAAGGGAATACTTTTACCTTCATCTCACAGAACTTTGAACGTGACATGCTGAAAGACAGTTGAAAGGGTTTAAGGCTGCAGATGGGAAGACTTTTACATTATTGTCAGAGAACCTTAACTCTGAGATGTTAACAGACTATTTAAAGAGTTTAAGGCTGCAGATGGGAAGACCATCCAGGATAGAATAGAATAGAATCATATAAAAGTCACAGCACAGAAGGAGGCCATTTGGCCCATCTTGTCAATGCCAGCCAAAAGTGCCTTTTCGAATCTGACCTTCCTGCACCGGTCCTGTAGCTTAGAGAACTTAAGATGTTGATCCGCTTAAGTTGGCATGAGTGTAGTAGAGAGTAGCTGCTAATGGGGGCAGGCACACATATTATAGTTACCATGAAACACTTTTGTTCCACCAGTCCAATCTATCTCTAACTTCTGTCTCACGGTGTGAAGGATGGGCTGGAGCTGGATATTGTGCGATGGCCAGGTGGACTGGGAGGTGGGACAGTGCACCCATGGCACATGAACGTCCCACAGGCATACACCCTCACCAAGAAGTGAGGCAGGGCATCGGAGCAGCATTGTGAGCCCACCTCATATGACACTATCCCAGTGAGTGAGTCCGAACCGTTCATCATCTCTCGCAACCTACCCCAACATCTTTGGACCTGTGAGAAGGAATCCCAGCATACATGCAGGGATCATCCAGCTGGACAGTGGTATGTTACCTTAAAGACAGGAGTCAGACTATGAGGAGCACCAGAGCTCATCTCAGCGAATCGTCATCATCATCCGTCCCATACACAAGACCCGCTGATCTTGCCAACGCAGGACCAACACCTTGTTATGCTGGTGTGACCCTCGGAGGGGGAAGGCGTGGAAGGCTAACGTGAAGGAAGGGGTGGAATGACTAAAGGAGAGGGAAGGATTGAAAGGCTTAGGAGCTCAGGAAGGATGATTTTTGCGGTGTAGAGGGTGGGTGCTGACGTTGATGGCCGGGGGAAGAAGTGTGAAAGGCTAACGAAGCTGCTCATGGCCTGGCCTCCTAGATGGTAAATTTTTAATCTTCATTATTGTCACAAGTAGGCTTACATTAACACTTCAATGAAGTTTCTGTGAAAATCCCCTAGTCGCCACACTCCAGCGCCTGTTCGGGTACACAGAGGGAGAATTCAGAATATCCTATTCACCTAACAAGCATGCCTTTCGTGATCTGCAGGAGGAAACCGGAACACCCGGATGAAACCCACACAGACACAGGGAGAACGTGCAGACTCCACACAGACAGTGACCCAAGCGGGAATCGAACCCAGGACTCTGGCGCTGTGAAGTAACTATGCTACAATGCCGAGGTGTTGAGGTTGTCCAGTTGGACGGCCTTACCTGCCAGCTCCAAAGCCTTGCCCGGATCCTCCTGGACACCATTATTGTCCTCCTCGTCAGATGAGCCCTAGCGTTCTCCCTCCTCCAGCAGGTCACTCCACAGCTGCGAGATGTAACGGAGCACGTGGCAGGCCACCATGATGCTCGACACCATCTGGGTGCTATATTAGAGAACCCCAGCAGAGTGGTCCAGGCATCAGAAGCGGATCTTCGGGGCGGCATGGTGGCGCAGTGGTTAGCACTGCAGCCTACGGCATGAGGACCTGGGTTCAATCCCGGCCCCAGGTCACTGTCCATGTGGAGTTTGCACGTTTTCCTGTGTCTGCGTACGTTTGACCCCCACAACCCAAAGATATGCAGGTCAGATGGATTGGCCATGCTAAATTGCCCCTTAATTGGAAAAAAAATATTTGCGCACTCTAAATTCAAAAAAAAAAGAAACGCATCTTCAGAATGCTGATGCACTGTGTGATGACGATCCTGGTTGCTGAGTGAGCATCTTTATTATAGTTCTCCGCCTTAGTTGGGGCCTCCATAAAGGTGTCATTAGCCAATTAGCCATAACTCAGCGGGTGGGCCCTGTCGCCCACTAGCCAACTCCTCACCTGAGGGAGTGCCTCAAGGTGCCAGGTACCAACAAGTGTGCCAGGATGTATGGGTCTCGCATGCTGCCTGGATATGAGGCACAGACATGAATGGTGTCACACACCAACTGCTCATTCATGGAGTGGAAGCTCTACCTATGTCGAACTGGTGCTCAGAGGGCGACATGTGTGCCATCGATTGCCCCTGGACCTGGGAAATGCCAGCGCTGAGGGCGAATCTAACAGCCTGGGCATCCTGTTGGGCCTGGCCCAGGCAGAAGGTGGTAATGTAGATGCCCAGACACATAGGCAATTCAAGACAGCTTGAATGCACCCATTTGCAAGATCCCGTACAGGTTCCTATTCGAGCCATGGAATGAGGCAGATGCATAGATGTTGAGGGCCCGCCGTCACCTCGATGGCCACTGTGTGTGAGTATCTTCCTCCATACCCTGTGATGCCAGATGTTCCACCATCTGGTACATGGTCTTGCTGGTGAGCCGGACGCGTTGGCAGAACACGCGGTCTGGCAGCTCCTTGAATGGTACACCTGTGGTTCGTGCGGAAAATCGCCGGGTTCCAGGCCGCACATGTGCAGGGCTGACGGCCTGTACCAGTCACGCTGGAAAACATGGCGCCGGTTTGCCAGAACTTTAATCCGCCCACTTCGACCCCACAGCTCACCTCCTGTCGACCCCCCCAGCCTTAGCAGAAGCCCCACGGCCAGTGGCACGGATCCCGGACAGGTGTGGCGGCTCTGGAAACTGTCCGCAGCTGGCGTGCTGGGTTCCTGACTGTGGTGTTGGGTGCTCTGAGGTACAGATGAACCAACACGGTTGCGATTGGTACAACGCAGTTTTATTCCAACTAGTTATTTACACATCTGACTTGGTACTCAGCACGTGGTGACTGTGTGAGTGTCTTGTTAATGAGGTCCTGGCCTTGTCCTGTCTCCAGATGGACTGCCCAGCAGGTGTTGTGTTTCTTGTCTTATACTGTGTCTGCTCTTGTCTGTGATTGGCTGTCGTGTTATGTGTGCTGACTGGTCTGTTGGTCTGTCTATCATGATGTGTGTGTTGTGATGTGTGTTTGAATATCATGACACCGACCACTGGGACCACTCATGGCCCTCACTGCCTGGAACTTGGCCCATCGGGGGAGGAGCATCGCGGGTGGGCTGGCCGATGACACACCAAAGGTGTTGCAACTTTGCGCATCCGGATGACGCCGACCTGGAGGGGGTGGAGCATCGATAACGGGCATCAAACCAGTGCCTGCCCCAAATTCGCCATCGGAAGCCATTCACCGCCCAATCTCCGATCCCGATTTCGGCGTCGGGCTACGGAGAATTCCGCCCAATGTGTTTAATTGTGAAATGTGACAAAGGAAAGCATTACCTATATGTGTATGAGAAACAAGTTATTAAAGTATATATATTATTAAAATATGTTGTATTACGAAAGGGTACTAAAAATATCCTTTCCTCAAAAAGTTTTTTTGGAGGGGGAAGGGGTGATGAACCTTGTGCTTTGGAAAAACCTTTTTTTTTCTTTTGGTAATGTTTCTCTAATTCAAAAATGAAACAGATGAGTATTCTGAAAAGGGTGTAATTAGATTTTCTTGGAAGCATTTCAGTTTAGAGAAATGCGCGTGATCTGAGGTTGCTATGAGGATGAAGTTTAAAAGCAAAGGCTAACTGGACAGCTAATTGAGAAATCAAATTACAACTGCTCTCAGAACCTACAGCTGCAGAACACAGAGACAGAAATATTGTTGTAGGTTCAGTTCTACTGTTGCAGGTTGTAAATGGTGTCACATTGTGCAGGATGTAATGCAAGTGCTTGTAACTATATGAGACATATCTTTGTTGTATTGACTATATATTTTTAAATTTTAGACTACCCAATTTTTTTTTTTCAATTAAGGGACAATTTAACATGGCCAATCCACCTAACCTGCACATCTTTGGGTTATCAGAGTGAAAACCACACAGACACAAGGAGAATGTGCAAACTCCACAGTGACCCAGGGCCGGGATTCGAACCCGGGTCCTCAGTGCCAGTATTGACTATTTAAAGTCAAATTTACCTTTTCATTTGAAATAGCATTAGCCTGTTAACAAATGTTTGAATTATGTTGATTTTAATTGGTTTGTTACAGCAAAAGTTTCAAAAGTTGACATCGGTAGCACAGTGGTTAGCACTGTTGCTTCACAACGACAGGGTCCCATGTTCGATTCCCGACTTGTGTCACTGTCTGTGCGGAGTCTGTATGTTGTGCCCGTGTCTGTGTGGGCTTCCTCTGGGTGCTCCAGTTTCCTCCCACAAGTCCCGAAAGACGTGCTGTTAGGTAATTTGGACATTTTGAATTCTTCCTCCGTGCACCCGAACAGGTGCCGGAATGTGGCGACTAGGGGCTTTTCACGGTTACTTCATTGCAGTGTTAATGCAAGCCTACTTGCAACAATAAAGATTATTATTATAAAATTCTAACAAGACTAGACATGGTAGATGTGGATGGCACAGTGGTTAGCACTGCTGCCTCACAGCACCAGCGATCCGGGTTCAATTCCAGTCTTGGGTGACTGTCTGCGTAGAGTTTGCGCTTTCTCCCCATGTATCTTCCGTGTGTTCCAGCTTCCCTCCACTGTCCAAAGATGCGCAGGTTAGGCGGATTGACCTTGCTAAATTCCCCTTAGTGTCCAAAAGGTTAGGTAGGATTACTGGGTTATGGGGATAGGGTAGCGCCATGGACCAAGGTAGGGTGCTCTTTTCAAGGGCCGGTGCAGACTCGATGGGCCGAATGGCCTCCTTCTGCACTGTAGGAATTCTAAGAAGGATGTTCCCAATGGTGAGGGTGTCCAGAACCAGGGGTCACAATCTGAGGATAAGGGTAGACTATTCAGGACAGAGATGAGGAGAAATTTCCTTATGTTGAGAGTGGCGAGCCTGTGGAATATGTTACCACAGGAGATAGTTGAGTTCAGGACAAAACAATGTACGTTTTCAAGAAGCAGTTAGATATAGCACTTGGGGCGAAGTGGATCAAAGGATATGGGGAAAAGCAGGATTAGGCTATTGAGTTGGCTGATCAGCCATGATAATAATGAATGGCAGAGCAGGCTCAAAGGGGTGGAGCAGGCTCAAAGGGCAGAATGGCCACCCGCTGATCCTATTTTCTATGTTTCTATGTTTATCCATCAGCTTTGTTTCTGTTGGCATTGTGGGGATTATTTTCTTTTAAAAAGGTCTTGATCTCTGTGGGACAATTAAAAGAAATGTCTAGAGGAGGTGAGAATGGCAGAATCATGAACATCTGCCAACCGAAAGTAAAGGGAAAACCCAAACTAGGAAAAATAAAGGAAGCAAAAGGGGACAGAGGATTTGATCTAAAATTGTTGGAACGTTTTAAAAAATATTTGTATTGAAGATTTTATATTTATACACTGTACATTCAAAAAGGATATATGCGTCAGTTACAATATACAAGTAATTTCCCTTTGTATCGATTCCCCCCCCGCCCCGCCTTTTGTTCCTTAAGGGTCCTTTCCAGGGTTGCTTATTATACACTGGGCTATTATCTTCTATTTATAAATGTGTGGTGTTTCCACTTCCCTTCCCCCTTTTTCTTTATGTTGATTGACCTCACCCCCTTCTTCTCCCTCCCCCCATCCTACTTTCGGCATTTCTTTGGGGGGTTCCATTTCTTTTGGCCTTGTTCTAAACTTCCTGATTTATGTGTCGACAGTTTCCTACCTCCCCCACCTCTCCCTGGGCTCCCCCTACCTCCTCTCCCTTTCCTGTCTGTGCCCTGCAGTCTCGTTGCTCCCGCACCCCCCCCCCCCCCCCCCACTCCCCTCTCCTTGCTCTATTGGCTGGTGGCCTCGAACAGGTTCTAAAACAAGTTGGTGAATGGCCTTCATGCTTTGTGGAAGCCATTCTCTGACCCTCAGATAGCAAATCTGATCTTCTCCAGGTGGAGAAATTCCAACAGGTCTATCAGTCAGTCTGCAGCTTTGGGAGGTGCTGCTGATCACCAGTGGAGCAGGATTCTCCGGCGGGCATGAGGGAAGCAAAAATAAGGCCCTCTTCCCCATGAATAACTGTGGCAATACCCCGAAAATTGCCAATCTCGGGTATGGCTCCACCCTCACTCCCACAACATTGCCTTGAAGAAGGCAGTCTAAAATCTCAAAAATCTGGGGCATGCCCAGAACATGTGGGCGTGGTTGGCCGAGCCTCATTGGCACCGTTCACATTTGTCCTCCAACTCCGGGAAGAACCTGCTCATTTAGGTTCTTGTAAGGTGTGCTTTGTGCACCACTTTCAGCTGCATGAGTCTCAGCTTGCGCGTGAGGAGGTGGAGTTGGCCCTGCTCTGTGCTTCGTTCCAGAGTCCCCACCCTATTTCTGTCCCTAGCTCTTCCTCCCATTTTTCCAGTGTTTGGTCCAGTTCGGTTCCAGATTGGGGCACATGTTCTTTCTAATAGTCGTCCCTACAGGTCCCTGGAGTTTCCCCTCCCCAGACTGTCCGCGTCCAGTAGTTCCTCAAGCATTTCTTTACTGGGGCTCCGAGGCTAAGTTATCATCTCATTGCGGAGAAAGCTCTTGACCTGTAGAAGTCGGGAGTTCATTTCCGTTAGTTAGCTCCAGCCTCTCCATCAGTTCCTCCTAGGGTCGCTAGTCTGTCCTCAGAGTAAAAATCTCTAGCCATCAGTGTCCTCCGTCCTGTCTGCACCTCTTAAAGGTGGCATCAAGCATGGCTGGTGCGAACCTATGGTTGCCACATATGGGGCCATGGTGGACATTTCGGTCAAACCAAAGTTCTGCGTCATCTGGTTCCAGGTCCTGAGGATAGCTACCACCACTGGGCTTGTTGAATGTTTTGCTGTTTTGCTGGCAGGGATGGGAGCCCTGCCATGGCGAGGGCCCGGAGGGTCATTCCTGTGCAGGACTTTCTTCCATCCTCACCCATTCCATGTCTGGTTCTTTCACCCATCACCTCACTCTTTCCACCGTTGTTGTCCAATGGTGGTATTATAAATTTGGGAGGGCCAGGCCCCCATGTTTATTCTTCTTTGTAGCACTTGTTTGGTGATCCTTGGACTCTTCTCCCACACACAAATACCATAATCATCATCTGTTGAAAAAGCCCTTGGGGATGTAGATCGGTATGGACCTGAACTGGAAGAGGAACCTGGACAATATGTTCATCTTGATCACCTGTACCCTCCCCACAAGGGAAAGTGGGAGTGTATCCCATCTCTGTACGCCCTTTTTTATTTCCTCCAGCAGACTGGTCTGGTTCCATTTGTGGATCCATGTCCAGTCATGGGCATTCTGCATCCCCAGGTAGCGGAATTTGTTTTGGGCTAGTTTAAATGGTAGTCCCTCTAGCTCTGCCCCTCCCCTCTCAGGTTCACAGGGAATACTTCACTCTTGCTCAGGTTGAGTTTGTAGCCCAAAAAGGCTCCAAACTCTCTCAGGAGCTTCATGATTCCTTCCACACAGCTTTGCGAGTCCGAGATGTAGAGGAGCAGGTCATCCGCACAGAGCGAGACTCTGTGCTCTCTGTCTCCTCTTCGGATTCCCTTCCAGCTTCTTGTCGCTCTGAGGGCGATCAACAGCGGCTTGATTGTCAGAACGAAGAATAGCAGGGAGAGCGGACATCCCTGCCTTGTGCCTCTGTGCATCTGGAAGTATTCAGAGCTGGTGGCATTGGACTGTACGCTTGCTGTGGGGGCATTGTACAGGAGTTTCATCCATCATGCCCTGTCACTAGCCCAAAATGCTCTAGTACCTCAATGACGTATTTCCACTCAACTCTGTTGAATCCTTTTCTGTGTCCAGGGAGATGGCACAGTGGTTAGCCCTGCTGCCTCACAGCTCCAGGGACCCAGGTTCAATTCTGGCTTCGGGTCACTGTCTGTGGAGTTTTCACTTTATCCCCCTGTCTGCATGGATTTCCTTCAGGTGCTCTGGTTTCTTCCCACACGTGGTGATATGCCGAAGGGCTACTTCATCGTTGGATGATGTGCGACCTCCAACCAGCAGTTGGCGATACATGCACACCATGTGGTCTCCAGACCTAGGTCATGTGAACTGAGACCCGGATATAAAGGGAGATACATCCGGCCATCTTCTGAAGAAGATTGAAGGGTAATAAGACGCACATGTAATTGGTCAGTGCTAGATGTAAGTTCCAGAGGAATAGCAAGACTCCATGATAAGGTGCTCTGTATCAGATTGCCATCTTACCACACGAGGCACAATAAAAACGACATGTCGAAGTGTTTGGTGAGTCACTTCATAAAGTACAAGGGACTAAACACAACATGGTACAACCCGTGCTGAAGATTTGAAGTTGGCAACGGCAGTGACAACATTAGGTATTTGGCTTGAAGACCAGTCTGGTGAACTGCAACCTGATATCCGGTAACATAGGTGAGAACTGGCAGTTGTTCAAACAGGCCCAGCCTGATGAAAGGTGAATCACATTGCCGCTAACACTGGCAGGTTCACAAGCACTCAAACTATATAACTTGTTTGTCTTTGAACGTGAGGGAGATCAGAAGAATTTTGATGAAGTGATAAAACACTTCCATCAGCATTGTTCCCCAAGAAGAATGAAACATTTGAGCACTTTATGTTTTGTATGCATACCCAGAGACCTTGCGAACCATTTGACAGTTTTGTCACAGACCTGAGGCTGAAGGCCCATTCATGCAACTTTGGTGACTTAAAATCCTCCTTAATCCGTAACACATTGTCTTTGGTTTGATTGATGATAAGTTTCGGCTGATATTATTGCGAGAGGAAGATTTGGCGCTGGAAAAGGCAGTGAAGATTTGCCAGGCGAGCGAGACTGCTGTACAAAGAATAGGCGCACTCTGTTCAATAGGTTTTGGCGCCAATACGGATGAAGAAACCCGGCGCCATTAGTGCTGTGACGCATGTCATAAAGAAACAAGGTCTCAGTGCGGGCGGCCATTTTAAGTGGCCGACAGGAGCCGCCGCCACCTTGTGCCAAAAATGTGGCACTCAACGTCCCCCACGACAATGTCCGGCCTATGGAAAAGTTTGTTCCAGGTGCGGCCATGTTGGGCACTTTGCAAAGCAATGCTTTGCATGTTTCACCATAGATCATGCACGGGGCGGAGCATGCAGTAAATGAGATAAACACAGAAGAACAATTTTTCATTGATCTCATCACGCAGAGAAACCACACGACTAGCAGAAACAAAAATGGTAGCAGAATCAAAACAAAGCATGAAGTCAATCAGAATATTCCTAAAATCTTTACGTCCGTACTCAAATGGAAGGTAATGCTCAATGATACTTCCATTCGATGAGACTTTGACCTTAAAGCAGCAGCCAATCTCGTAAATTGACTTGCTTTGCAGAAGCTAAATGTACAGCGAGGCTTTGCTAATCTATCAGGATCATGATAGACTTCGGCACAAGAACTCTAGAGACCTTTGATGTTTGCAAATAATGCTCTCAGTAGCAGCCATAAAGCACACAATACTCTTCTGTATTGTAGATTTGGATGTGGACTCAGTAATTGGTATAAAATCATGTGAAGCCTTTGTGGTAAACCACTGTAATGTATAATACGTGTATTGTGGTAATGGCCACTGTATTATGTGTAAGGTGATAAACCACTGCCGATGGCACCGCCTCCCCTCAAGCCGGTATAAAGGTGGCTGGTCTCCGCCTCTGATCCAGTTCGGGATCTGAGGCCCGGAGACTTTCTATTTAGTGTATTAAAGCCTCAGTTACGTTCACCACTCGTCGTGTGTTTATTGATGGCATATCAGCCTTGAATCTAGTCGAGCTGCTAAACCTCCTAGGAGATAGCTGGTTGCCTGAGCACAGTGAATCACTGCAAGGCATTACAGTATGAGGATTAGAAGAAATCCTTGTGGAAGACGACAAACCAAGCATAGGGACGGAACTTACGACAATTCTGGCTAACAGTCTTGAAGAATGTGCATAGACTCAATGGCATGATAGGAGGAAATGATGAACCTGTATTAAAGCATCTGCGAGATGTGAATGTTAAATAGACAAAGATTGACAAGCTGTGGAGCTTCACTCTGGAGTTTACATTCGGGCCTAATGAGTATTCATGAAAGAGGTGATCACTAAAGTGTATCAGTTGGACTCATGGTCGCTGAAATCGTGCGTGGATGAACACAGATCGTCAGCTGCACAGGCTGCACAATCGATTGGAGGGAGGGCAAAAATGTAACAGTACAAACAATTCAAACAAAACCAAAGTACAGGGGTCGAAGCAATCCAAGAACAGAGACAAGAACCATATCCAAGGAATCGTTCTTCAACTTCTCCAGTCCCACTGAAGTTCCACAGGGTAGAATTTTAAGCCAAGCTTTGGCGGCCAAACAAAAGTCTTATTTTGAACTTGGCGTGCTATTTTGAAAACAAATAATTCCGTCTGCAAAGTTATATTTTTCAGGTGAAAAGACTGACATTGTTACAGATGCCAAGGCCAACTACTATGAAAATCTGTTTGAGGTTACTGACGCTGATGAAGAACACTATGGGCTGCTTGTATATCTCTTGTCAAACAGCACAGGTGAGGCTCCAGCGGCAAGGTTCCGATAGTCTGCAAGCAATGACAAGGTGGTCACGGGGGACGCTCAGACCGCGCTGGACTATGTGGAGAGTAAGAGGTTGGAGATGGCGCATGTAGAATTCAAAGCTGTTCATACCACTGAAGATCAGCTAGTGAGGGGACCAGAGACGCAAGAAATTGTACCGATCTTGGAAAAACTGGCCTCGGAGATATGTGATGTCCCGCCGCAACTTTTTGAAACGACTCCAGTAACTTACTCCCAAGCAGTCAGCGACATCAATGATGAGTGGGAGGACATAGATGAAGATGCTGATTGCAGGTTGAGATATTAGGCAACTCTGACACTGACTCTGAGGACGGCCAATGACCATATCATTATGCAGCTCCAAGGACCACTCGCACATTTGCGAGTTTGATCTCAAGACCCAGGGCTTGGATCAGCTAAGCCAGACACTATAGTCATCTGCAGTGATAATGATCAAGTCACTGATGCTCCAGCATGTCGAGATGAGGTGAGACCGCCAAACATTGTTCCATCCTCCATGCCGGCACTAGAAACCGAGGTGATCCAGCATGTTGATGAGGCCGCAGAAATAGCTGTGTTCACAGAGATGAGCAGACGCCTAGACCTCTTCGGACACCACATCACATGACGACAGCCAGTGCCATGCCAGAGGCTGCTACAAAGAAGACAACCAAGAGACACACTAGAACACTTCATCGTGCCCAGAAAATGAAGAAGAAAAAGAAAAGACTGGGAGAATTATCATATCCCGCCAGCCAACCAGTATCAAAAGCACTTGCAGGTAACAAGCAACAACGTGCCACAAAACTAAAGCGAAAGCGACTGATGAGCAAATGTGGCAGTCTTGGACAAAGGCCTTTCAAAGATACAGGGTGAAGTGTAAGAAAAGCAAGAAGCCAGCCAGCAAGCCAGATTCTGCGGAAGTGGGCACCGACTTGAAACAATGATGTCTGCATAGAATGTAAATGGACACTTTTGTAAAAACTTGCTCACTGTACCAGCTACATGTCATACCTGCTTTAAATGTAATATGTAATGTTGCCTGGAAAAATAATTTTATATTCACGTTTTGTGAGGAAGGGGGATGTGGTGATATACCTATGGATATATCATAGTTGGATGATGTGCAACCTCCAACCAGCAGGTGGCGATACAGGCACACCAGATCAAGGTCATGTGACCTGCGACCCGGATATAAAGGGAGATACGTCCGGCCATCTCCAGAAGAAGATTGAGAGGGCAATACGACGTACATATAATTGGTCAGTGTTAGATGTAAGTTCCAGAGGAGTAGCAAGACTCCATGATAACGTGCTTTGTATCAGATTGCCATCTTACCACACAAGATATAATAAAAACAATCCTGGTTTGAACATATCAAAGTGTTTGGTGAGTTACTTCATAAAGTACAAGGGACCAAACACAACACCACAGTCCAAAGATGTGCAGATTAAGTGGATTGGCTATGCTAAAATTGCCCCTAAGTGACCAAAAGGTTAGGTAGGGGTATTGGAATAGGGTAGAGGCATGGGCTTAAGAAGGGTACTCTTTCCAAGGGCCAGTGCAGACTTGATGGGCTGAATGGCCTCCTTCTGTACTGTAGGCATTCTATGACACAATCACCTCTGGTGTTCTCTCCCCAGATGGGGTCATTATCACGTTCAGCAGTTGTCTGATGTTCAGTTAGCTGTCTACCCAGAACAAAGCCTGTCTTGTCCTCTTCGGCCACCTCTGGTACGCAGTTCTCTAGCCGCTTAGCCAGGACTTTTGTGAGTATTTTCATGTTCACATTGAGCAGCGAAATGAGTCTGTATGATCCGCATTCTGTTGGGTTTTTGTCCTTTTTTGGTATCAGCGATATGGTGGCCTGTGTGTTAGTGTTAGTTGCAGGGTGCCCGAGTCGACGAACATCTCTTGCAGGTGCGGGGCCAGTGCCGTCGCAGTATTTTGTAGAAGTCTGCCAGGAACCGGTTGGGTCCCAATGCCTTCCCTGCCTGCATGGAGTTGATGCTCTCAGTGACCTCTCCCAGTCCTAGTGGTGCTTCCAGCCCCCTCTGTCTATTGTTCCCCACGATCGGCATATCCAGTCTGTCGAGCAACTGTTTCATCCCCGAGGAGGGCTTGGAGGTGTACAGCCCCCGGTAGAAGGCCTCAAAGACTTTGTTGACCTTGTTTGCTTCGGCTACCAGTCTGCCTCTGCTATCCTTTATTTGTGCTATTTCCTTTGTGGCTGTCTGCATTCTCAGCTGTTGAGCCAGCAGGCGGCTAGCCTGGTCTCCTGGTCGTAGAAGGTCCCCTGTGTCTGGCGGAGTTGGGGAACTGCTTTCCTGGTGGATAGCAGGCTAAAGTCCATTTGTAGCTTTTCCCTCTCCGCCAGGAGCTCTATGGCCGGGGCCTCGGAGTATCTTCTGTCAACCTCCAGAATGGAGTCCATCAGTTGTTGCTGAGCCACCCTCTCTTCCCTGTCTCTGCCTACCTTATAGGCGATAATTTCTCCTCTAATCGCAGCCTTCAGTGCATCCCAGAATGTGAAAGGTGAGACTTCCCCATTCCAGTTGTTCGTAACATACTCGCCTAATGCCTGTGATGTTTTCTGGCAGAAGACCTTGTCGGCCAAGAGCACTGTGTCCAACCTCCATGCGGGGCATTGGGCACAGCCCATCTCCAACCTCGCATCCATGTAATGTGGATGGTGGTTGGAGATTATAATTGCGAGCATTCCGCTCTATCTATCGGTGGGCGAAGACTCTGGAACTTTCCACTGGGCTATTAAGTCCCCTGACATCCCAGGTGACTATTCTGATAGGGGATTTTTGTACCACCCCCCACCTCCTGCAGGATCAACCATACTTACCTTGAGGATGCGCCCCTGCACTCCAGGATTTCCCTTTGTTAGGGGGCCATCTAAAATGGCCACGGTCACCGTTCTCACCATGAGGCCAGGCCCCTGCGCTCCAGGGGTTTCCTTTGTGCAGAGGCCACCCAACATGGCTGCTAACTGTGTGTATGCCATGTGGTGAGCCCCGGCACTCCGGGGTTTCCCTTTGTTCAGGGACCCTCCATAGTGGCTGCTTGCGATGCCACCTTGTTCCACATTTCCGAGAGTGACCTGCTGAAGCCAGTCTCGAGCCCTGCACCCCCCCCCTTGCTGTTTTGTTCCCCAGGGTTCTGTTTCCCCCTACCCCTCCGTGTCCCCCCTCTTCTGCCTACCCCTCAGTCATCGTCCCCCCCACCGCTCCCCGCCAGACACTATCTCTCCAGTGGGAGATGCGCTGTGGCGCCCCTCTAGTCATAGCCCCTCTCGCTAGCTTTCCCACTCGTGTGTTGGCCCCCGTTGCAGGGTCGATCTGACCCCCTCCTACGCCCACTCTGCTGATGTCCCTACTATCGCTTCCTCACCCTCTCCTGCGCTCTGCTGCACTAGCCCCCTCCTTTCTATGAGTTGGTTCCCCTGTTCATTTCAAGGTGATTCAGTCCCGCACAAAATTGTCCAAATATTTCCTCTGCCTCCTCTGTGCCTTCCCCACCGTTGCCGGGGCAGTAAAATAGTATTCCTTGCCTGATATGTTACCCAGAGCCTGGCTGGGACTAGCATCCCTAATCTGATTTTATTTTTATATAGGGCCGACTTTGCTGAGTTAAATTCCGCACAGGGATGGTGCAGGAGGGAGGGTTTCAGATTTCTGGATAATTGGGGCTCATTCTGGGGTCGGTGGGACCTCTACAAATGGGATGGTCTGCACCTGGAGCAGAGGAGTACCAATATTCTGGGGGGGGGAAATTTGCTAAGGCTCTTCGGGAGGGTTTAAACTAGTTCAGCAGGGTCTTGGGAACCTGAATTGTAGCTCCAGTATACAGGAGGTTGAGAGTAGTGAGGTCATGAGTAGGGTTTCAAAGTTGCAGGAGTTTACCGGCAGGCAGGAAGGTGGTTTAAAGTGTGTCTTCTTCAATGCCAGGAGCATCCGGAATAAGGTGGGTAAACTTGCCGCATGGGTTGGTACCTGGGACTTCGATGTTGTGGCCATTTCGGAGACATGGATAGAGCAGGGACAGGAATGGTTGTTGCAGGTGCCGGGATTTAGATATTTCAGTAAGCTCAGGGAAGGTGGTGAAAGAGGGAGGGGTGGCATTGTTAGTCAAGGAGAGTATGACGGTGGCAGAAAGGACGTTTGATGAGGACTCGTCTACTGAGGTAGTATGGGCTGAGGTTAGAAACAGGAAAGGAGAGGTCACCCTGTTAGGGGTTTTCCATAGGCCTCCGAAAAGTTCCAGAGATGTAGAGGAGAGGATTGCAAAGATGATTCTGGATAGGAGCGAAAGCAACAGGGTAGTTGTTATGGGGGACTTTAACTTTCCAAATATTGACTGGAAACGCTATAGTTCGCGTACATTAGATGGGTCCGATTTTGTCCAATGTGTGCAGGAGGGTTTCCTGACACAGTATGTAGATAGGCCAACGAGAGGCGAGGCCACATTGGATTTGGTACTGGGTAATGAACCAGGACAGGTGTTAGATTTGGAGGTAGGTGAGCACTTTGGTGATAGTGACCACAATTCGTTTACGTTTACTTTAGTGATGGAAAGGGATATGTATATACCGCAGGGCAAGAGTTAGGGCAAGGGGGAAAGGCAATTATGATGCAATGAGGCGAGACTTAGGATACATCGGATGGAGAGGAAAACTGCAGGGGATGGGCACAATGGAAATGTGGAGCTTGTTCAAGGAACAGCTACTGCGTGTCTTGATAAGTATGTACCTGTCAGGCAGGGAGGAAGTGGATGAGTGAGGGAACCGTGGTTTACTAAAGCAGTCGAAACACTTGTCAAGAGGAAGGAGACTTATGTAAAGATGAGACATGAAGGTTCAGTTAGGGCGCTCGAGAGTTACAAGTTAGCTAGGAAGGACCTAAAGAGAGAGCTAAGAAGAGCCAGGAGGGGACATGAGAAGTCTTTGGCAGGTAGGATCAAGGATAACCCTAACGCTTTCTATAGATATGTCAGGAATAAAAGAATGACTAGGGTAAGAGTATGGCCAGTCAAGGACAGTAGTGGGAAGTTGTGCTTGGAGTCCGAGGAGATAGGAGAGGTGCTAAATGAATATTTTTCGTCAGTATTCACACAGGAAAAAGACAATGTTGTCGAGGAGAATACTGAGGGTCAGGCTACTAGACTAGAAGGGCTTGAGGTTCATAAGGAGGAGGTGTTAGCAATTCTGGAAAGTGTGAAAATAGATAAGTCACCTGGGCCGGATGGGATTTATCCTAGGATTCTCTGGGAAGCTAGGGAGGAGATTGCTGAGCCTTTGGTCTTGATCTTTAAGTCATCTTTGTCTACAGGAATAGTGCCAGAAGACTGGAGGATAGCAAATGTTGTCCCTTTGTTCAAGAAGGGGAGTAGAGATAACCCCGGTAACTATAGACCAGTGAGCCTTACTTCTGTTGTGGGAAAAATCTTGGAAAGGTTTATGAGAGCTAGGATGTATAATCATCTGGAAAGGAATAATTTGATTAGAGATAGTCAACACGGTTTTGTGAAGGGTAGGTCGTGCCTCACAAATCTTATAGAGTTCTTTGAGAAGGTGACCAAACAGGTGGATGAGGGTAAAGCAGTTGACGTGGTGTATATGGATTTCAGTAAAGCGTTTGATAAGGTTCCCCATGGTAGGCTACTGCAGAAAATACAGAGGCATGGGATTCAGGGTGATTTAGCAGTTTGGATCAGAAATTGGCTAGCTGGAAGAAGACAAAGGGTGGTGGTTGATCGGAAATGTTCAGACTGGAGTCCAGTTACTAGTGGTGTACCACAAGGATCTGTTTTGGGGCCACTGCTGTTTGTCATTTTTATAAATGACCTGGAGGAGGTCATAGAAGGATGGGTGAGTAAATTTGCAGATGACACTAAAGTCGGTGGAGTTGTGGACAGTGCGGAAGGATGTTACAAGTTACAGAGGGACAGAGATAAGCTGCAGCGCTGGGCTGAGAGGTGGCAAATGGAGTTTAATGCAGAAAAGTGTGAGGTGATTCATTTTGGAAGGAATAACAGGAAGACTGAGTGCTGGGCTAATGGTAAGATTCTTGGCAGTGTGGATGAGCAGAGAGATCTCGGTGTCCATGTTCATAGATCCCTGAAAGTTGCCACCCAGGTTGAGAGGGTTGTTAAGAAGGCATACAGTGTGTTAGCTTTGATTGGTGGAGGGATTGAGTTTAGGAGCCATGAGGTCATGTTGCATCTATACAACACTCTGGTGCGGCCGCATTTGGAGTATTGCGTGCAATTCTGATCGCTGCATTATAGGAAGGATGTGGAAGCATTGGAAAGGGTGCAGAGGATATTTACCAGAATGTTGCCTGGTATGGAGGGAAGATTTTATGAGGAAAGGCTGAGGGACTTGAGGCTGTTTTCGTTAGAGAGAAGAAGGTTAAGAGGTGACTTAATTGAGGCATACAAGATGATCAGAGGATTGGATAGGGTGGACAGTGAGAGCCTTTTTCCTCGGATGGTGATGTCTAGCACGAGGGGTCATACCTTTAAATTGAGGGGAGATAGATATAAGACAGATGTCAGAGGTAGGTTCTTTACTAGAGAGTAGTAAGGGCGTGGAATGCCCTGCCTGCAACAGTAGTGGACTCGCCAACACTAAGGACATTCAAATGGTCATTGGATAGACATATGGACAATAAGGGAATAGTGTAGATGGGCTTTGGAGTGGTTTCACAGGTCGGCGCAACATCGAGGGCCGAAGGGCCTGTACTGCGCTGTAGTGTTCTATGTTCTAGGTCCGCCCCAATGTCTTGGTAGACTCTAATTCTATGTCCCACCCAGTTGAATGCCTTTATCTGTCTGGCCCAGCAAAGGATCCTTTCCCAGTCCTGGTACTTGTGCAGCTTGGCTATTACCAATTTCGGCTGCTCCCCCACCTTGGGCTTTGATCGAATCGACCTGTGAGCCTGGTCGATCTTCGGCAGCTTGGGGAAGCTGTTCATCCCCACTAGATTACCCAGCATTTGGGCCACGTAATTGGTGGGGTCCCTGCCCTCGATTCCCTCAGGCAGGCCCAATATTCAGATGTTCTGCTGCCTCGACTGACTTTCTTGGTCCTTGACCTTCCCTTTCAGGCTCCCTGGGTCGCCACCAACCTCTTGATTTGGCCTCCAGAGCGCCAATTCAGTCTGTCGATTCCTTTTCAGCTCCCATATCATGCTCCCCTGGGCTTCTAGTCTCTTTCCCATGCTGTTGAGAACCATCTGCATGGCAGTTAGCGCCTCTGCCACCGCCACCTTGACAGCCACCTTTACCTCGGCAAGGGCTGCATGGTAGCACAGTGGGTTGCAGTGTTGCTTCACAGCTCCAGGGTCCCAGGTGAGATTACGGTTGGGTCACTCTCTGTGTGGAGTCTGCACGTTCTCCCTGTGTCTGCGTGGGTTTCCTCCGGGTGCTCTGGTTTCCTCCCGCAAGTCCCGAAAGACATGCTTTTAGGTGAATTGGACATTTGAATTCTCCCCCTGTGTACACAAACAGGTGCCGGAATGTGGCGACTAGGGGCTTTTCACCGTAGCCCCCTTGCAGTTAATGTGAGTCTACTTGTGACTAGATTATTATTATTATGTTGTCCCTCATTGCCTTCAGTTCCCTGGTGAGGAATGTCTTCCACCCATCGCCTGGCCGGGTGTGCAGGAGGGGTGAGGCAGCAGTGCTAACCATTGCGCTATCGTGCCGCTCAAGCATCACCTCATGGGTCCGCAGACTCGCCTACTCGCCGCTCCTGTCCCTTGCTGCAGTTCTTGGTGTCCCTGCAGCCTCTTGAGCTGCTGCTTCCTGGCATTTTCTCTGTATATATTATCATTGAGGGTGAGGGGTTGTTTTAGTCCATTTTTGCAGGCTAAATTCAGTCAAGAGTGCCTATTTTGTTATCTTATGGAGGACAGGCGCCTGATATGTGACTACTCAGCACATTCCCGTCACCGGACGTCCCCAAAAATTGTTGGAACTTAATGTGGAGCATAGGAGGCTAAAAAATGCAAATTCTAAGGATCAGATTCTGCTACTCAGGCTTATATTGTGCTTCACTGGAACTCTGCAGGAGGCTGAGGACAGAAAGCATATCACTGACAAGAGGGAAGTGAATAAAATGACAGGCGACTGGAAGCTAGCGTCACACTTGTAGACTGAAAAGAAGTATTCCTCAAAGTGGTCACCCAATCTGTGTTTAATCTCTCTAATGTGGAGGAGACTGCATTGGAGCAAAGATTACAAAATTGAAAGAAGTACAAGTAGATTGTAATTTCACTTGGAAGGAATGTTTGGGGCCTTGAACAATGAGAAGGTACGAAGTAGGTGGTGCAACTTCTGTGCTTGCATGCAAAGGTACTATGGGGTGTTTGGGATGACTGAGCAGTGAACTTATGTGTCACACAGTGTAGCCACCTAAAATGGCTGATTCCCTATTAATTTGGCCAAAACCCGATTTAAAATGGCTAACCGAAAAGGCAGTTTTTGGGAAAAGCAGCCAACAGGACACAAACGGACAGCTGCAGACAGAATAGCGTATTCGGCTCTGGGGAAGTCGGCCCAGATTGATACTCAAGACTATTAGCAGCACATCAACCCAGACATCTGCAGTTTAATCGGCTATCCTCGGGAACAATTACAACATATTAGCAATTGAATGCCGGGCCAGACCTGTCGGCGCCTGCAGTGGCCGAAACAAAGACAGGTGAACGACCACCCCCCAATCGAGGAATCGCCCCATTATTGGAGCATATCGAACCCAGTGATTGGAAACAAGTCCAATCACTTGGGACTCAGGGTCAAGGGCCGCCCCGAGAGGCGGGAAGCCCCTGGGCCCTATAAAGTGAGGGGCCAAGTTCAGATCTCACTCTCTCTCCCTTCTCTTCCTGCTCGCAACCTTCGCAAGAACCTTCGACAAAGAAACAAGTAAGCTTGACTCCAGCGATCGCTACCAGATAGAGACTCCTAGCCATCGACCTGTATCAGCCTTTGAATCCCGCAGGCCAGACCCAATTCGATAAACCATTCGTTTCCCTGACCTGGTGGGCCATTCCTAAAGTTAAGTATTGGCCAGTAGTGGTAGGTTTTGATATAGACAGTAGGATTATTGTATAAGTATTTATTGCTGTATATATAATAAATGATCGTTGTTTTAACTCTTACTAAGCGGTGTGCTGTATTATTAATCATAACTTGAGCTTGAACCACGTGGCGGTATCAGAAAGATACCTGGCGACTCGTGAGCAAAGGTGACAGAATTAGAGCTAATAAAACTAAGGCTAATAAGAGCAACAACAGTGAATTGTCCCTACGGAGTGTGAAAAGGGCAGAGGAAGGTGTGTTTCTTGGTGAAGGTGGTGGAAATGGCTGAGGTTGATCCATTGAATATGGAGGTGAGTGGGGTGGAAGGTGAGGTCAAGGGGAAACTCTATCATTGTTCTGGGAGAGAGGAGAAGAGGTGAGAGTGAAGTAGAATGGATACAGTCAGGGCCCTTGTCAACCGCGCCAGTGATAATTCTTGCTTAAAGAAAAATGAAGACATCTCGGAAAGACTAGTGTGAAAAACTGAATAATCTGAATAGATGTGGAGATGGAGAAACTGGGAGAATGAAACAGAATGTTTACAGAAAGTGTACTACACCACCAAACATATCATCCCCTCCCCTTTTAGCATTCCAAAGGGAACTTTCCATGAAACATGTTCATGATTCTGCCATTCGCAACCCCACTAGACACATCTTTTGATTAGTTGTTTGTCCCAGTACCATTCCCTTTGGCTCTATACCATGAATCAATCCTTTTGTCATTTAAGCTCCCCATGCTTTCCACCATTATAAACAGACCTTTTTCCCCTACCTTTCCCCCTTTAACTTGTTTAAAATCATTTCCATTTCTAACTTTTTCCAGTTCTGATGGAAGATTATCGACCTGAAATATTAACTTTATTTCTTCATAGATGTTGCCAGACCTACTAAGTATTTCCAGCATTTTCTGCTTTTATTTCAGATTTACAGAACTTGCAATATTATACTTCTGTATAGGATATACAATTTGTGTAGATTACTTTAAAAATAAGCTTAAGATCTATTAGTTTAAGTCATCAGCAGCAACAAGTACCGTTTCTAGTTTTAATGCTTCTGCATCATCAAGAAGACCTCCAGCCATTAAAGCATGAATTGTGTCCCTGGCACTGTTAAGCACAGTTCGTACCGCCTGTCTGGTCTTCACTGATATTGCTATCTCTGGGTGATCACGTTGCAGAAGACCTAAACAAATAACAAAACTATTATCTGCACATGGCTTTACAAAATTTGGAAATGGGAAAAATAGAAAGAAAGATTGGCATTTATAGAGCACCTTTCATGACTTCAAGATGTCCCACAGCACTTTACAGTCAATTAATACCTTTTTAAGTAAAGTCACTTTCATAATTGTTATGGTCTAAGGTTTATAAAACCCCACAGTATATCATGGAATTCACCTGACCTACAACTGCTTATTAATTTTGGTTACGAGAAGCACAAGGGCCTGCCTTTCAGGTGTTATTCAACAGAGGCCTTAGCACTTTTAATCAAAAACAAAGTTTATTCTAAGAATTTAGTTAACATTTTTATAAACAAACACAGTAGGCATTTTTATCAACTACAAACATAAATACCCCACACAGCTACAGTACTCGATATATAACCCTTAATAAATTTCCCCATTAAACTGTTCCAATTTAATAACAAGATCCCATAAACCAGAAAACCCTTTTCAAAGGTGTGGCACAACACACAGCACTCAAGACCTGTTTTGGATGCTCTTGTGTCCTTTCCAAAACAGCAGGTCTGAATTTCTTCCAGAAAACAATTATTTTCTTTCAAGTAATCTGGAAACAGCTTTTAAAATGCAGCGAGAGATTGAGAGAGGACAAGACATCTCTGTCTGAATCCAGCAGCCAAATATGAAAACAAAAGCAAAAACTCAGAGTCACAAAACAGCCCCAAACCAAAGCGAAAGTAAAACTCATGCCACAGCCCAGCTCCACCTACACAATGACATCACTGAAGCCATGTGATGAGACAAAACATTTCTTAAAGGGACACTCCCATGACATTATGTAGGAAACATGACAGCCAATTTGCTCACACAGACAGCAAAGTGATAATAAGATGAACGTTTCTTCAGTGATCTTGATTGAGAAATAAATATTAAGCAGAAACCAGGGATAAGTGCCTTGTACTTTTAGGAAATTGTGTCATAGGGTCTTCTGCATCCACCTGAGAGAACAGTTGAGAACCGCAGTTTAATGCCTCATTCAAAATCAGCACATCTGATAATAGAACATTCCCCCAATAGTCAGTGTAGTAAAGTGTCAGCCTCGGTTTCTGTGTTCAAATCTCTGTAATGAAGCATAATGGTACCTGTCTCTATAATAAGACTTGAACACAGAACCTTTTTATTCAGAGACAGTAGTACGACCAACTTAGCCACAGTTGACAACAGCACATTTAATTCTTCACATTTGGAATGCTACACATGACAATTAACATGTAGGAAATTAAGAAATACTTGTTGGATGCCAGAAAATACATTGCAGAATATTAGGCTTAATTTTAAAATTGTGCATCGGACTCTGATCCAAATAGAATTTTCAATATTACAAGTAGAATAGAATGCTGTAATTATTATTGTAGAATTGGAGGGGTAAATTTTCAGGTCCCGCCCATCACAGGAATCATTGTGGGTGGGAATGAAAATGTGACGGGCAATTTACAGGTCCATTAACTGCGGGCGGGGTTTCCAGTGTCAGGGCGGTCGTGACCAGAAAATTAAGTCTGTTTGACTGTATGAGGTTTGACAGGTTCCTTGTAGAAGGCAATGTATGCATTAATTTCATCTTTTCCTTTGTGTTCCAAGTTCATGGAACAATTATGTATATCAGATGCATACCTTTTATTATTAAAACACTCAAACTTATGTTTATTTTTAATATAACATTTTATCAGACTACTATAGAAGGGCATTTGACTAAGGGCTTCAAACTTTCCCCTATCAGCTGAAAGAATGACCTGACAAGATTTCACGTTTAAGAACCTTTACTGTAACAAAGGACTAACAACACTTTTAACTAAACATTATTTTTTGATAGCAACTTCTACTTTAACCAGAGTGAGTGACATTCCTCTTATATACTTATCACCTATTGCACTATCCACAGAATTACAATCATTTTAGCAAACAGGTCAATGTGGCTCCCAACTTCCAATGATTTCTCATATCCCCATTTCACCGAGTCATAACTTTGGGTGAACGTCTCCAGATGCTTTCCTCTGTGAAGGAGAGTTTCTTAAATCCACCGTAGCAGTAAAGCCTATTCTAAAGATTGTCCTTCCCCTGGCCATGCCAGAACAAATTTCCTAAAATCTAGAAGGCTGTGGGATGTGTCTCTTCAACTAGAGACCAGCTCCCTATGCGCCTGGTACCCTGCAAAGCCATGCAGCCTTTCTTTCTGTTGTCCGTACATGACTTCTGCTGTCTTGTCTGTGATATTCATTGATTTGTAGGTATTTTGATCCCGGACCAGACCCCAACAGTGGCTAGGATACTGGACAGACATCCAAATGTTTTATTTTAATTTTAGAAGACTGTGAGGAAAGGATAGCTTACTCCAAGAGTCATTTCATGCAAAATGTATATTGAAACATCTTTATTACTAGCACAGTATTAATAATATCTTTAACATCACACAAGAAAATAGCTTGAACAATGTCATATGAGGGTACCTTTAAGACATGGATGTGTAAGCAATGTACCTTTAAGAAAACAGTGATGTCAGAGAGTGGGTGGGGCTGGGCTTTAGGTCAGCCATTTTGCAGGTTTTTAGTTTCAGTTTTGAAAAGAGCTGGCGTGTGTCTGTATTTTGCAGTGAACTGGATCTCTGCCATGAAAGACTATCTCTGGATCATTTGGGTGATTTAAACCTATAATAGTGAAGCCTTTAACCTGATGTGATTTTGTTTAAAGGTGTTACGTCTCTTGGAAGTTTGAAGGAACATTTTACGGAATTATTTACTGTTGCAATATTTTCTGAGTTATCTTTGAAGTAAGGGGTGTTAAGAGATCCAATGTTTATTTAAGATGTTAAGTTGAGTTCATGGAATAAACAGTATTTTGTGTTTACAAACCCACGTGTCCATAATTGTAATCCCATACCTCGGGAAAAAGCCGTGTGAAAGGAAAAGCAACAAATCCATTAAAGGGAGAGGTTGGTTGAACTCCATGATACATTTTGGGGTTCTGAAAACGCCTCGCCCATAACAAATGCTAATCAATACAGTGACACAATAACCCTTTACTACTATCTTTGTTTCCACTCAAACAACAAAACCATCTCAGATTACAATCCACTTTTAAATATGCTTAGCAGACTCAGGAATAGTTGCGGTATAGAGATGTCTTGAGAAAGAGAGATCTTTTGAGACTGCTTGAAAGAGACCCAACACCCTGTCAGAATAATGCAGAATCTCTGACTGTATTACTTCAGAAACTTTTTCAGCTCACCTTCCAGCCAAAAGCTAACTCTGAACCTCAACACCTGATTGCTTCAATCCCTGGATCCTTCCATAAACTACATGATCTTACTAAACTGAACACAATGTCTCTAATTAACTACTCCACAGAAAATCCCCATAATATAAATAAAAGTACATTCGCCCAAACTTTCATGATGTTTTAACTGCACCTTTGTCTCCAAAAAGCCTAGCTGTCTCTCTAACTAGGTAATCTAGTTGTACAAGACCCTGGGGTATGAGCCACCACAATATGATAGAATTTTTCATCAAGATAGAGAGTGACGGGGAGACGTCCGGTTGCAGCACGTAGGTAAAGGCCGCATGTTTGGTGGCTCCTGCCAGAGTAATCTTTTTTCGGCCCTTTACACCCAGTTTTTGTGAAAATTATTTGACGAGAAGCTGTGGGAAAGTCTGAGGCATTTATAGAATGTCAAAAACTGGAAAAAATAACCCAGGAATAAAGGGAGTGAGTGAAAGTCCAACGTGGCAAGGAGTTCAGCAGGAGTAAAGATAGCGGGAGAGAGCCTGTTGAGTGAGGCCACGCCCATCATGGTGGAAAAGATTGCTGAAGTGATGGCCGGGGAGTTTGAGCAGCTGCTCTCAAAACATTTTGAAAGGCATTGGACAGATGATAAACTCGCTTAAGAAGTTGGTTGGTGATATCATTGCCCCGATGAGAGATGAGTTGGTGAAGACATTGATGGCGATGCGGGAGCAAGTAGCGAAATTGAAGAGGGTGAAGGAGACATTGTAGTGGCACAGCGATCAGTTCACCTTGATGGTTGAGGAACTGCAGGGAGTGGCGGAGATCAATAGAGGGCTGAGAGTCAAAGTAGAGGACCTGGAGAACAGGCCACAAAGGCAGAACCTGAAGATCATGAGGACGCCTGAAGGGGTGGAGGGCCGGAGACCTACAGCAGTGTTTTTCAAACTTTTTTTCCGGGGATCCATTTTTACCAACTGGTCAACCTTCGGGACCCACGCCGGCCGACCTTTACAACCCACGCTGACCGACTTTCGTGACCCACTATTTTCTCTTACCTTGTTTGCTGCTGACAAAATGGAGGAATTGCAATCGCGCCCAAAGCACGTGATGGCGACGTTCGGGGGCCGTGACCTGCTCTCTGCCTCCCTCAGGCACAAAGATTACATAGAATTTAAAAAAAAATCTTCTGCGTCTCCGATTGCACAAATTTGCGGTCTTCAACCGCAGCAGCCGGCTTTTATATTAAATTTTTATTTATTTTGTGTAAATTGTAACAATGTCGTTGCATGGCACATTTAATCAAAGAGACCAAAGCCCATGTCATTATCAGACTCTTCAGATTCTTCCTGTTTCTTCTCTTCCATTTTCTCTTCAGCAACAACAGGGGCAGCGGTGGAAACAGCTGCTGCAGCAGCTGGAGCACTGCTACCAGCACCAAGATCAGACTATCGATGTCAATATTAGCCAATGCCTTGGCAAACAGACTAGGTCAGTGTGGTAGTCGGTATTTGGGGTATTACGGTACCCTGAACAATGCTGTAAGACCATTGGTGTGGGAGGTACCTGAGACTGCTGTTTTCATTGGTGAAGCCTGCCTGCTGGTTCCTCCCAGTAAGGCGGAGTATAAGAGCCTGAGGCTCCCCAGCAGCTGCATTCTGTACCTGCGCTGTTGGGGGAAACATCTAGTGCAATAAAGCCTTCAATTGTCTCCAATCTCGTCTTAGGAGTTATTGATCGAGCATCAATTTATTGCACTAGATGTTAAAGAATGGAGCTCCGAATCAAGCCGGAGTGTCTGCAACTCAGCCCCCACGTGGCAAACTCAGCGGCAACCTTCAAACACTGGCTGGCGTTATTCAAAGGGTACCTCCGGACGGCCACAACTGAACCTACGGAGGACCAGAAACTGCAAGTTCTCCACTCGAGGGTGAGCCCAGAGATCTACACCCTCATCGAGGATGCGGACGATTTTGAGGTCGCAATGACCCTGCTGAAAGGACAATATATTCGCCCTGTAAACCAGGTCTACGCCTGACATTTTCTAGCGACGAGGCGACAAATCCCCGGGGAATTGCTGGAGGAGTTCTACTGTGCGCTGCTGGTGTTAGGGAGAAACTGTGACTGCCCACAAGTTTCGGCCAGCGACCACACAGAACCTTTGATCTGGGACGCTTTTGTTGCAGGTATGCTGTCCTCCCAAATCCGCCAGCGATTGCTGGAGAAAGAGACACTAGGCCTCAGGGAGGCATCGGCCCTTGCTAGCTCCCTGGATGTGGCCTCCCGAAACCCCCCCGCGTACGTCCCTGACCGCGCGGCAGCCCCTTGGGCAGCGTGGAACCTCCCCGCGGCCGACTCCGATGCATCCCCCATCCCCCCACAAGCTTGCGCTGTGAGACTGCCAGGCAAGCCTGGGGGGCCCCGCTGCTATTTTTGCGGGCAAGCCAAGCACCCCCAGCAACGCTGCCCAGGCCGCTCATCCATCTGCAAAGGGTGCTGCAAAAAGGGCCATTTCGTGGCAGTATGCCAGGACCGGGCAGTCGCCGCAGTCTCCGGGGGCGAACCGGGACCACCACCACAACTCACTCCATGAGCCACGTGCGGCCCGCAGGAGCCGCCATCTTCCTTCTCCAGGGCCACGTGTAGCCTCCGGGTGCAGCCATCCATCCACGTGCGATGGATGGGCGCCGCCATCTTGTACACCTCCAGCCATGTGCGACCAGTGGGCGCCGCCATCTTGGCTGGACTCTCAGGACCCCGACTTGGATGACCAAACACCGCCCGAGGAAAACATCCAAATTTTGCCACGACTTGCCTCGGTGACCCTGGACCAGTCTCGGCCCCGAACACTCTCGACTGCGACGATGACCGTGCTCATCAACGGGCATAAAACATCCTGCCTGATCGACACCGGGAGCACAGAGAGCTTCATACACCCCAATATGGTAAGGCGCTGTTCTCTTCCCATCCACCCAGTCAACCAAAAAATCTCCCTGGCCTCCAGGTCTCACTCGGTAGAGATCAAAGGGTTCTGCATAGCGAACCTCACAGTCCAGGGAAGGGAGTTTAAAAATTACCGGCTCTACGTCCTTCCTCACCTCTGCGCTGCCACGCTCCTAGGGTTAGACTTCCAATGTAACCTCCAGAGCTTAACTTTTAAATTCGGCGCCCCTATACCCTCCCTCACTGTCTGCAGCCTCGCGACCCTCAAAGTCGATCTGCCTTCCCTGTTTGCGAACCTCACCCCGGATTGCAAACCCGTCGCCACCAGGAGCAGACGGTACAATGCCCAGGACCGGACCTTCATTAGGTCGGAAGTCCAGCGGTTGCTGAAGGAAGGTATTATTGAGGCTAGCAACAGTCCCTGGAGAGCTCAAGTAGTGGTTGTAAAGACTGGGGAGAAGCATTGGAATGTCATCGATTATAGTCAGACCATCAACAGGTATACGCAGCTCGACGCGTACCCTCTCCCCCGCATATCTGATCTGGTCAATCAGATTGCACAATACAAGGTCTTTTCTACGATGGATGTAAAATCTGCCTACCAGCAGCTCCCCATCCGCCCTAGCGACCGCAAATACACTGCATTCAAAGCAGATGGGCAGCTCTACTACTTCCTAAGGGTTCCCTTCGGTGTCACAAATGGAGTCTCGGCCTTCCAACGGGAGATGGACCGAATGGTTGACCGGTACGGTTTGCGGGCCACGTTTCCGTACCTCGATAACGTCATCATCTGTGGCCACGGCCAGCAGGACCACGACACCAACCTCTGAAATTTCCACCATACCGCAAAAAAATCCTTCATCTGACATATAACAAGGACAAATGCGTGTTCAGCACCGACCGTCTAGTCATCCTCGGCTACGTAGTTCATGATGGAGTTATAAGCCCAGATCACGAACGTATGCGCCGCCTCATGGAGTTCCCCCTCCCCCACTGCTCCAAGGCCCTGAAATGCTGCCTGGGATTTTTTTCGTATTACGCTCAGTGGGTCCCCAACTATGCGGACAAGGACCGCCCACTAATTCAATCCACAGTTTTTCCCCTGGCGGCAGAGGCTCGCCAGGCCTTCAGCCGCATCAAAGCGGACATCGCAAAGGCCACGATGCACGCAATCGACGAATCCCTCCCCTTCCAAGTCGAGAGCGACGCGTCCGATGTAGCCCTGGCGGCTACCCTCAACCAAGTGGGCAGACCCGTGGCCTTCTTCTCACGCACCCACGCTTCAGAAATACGCCATTCCTCAGTTGAAAAGGAGACCCAGGCCATAGTAGAAGCTGTGCGGCACTGGAGGCATTACCTGGCCAGCAGGAGATTCACTCTCCTCACTGACCAACGGTCGGTTGCTTTCATGTTCGATAATGCACAGCGGGGCAAGATAAAGAACGATAAGATCTTACAGTGGAGCATCGAGCTCTCCACCTACAACTATGAGATCTTGTATCGTCCCGGGAAGCTAAATGATGCCCTGTCCTGCGGCACATGTGCCAACGCACAAGGAGACCGACTCCGGGCCCTCCACAAGGACCTCTGCCACCCGGGGGTCACTCGATTCTTCCATTTCAGGACCGCCACCAGGAATTGCCAAATCTGCGCGGAGTGCAAGCCGCACTTCTCCAGGCCAGAGAAAGCGCACCTGATAAAGGCTTCCCGTCCCTTTGAACGTCTCAGTATAGACTTCAAAGAGCTCCTCCCCTCCACCGACCGCAACACGTACTTCCTGAACGTGATTGACGAGTACTCCCGGTTCCCATTCGCCATCCCCTGCCCCAACATGACCGCAGCCACCGCCATAAAAGCTCTCCACAGTATCTTCATGCTGTTTGGTTTCCCCGCCTACATACACAGCGATAGGGGGTCCTCCTTCATGAGCGACGAACTGCGTCAATTCCTGCTCAGCAAGGGCATTGCCTCGAGCAGGACGACCAGTTACAACCCCCGGGGAAACGGGCAGGTGGAGAGGGAGAACGGAACAGTCTCGAAGACCGTCCTACTGGCCCTACGGTCCAGGAATCTCCCGCTGGCAGGAGGTCCTCCCGGATGCTCTCCACTCCATCCGATCACTATTGTGTACCACGACCAAACAAACCCCTCACGAATGTCTCTTTGTCTTCCCTAGGAAGTCCTCCTCCAGGACCTCGTTCCCAACCTGGCTGGCAGCTCCTAGACCCATCCTGCTCCGCAAACACGTGCGGGCGCACAAGTCGGACCCATTGGTCGAGAGGGTCCACCTCCTGCACGCTAACCCTCAATACGCCTACATGGCTTACCCCGACGGCTGACAGGATACGGTCTCCCTACGGTATCTGGCGCCCGCTGGATCCCCACCCACACCTCCACTACCGACCCATCCTCCCTCCCACCAGCGCACCCCACAGCTGCCCCCTTCCCAGGTGGATCGGTTCTTCCACTGGTCCCATCTAGGGGTGATGAAGCTGCTGAAGAAGCCAAAGCCACGCTCCCGGAGCCACGGATTCCACAGCCGGCGCCTGCATCACCGCCGAAGCTACGACGATCGCAGAGGACGACCAGGGCTGCCGATCGACTAATTGCTTCACTCTGACTGTAAATAATGATCGTAAATAGTTGCGACATGTAACGAGGCAAAACACTGTGCTAATGTATACCGGGTACCACCATAACCTACACCTCTACCACTGTATAACGCAAGACCACCACCCCCGCCAGACTCTTTTTTTAAACAGGGGGTGAATGTGGTAGTCGGTATTAGGGGTATTACGGTACCCTGAATAATGCTGCAAGACCATTGGTGTGGGAGGTACCTGAAACTACTGTTTTCATTGGTGAAGCCTGCCTGCTGGTTCCGTTCAGTAAGGCGGAGTATAAGAACCTGAGTCTCCCCAGCAGCTGCATTCTGTACCTGCACTGCTGGGGAAACATCTAGTGCAATAAAGCCTTCAATTGTCTCCAATCTCGTCTCAGGAGTTATTGATCGAGCATCAACCAGAAAGGCTCAATGATCACACCAGCTGTTTTAATCAGGGCATTGAGTTTTTCTTCGTGACAGAGACGTCGTCGTCGTGCAGGATGAGCACGCTGTAGATACAGGCGAGTTCTGGGGTGGAGGCCATGGCACTGGATCTTTGCGGGTGGGTCCGATGGTGCTTGTCGCCGGGGCGAAACTCGGCCTTAGCTTTGTTCAGAAGAACCCAGCACTTCTGAACCGGGCAGAGCGAGCAGCAGCCGGCTTTTAGCCATGCCAGCTGCGAGTGGCCTTTTACCATATAAAATAAATGCGGCCACACTGTGCATGCGCAAAACTCTGCGCATGCGCACTGATAAGCTGGCACACATGTACAGTGAGGCCGCATTTTTTTATATGGTAAAAAGGCCGCTTGCAGCCGGTATAGTTAAAAGCCGGCTGCCCCGGCTGTTGCGCGGGAATTTGCGCAATCGGGAGTGCTGCGACAGATGGCTCCGCGACCCTCCCGACACACGCCCACAACCCACCCGCGGGTCGCGCCCTCGACTTTGAAGATCACTGGCCTACAGGGTACTTCACCGACATGCTGGCGAAGTTTATGGGCGAGGGGGAGGACCCCTCCCAGAACAAATTGGACAGGGCCCACCGGTCACGCCGGCTGAAACCGAGAACGAACGAACGGCTGAGAACTGTGATCATCTGCTTTCACAATTTTCAAGTGAAGGAAATGGTGCTGAAGTGGGCGAAGCAGGAGCCGGAGGTAGAATGGGACAGAAACTGTATACGTATATACAAGGGTCTGACGACCCTGACGAGGAAACGGGCGGTCTTTAGTCAAGCTAAGGCGGCGTTGTATAATTGCAACATGGTGTGGTCTACAAGGCAAAGCTACGGGTCATGCACAATGGCAGGAACTACTACTTTGAAATGGCGGCGGAGGCAGAGGCTTTCGTGAAGGCAGAAGGCCTGGGACTGAACTGAATTTCGACTTTGATGGTTTTTGATTGTGTTTTTTCCTTATGCTGTTCATTCCCCATATGGATGTTATGGTTAACTGTTTTGTGCAATAGATGTTTGGGCTGGGGTGGTTTGGATAAGATTGATGGTTGGTTGGATTTTGCTTGGATGTAGGGTGTTGGGAGTTTGGAAGAGGTGGGTGTGGGGGTCTTTGGAGCTGGTGTGTTTTTACGATGTGGGGGTTGAGGCTCTGGCAGTGGCCACCACGCTAGCAAATGCAATGTTGATGTTGGCCAGTGAACGGAAGCAAAGTGGGGGGAGGAGCCACGGTCATTGAAACCATATGGGCAGGTTTTGATGGGTCTGGGAAGTGTGGGGGAATGGGAACGATACTGGGTGAGGTTTTTCAAAAGAAAGCGGTGGAGAGGTTTCTGGGAAAGGGTGGTGATGGTGACAAGAGCCGGAGCTGTTTCTCATTTGCTAGGCGGGGCCTGATGGATGGCCATGGTGGATAGGGAGTGCGGGGGGGCGGGGGGCTGAGAGGCCCCCGTCAGATTGGTGATGTGGAATGTGCAAGAGTTGGGGGGACCGGTGAAGAGAGCGCGAGTTTTCCCTGCATTGGATGGATGTGGTCTTGGAGAAGGGTCCAACGCAGATGCCGGCATGGAGGCTAGGTGTGGGTTTGATGGCAGACCCAAATTTTTGCACTAGGATGGGGAAGGTGATTGAGGAGTATGTGGAGTTTAACCGAAGGGGAGGTCTTGCCGTCGGGGGTTTGGGAGGCGTTGAAGGTGGTAGTGAGGGGCAAGTCATTTCATTCAAGGCAAAGGTGGATAGGGAGGTGTGGGAGGAACAGCAGCGGTTGGCAGAGGATATTTTGGAGGTAGATGGAAGATATGCAGAGGTCCCGGAGCCGGGACATTTGGTGAGGAGGAAGGAGTTGCAGGCAAAGTTTGATCTTCTACCTACGGGGAGTGGGGGGCAGTTCGGCAGCTGAGGCAAGCGAGGAGGGTAGTCTATTAATACAGTGAGAAGGCAGCAGGGAGGGAGATCATGCGGATTAGGGATGGAACGGGCGGGTTGGTGGTAGCACCAGAGCAGGTGAATAAGGTGTTTGAACACTTTTATAGGGGTGATTTTAAAATCATTTTAAAAGATGATCAGGGGAATAGATAGAGTAGACAGTCAGAGACTTTTTCCCCGGGTGGAACACACCATTACAAGGGGACATAAATTTAAGGTGAAAGGTGGAAGATATAGGAGGGATATCAGAGGTAGGTTCTTTACCCAGAGGGTAGTGGGGGCATGGAATGCACTGCCTGTGGAAGTAGTTGAGTCGGAAACATTAGGGACCTTCAAGCAGCTATTGGATAGGCACATGGATGACGGTAAAATGATATAGTGTAGATTTATTTGTTCTTCAGGGCAGCATGGTAGCATTGTGGATAGCACAATTGCTTCACAGCTCCAGGGTCCCAGGTTCGATTCCGGCTTGGGTCACTGACTGTGCGGAGTCTGCACGTCCTCCCCGTGTCTGCGTGGGTTTCCTCCGGGTGCTCCGGTTTCCTCCCACAATCCAAAGATGTGCAGGTTAGGTGAATTGGCCAATGATAAATTGCCCTTAATGTCCAAATTGCCCTTGGTGTTGGGTGAAGGTGTTGAGTTTGGGTAGGGTGCTCTTTCCAAGAGCCGGTGCAGACTCAAAGGGCCGAATGGCCTCCTTCTGCACTGTAAATTCAATGATAATCTATGATTAATCTAGGACAAAGGTTCGGCACAACATCGTGGGCCGAAGGGCCTGTTCTGTGCTGTATTTTCTATGTTCAATGTTCTATGTTCTAGAGTGGGCCATGTGCTCCCCATACCACAATCTATTAAAAGTTGTGGGTCAGGTGAACTCCATGATACACTTTGGGGTTCTCTAAACCCTGGCCCATAACGACCTTCATGGTCTTGTTCATGCATGGACTGCGCTTTGGAGTCTTGAGTTGCTCCCATTGAGGAGTCTGTCAACGAGCTCGCTGTGGAGGCATGTATCGCTCTCTCTGTGGAGACTGGCATCGTTCCCTGTGTGGAGTCATGCAGTGGTCTCGCTGTGGAGTCGATCTGTGCGCTCTCAACGGAGTCGTGCAATGGTCTCGCTGTGGAGTCTTTCATCGCTTTCTGTGTGGAGTCGTGCAGTGGTCTCGCTGTGGAGTCTTTCATCGCTCTCTGTGGGCTCCGTCTTGATGTGGGAGCTGGCAGATCCCATTGCGAGCTGCAGTGACCACATCTGCAGTAAATGTTGGCTGCTCGAAGAGCTCCGGCTCAGAGTTGATGAGCTGGAGTCTGAGCTTCAAACACTGAGGCACATCCGGGAGGGGGAGACTTACTTGGACACTGTGTTTCAGGAGGCAGTCACACCTGTCAGAGTAAGTAGTTTAACTCCTGCCAGTTGCCAGGGACAGCAGAGTGTGACTGCAAGTCAGGCAGGTAAAGGGAACCAGCAGTCAGGAACTCAGGAGCCTCAGCCCTTGACCGTGTCCAACAGGTATGAGGCACTTGCTCCCTGTGTGGATGGCAAACAGTGCTGCAGGAAGGATGAGTCAGCGGACCAAGGCACCATGGTTCAGCAGGCCATTCAAGGGGAGGGAGTAAATAGGCAAGTTGTAGTTGTAAGGGATTCTATTATCAGGGGGATAGATAGTATCCTTTGTAAGCAGGATAAAGAGTCCCGCATGGTATGTTGCCTGCCCGGTGCTAGGGTGCGGGACATCTCTGACCGGCTTGAAAGGATACTGGAGAGGGAGGGGGAGGATCCAGTTGTTGTGGTCCATGTCGGTACCAACAACATAGGCAAGTCTAGAAAAGAGGACCTGTTTAGAGATTAGAAAGAGCTAAGATTCAAATTAAAAAACAGGTCCTCAAGGGTCGTAATCTCCGGATTACTGCCCGAGCCACGTGCAAATTGGCATAGGGAGGCAAGAATAAGGGAAGTTAACACGTGGCTGAAAGAGTGGTGTGGGAAAGAGGGGTTCCTTTTCATGGGACACTGGCATCAGTTTTGGGACAGGGGGGACCTATACCGTTGGGATGGTCTCCACCTGAACCTAGCTGGGACCAGTGTTCTGGCGAAAAGAGTAAATAGGGTGGTCAATAGGACTTTAAACTAGAGATTGGGGGGGAAGGGAAAGTCAGGGAACCAAGAGGTGAAGTAATCAGTGGGAAGCGTAGTTGCTTAGGAATACAAAAAAGCACAAAAAGACAGAACTCAGGAGAGGTTACGGTCGTCCCCATCCCACAAAATATGACACAGTGTATGGAAAGGCTCAGTAAACCAAGGTCCACCACACTGAGAAAAAAAAAGGGACGGTCAATAGTGAATTAAAAGTGCTATATTTAAATGCGCGCAGTGTACGGAACAAGGTAGATGAGCTTGTGGCCCAGATTGTGACTGGCAGGTATGATGTGGTCGGCATCACAGAGACGTGGTTGCAGGGGGTTCAGGACTGGCATTTAAACATCCAGGGATTTACAACCTATCGACAAGACAGAGAGGTGGGCAGAGGGGGTGGGGTTGCCTTGTTAATTAGGAATGAAATTAAATCAATAGCACTAAACGACATAGGGTCAGATGATGTGGAGTCTGTGTGGGTAGAGTTGAGGAACCACAAAGGCAAAAAAAACATAATGGGAGTTATGTACAGGTCTCCTAACAGTGGTCAGGACCAGGGGCACAAAATGCACCACAAAATAGAAAGTGCATGTCAGAAAGGCAAGGTCACAGTGAGCATGGGGGGCTTCAATATGCAGGTGGACTGGGTAAATAATGCTGCCAGTGGTCCCAAGGAAAGGGAATTAATTGAATGTTTACAGGAGGGCTTTTTGGAACAGCTTGTGATGGAGCCCACGAGGGAACAGGCCATTCTGGACTTAGTGTTATGTAATGAGCCAGACTTGATTAAAGATCTTAAAGTAAAGGAACACTTAGGAGGCAGTGATCATAATATGGTAGAATTCAATCTCCAATTTGAAAGAAAGAAGGTAGAATCAGATGTAAATGTGTTACAGTTAAATAAAGGTAACTACACTGGCATGAGGGAGGAACTGACGAAAATTGACTGGGAGCAGAGCCTAGTGGGAAAGACAGTAGAACAACAATGGCAGGAGTTTCTGGGAGTAATTGAGGACACAGTACAGAGGTTCATCCCAAAGAAAAGAAAGGTTATCAGAGGGGGGATTAGGCTGCCATGGCTGCCAAAGGAAGTTAGGGAATGCATCAAAGCAAAAGAGAAAGCCTATAATGTGGCAAAGAGTAGTGGGAAGTCAGAAGATTGGGAAGGCTACAAAAACAAACAGAGGATAACAAATAGAGAAATAAGGAAAGAGAGGATCAAATATGAAGGTAGGCTAGCCAGTAACATTAGGAATGATAGTAAAAGTTTCTTTAAATACATTAAAAACAAACGGGAGGCAAAAGTAGACATTGGGCCGCTCCAAAATGACGCTGGTAATCTAGTGATGGGAGACAAGGAAATAGCTGAGGAACTAAATAAGTACTTTGCGTCAGTCTTCACAGTAGAAGACATGAGTAATATCCCAACAATTCCGGAGAGTCAGGGGGCAGAGTTGAATATGGTAGCCATCTCAAAGGAGAAAGTACTAGAGAAACTAAGAGGTCTAAAAACTGATAAATCTCCGGGCCCAGATGGGCTATATCCTAGAGTTCTGAAGGAGATAGCTGAAGAAATAGTGGAGGCGTTAGTTATGATCTTTCAAAAGTCACTGGAGTCAGGGAAAGTCCCAGAGGATTGGAAAATGGCTGTTGTAACCCCCTGTTCAAGTAGGGAACAAGGAAAAAGATGGAAAATTATAGGCCAATTAGACTAACCTCGGTTGTTGGCAAGATTCTAGAATCCATTGTTAAGGATGAGATTTTTCAATTCTTGGAAGTGCAGGGTCGGATTAGGACAAGTCAGCATGGATTTAGTAAGGGGAGGTCATGCCTGACAAACCTGTTAGAGTTCTTTGAAGAGATAACAAATAGGTTAGACCAAGGGGAGTCAATGGTTGTTATCTATCTTGACTTCCAAAAGGCCTTTGATAAGGTGCCTCATGGGAGACTGCTGAATAAAATAAGGGCCCATGGTATTCGAGGCAAGGTACTAACATGGATTGACGATTGGCTGTCAGGCAGAAGGCAGAGAGTTGGGATAAAAGGTTCTTTTTCGGAATGGCAACCGGTGACGAGTTGTGTCCCGCAGGGTTCAGTGTTGGGGCCACAGCTGTTCTCTTTATATATTAACGATCTAGATGACGGGACTGGGGGCATTCTGGCTAAGTTTGCCGATAATATAAAGATAGGTGGAGGGGCAGGTAGTATGGAGGAGGTGGGGAGGTTGCAGAAAGATTTAGACAGTTTCGGAGAGTGGGCCAAGAAATGGCTGGTGAAATTCAACGTGGGCAAGTGCGAGGTCTTGCACTTTGGAAAAAAGAATAGAGGCATGGACTATTTTCTAAACGGTGACAAAATTCATAATGCTGAAGTGCAAAGGGACTTGGGAGTCCTAGTCCAGGATTCTCTAAAGGTAAACTTGCAGGTTGAGTCCGTAATTAAGAAAGCAAATGCAATGTTGTCATTTATCTCAAGAGGCTTGGAATATAAAAGCAGGGATGTACTTCTGAAGCTTTAGTTAGGCCCCATTTAGAATACTGTGAGCAATCTTGGGCCCCACACCTCAGGAAGGACATACTGGCACTGGAGCGGGTCCAGCGGAGATTCACACGGATGATCCCAGGAATGGTAGGCCTAACATATGATGAACATCTGAGGATCCTGGGATTATATTCATTGGAGGTTAGGAGGTTGAGGGGAGATCTAATAGAAACTTACAAGATAATGAATGGTTTATATAGGGTGAATGTAGAGAAGTTGTTTCCATTAGCAGGGGAGACTAGGACCCGGGGGCACAGCCTTAGAATAAAAGGGAGTCACTTTAGAACAGAGATGAGGAGAAATTTCTTCAGCCAGAGCGTGGTGGGTCTGTGGAATTCGTTGCCACAGAGGGCGGTGGAGGCTGGGACGTTGAGTGTCTTTAAGACAGAAGTTGATAAATTCTTGATTTCTCAAGGAATTAAGGGCTATGGAGAGAGAGCGGGTAAATGGAGTTGAGATCAACCATGATTGAATGGTGGAGTGGACTCGATGGGCCGAATGGCCTTACTTCCGCTCCTATGTCTTATGGTCTTATGGTCTTATGGACTCCAGAAGAGGAGCACCAAGGAATCAAAGAGGAGTCAAATCAACCTCAAATGATTGATGTCATCAGGATCATGCAACATCAGATCATTCTCACAAACCTCAAGTCGAAACGCTCAATGAACCATCAGATACCACCAAGGATACTGATACCAATAACTTTGAGAATGACTCAAATTATCCACAAGGAACAGTCACTGAGCACAACAAGAACAACAATAAAAACTACAACACGAAGCACAATGAAAACAACAAGAAGCACAACAAAAACAACAAAAACAACAACAGAAACAACAAGCACAACAAAAACAACCACAAGAATAACAATGAAAACAACAAAGACAACAACAAAAACAACAAAAGCAACAACAATGAAACAACGACCTGTGCAACATGGTACAACTCTGCACATGAAGGACACGAAGCACAGTCCAAAACAATGGCAAGAGTACAAACATAACATGGCATGACAACGAATCGCACAAATTCATATTTGTTCCACAACAAACAGGTCAGGGCAGACAACAAAGATGATATACACAATTGATGCCGCAAGCACAGGAAAAAGTCCAGGTCAGACAACAAAATTGATTTGACCATTCAAACACCTCATGGTGACGTGATGGTTACTTAAACACAAGAACATTGACGACGTTCACAAAGACACTGAAATAACAACATCATCACTTCTACAACAGAAGAATGAACTCAACCAACTAAATTTATAACGTTTGGACTTATAAATTTTGTTCAATAATGATTGGACTCAAAAATATTAATTGGCTTTGTATAATTATCAATATCATCACAACTTGTACAGATATACATATCATCATTTATCTACCTGTTTTGTACAACTTTCTTCAACACCGTACAGAAAATATGTAAAAAGAAAAAAGGGGGGATGTAGTGATCTGCATATCTGTATGCACACAAGGGGTTAATGTAAATACACTACAACTACGTAATCACTAGAGGGAGCAGTAGAGATGTATAAATAGACAGACGGAAGCCAGGATCAGACTCTTCACAGGAAGAGTAGCTAGTGACCAGACACAGACAGACAACTCAGCACAGGTGTAAATAATCATAAGTACTTCTTAGTTAATCTTGTTCAGGTAATATCTTGTTTAAGCTCTGGAGAGAGAACAAACTTACTCAATAAAGCATTTGCTTCAATTGGAAGACTACGGGCATTATTTGGACATAAGAAATAATATACAGCCTTCGCCATTTTCTCCACCAAAGAGCCCCAGAAGTCTCTGATTTTGTCAACAATCTTCTGCCTTCAAGTTTTTTTGCCCTGGGCCTTCTGGGCAATTCAGTTATGTCGGCACCTTATACCATCAATCAAGTGGGATTTTAAGCAAAAATACTCCCAGAAACTGGGCGAGAGGGGCTAAAAATACAGTACCCTAGCAGTAGGCACCTTGAATACGTCTTCCCCCTACATACTGCCATCGGACATCTGACCAATCCACTATTAACCCAGCACTTCAGAACTGCAACTTGATTTCACGCCATTAGGTTTCTGACATTTTGGCTTCCATTAGATTTGCTGCACATGCCCATGGGTGAGAGGAGTGCTAGCTACAGAGAGTGGAGCTTTGGAGTTGAGATAAGTGTGGGAATTTTAAGAGAATAAATCTTAATCTCTTGCCTTCTTAAAATCTTGCACATATTGTTGGTAGTTTCTTGTTAAGATCAACTGTTTAGTCGGGTTAATTTGAAGGGTAGTCATTTAAGTATCTTTCAGTCCAAAGGAGCATAATAACTACCTCTCCAAGTGAGAGAAGCTGCTGCAAATTGATAGTAATTGGGCCAGTTATTTATGTTATGGGCCAGGGTTCAGAGAACCCCAAAGTGTATCATGGAGTTCACCTGACCCACAACTTTTAATAGATTGTGGTATGAGGAGCACACGGCCCACTCTACAGGTAAGGTACAGCAGAAATGGAAAAGTATTTTTTAAAGCACAACAATGTTTATTCTATGAACTCAAGTTAACCTTTTTGAAACATACAGTGAACACCTTAGCAACCATGAATTCAAATACAAACCCCAAAGACTACAACACTAAGTAAACCTTTAAGCTTGCCTTTTTAACATCCATACGACTTAAAAACAAAACCTTTATCAGAAGCACATCAGGTTAAAGTTACTACTGAAAACATTTATAATTCTGAATTCACCAAATGATCAAGAGATAGTCTTTTCATGGCAGAGAAATCAACAGTACAGCTGTTTTGTCTGGCTTCGGCTCCCACACTGAAAACAAAACTAAAACACACCCTGCAGCAAACAGCCTAAAACAAAAATAAAAAGCTGACAGGCAGCCCAGCTCCACCCACTCTCTGACATCACTGCAGTAGTAAAGACCCATTTCTTAAAGGTACTATCACTACAGATATTTATATACACACCCATTTATAAATACCCATTTCTTAAAGGTACTCCCACATGACAGTTAACTAAACTGATTAAGACTGGTTCCTGGGCAGCACAGTGGCACAGTGGTTAGCACTGCAACCTCACGGTATCAAGGACCATGGTTTATCCCGGCCCCAGGTCACTGTCCATGTGGAGTTTGCACATTTTTCCTGTGTCTGCGCGGGTCTCACCCCCGCAACCCAAAAAGCTGTGCAAAGTAGGCGGATTGGCCACGCTAACTTGTCCCTTAATTGGAAAACAAGAATTGGGTACTCTAAATTTATTTTAAAAAAAGACTGGTTCCTGAAACAAGAGAGGCAGAGGGTACAAGGCCTAAAAGTACAATCAGCATGGAGTGCTAGCTTCAGAGAATGGAGCTGAGGGGTTGAGATAAATTTGAGAGTTTAGCAAAGTGGTATTGCTGTGTCCTGTTTTCCCGACTACTTCCAAATATCAGTGGTGCAGGAGCAGACCAAGGCCGGAGAGCTGGGAGATAAGTTGCAGCAGTTATAGAATCCCTACGTGTAGAAAGAGGCCATTCAGCCCATCAGGTCTGCACCGATCCTCGGAAAGAGCACCCTATCTAGGCTACACTTACCCTACCTATCCCGCCTTTTGTGAGGCCACGAAGAATCCAGCACGAGTTTCAAGGATACATTTATTTACAATAATATACATAACAGCAGCAACCTCACTTGCTGCTTACTCCTTCCTGCTAGTTCCAAACTGGCCAGCTTTATTTATACAGGGAGACTGCTAATGATTTCTCCTCCCCCCTCATTGGGGAAGCCAATACACCCATAGGATTGTGGGATTTTCATTAGTCCCCAGCCAATGGTAAGCAGGCAGGTTATAACATCCCTCCCCCCCAAAGTCCAAGGAATCCACCAAAGACCCTGGCAAAGGAGGGCGTCGGACTCGTTTTGCCACAGGCTGGACACCATTTGCACGAGGCGCTGGATCAGGCGGCGTGTAACGAGACAGAGACCGACGCCTCCGTGATGAACAGCATAACGGTTGTACAGCCACGGCCCGTGGGCCCGAGGATTCCCCCTCTGATGCGTCCTGTGTCTCCATCTCGGAGTCAGAGTCTGCTGCCTCTGTCATCTCTGCGTCTCTATCTCCGCGCGGTTCTATAATGACCTGCGCAGGCTTTGAGTGAGCACCAGAGGAACATTGTGAGGACTACTTTCCATTGTCTCTGGTCTCTGCGGCTGTAGAAAATATCTTCGGGGGCGGGGAATCTTTGGAAGGGATAGCCTTCTGGACCGAACGTGGTCTACATGTTTGCGCTGGAGACGACCCTGGGCTTGCACCTGGTAAGATATAGGGCCCGTTTGGCGAAAGATTACGCCAGGGACCCACTGGGTACTCCCAGCAAAATTTCGAACGAACACTGGGTCACCGGGTGCAAACTGCCGAATTGGCCGATGCCGAGAAAAACCCTGTCCCTGCCGTTCTTGTGTGCGGCGTACATATGCGCCAATGTCCGGGAAAACAATACTAAGGCGGGTGAGAAGTCTCCGGCCCATTAGGAGTTCTGCACATGCAGCTGGAGGAGTCTATCCGCATCCAGGAGCAGGGTATGGTGCCGCTCATCGCAGCCACCCAGGCCGACACTGCACGGGTGGCGTCCACGGTGGAGGCAATGGGTGAAAGGGTTTCGGCCATGGGTCAGGTTCTGCAAGGCGTTGGGCTTACCGTGCACGCGTCATCCATGGCCCAGGAGAGGGCTGCCCTCTCACAGGCAGCCATCTCACAGAGCCAACAGGACATTGCCGCTCTCGGGGCCCTGGCTGAGTCTCACCATGCCATGGCTCGGTCCCAGCAAGCGATGGCACAGTCCCAGCAGTTGGTCGTGGAGAGCACTGACTGCCTGGCGCACGTGATGGATGGCGTCGCGCACTCACAGATCGAGATCGCACAGACCTTGGCAGGAATGTGGCACTCCCTGGGCTCCGTCTCGGCGAACATTCGGACCGTGTTCGATACCGCTGCAGGCCTCCAGGACTGGCAGCGCCAGGTGTCGGTGGTGCGACGGGGCATGTCTCCGAGCGCATCTCCGTCCCACAATGAGGCCCGGGGTCCACCGGGCTCCCCGAGGGAGGAGGAGGTTCTGGGGCCCGTCCCGGTACCTCCATCAAGGGACGTTCCGGTACACCCGGCCTCCCCCCGTTCCGTCCCTGGCGCATCTGGTGGGGAGCGGGCAGGTCAGGGTGGCACAACGCCATCCAGCACGCCCGCCGAGCAGCCTGGCCCATCGAAGCCGGGCCGCCCCAGGAAACGTGTGCCGACGGGGAGCCTTGTCAAAGGGCATGATTCACAGCAGTCCGCCTCCACTCCTGCTGTACCATCTGGGAACACACCTAGACGTAGTGGAGGGCCCGTAAGTCAAAGACGTTAGGCACGTAAGAAGTTGGCACAGGTGCAGGGCACAGTCTAGTTATAGTGAGTAGGGCACCTATATTAACCACACGAATAAATGCACTGTTACATTTGACTTGTAAGACTGTGCTATGTCCGGTGCCAGGGGGCCCGTGTACAGGAGTGACGGTGCAAGTGGCAGTGTTCAGAGAATCCCACCCCCACAGTGCATGAACCGTGCGGCCAGCAACGCGTCGCGTGCCCGCTGTCCGCGGTGGTGCCGTCGTGCAGCCTCCTGGACGTAACGAGCAGCCGGGCAGTGTCTGTGCCCTGCGCCCCTCCCCTGCCCTGATGCATGCCATCATCCTCATCCTCCACATCCTCCTCTTCCCCATCCCTCTCGTTTGCGTTGGCCATCGGGTCCTCCCTCCGACTCCTCCACCAGGTCATCTCCCCTCTGCATGGCAATGTTGTGCAGCGCACAGCAGACCACAACCATGCGATTGACCCTGTTGGGTTGGTATTGCAGGGCCCCTCCTGATCGGTCCAGGCATCTGAAGCGCATCTTCAGCAGGCCGAAGCACCGCTCCACCACACCCCTGGTTGCTGCATGTGCCTCGTTGTATAGGCTCAACGCGTTGGTGTGATGCCTCCGTATTGGCGTCATGAGCCATGACATCAACGGACAGCCCTTGTCGCCCAGCAACCAGCCCCTCAGCCGGGGGGGGGGCATCCATCGAACATTGCGGGGATGAACGACTGTGCCAGAATGTAGGCGTCATGCACACTGCCGGGTTACTTTGCACACACGTGCATGATCTTCATGTGGGGGTCGCACACCACCTGAATGTTCATGAAGTATGTGCCCTTTCTGTTCATGAACACTTCCCTGTTGTCTGCAGGTGGGCGCATGGGGACGTGCACACCATCGATGAACCCTGGACCATCGGTATCCCGGCCACCTTGGCGAATCCACGTGCCCGTGCTTCCTGCTGTGCTCGGTCCTCGGGGAATTGAATGTACCTGTCCGCGATGGCGTACAAGGCGTCGGTGACGGCCCTGATGCAACTGTGGACCGATGCCTGTGATATCCCGGGTAGGTCCCCGCTCGGCACCTGGAAGGAACCGGTCGCATAAAAGTTTAGGGCCACCGTCACCTTGACGGAGACTGGTATCGCGTGTCCTCCTCCCATTCCACGTGGTGCGAGGTGCACCACGAGCTGGCATATATGTGCGACCGTCTCCCTGCTGAACCGTAGTCTCCTCCTGCATGTGATGTCCGTTAGGGCCTCGAACGACATTCTGTCACGGTACACCCTCAGCCTTGCTGGACGCCTGTGGCGCCCTGGCACCACCATCAGTGGATCCTCCTGCTCCACCTGCTCCTCCTCCTCCTCCTGCTCCCCCCCAAGCACTTCCTCTGCATTCCTCGCCGTCTGGCGGTCAATGTTCCCCTCGGCAACCCCCTGTACATTCGGGTCCTGAGCGCCTGCGGCCTGCGCGTCGATGACGGGCCACTCCACGGCCATCCCCTCTGCTGCACCGGCAACCGCTGCATCTGCAGCCAGTGTGGGCCGTCAGACCCTACGCTGCCGGATGGCAAACTCCAGAGCTGCAGCTCCAACCACGGCAGTGAACGTTGCTGTCTGGTTGGCATACATGGTGACCTGCAGGAGGGTGGTGGGGGGCAGAGAAACGACATGTTACACCAAGGTTCTTCCACACCTCGCCAGCTGGGTTGCCTGGGATCCCTGTGTGTCCCGGTGGCCTGGTCACGCTGCAGACACGCAGCCATCCTAACACGTGGTCACTGTCTGCGCCCAACGGTCAGCTCACACCGTACTGCTCACCAGTGTGCCGCTCGCCTGTGCTCATCAGCCACACGCACCCTGCGGCCGTGTCCTCGTCACCATCCTGCCATATCAGGGCGGCTGACATGTGGCATCCGCGGATGAACGATACCATCCACACTCTCCCTCACCCCCCTCCCACCTGCACACTCTCCCTCACCCCCCCTCCCACCTGCACACTCTCCCACACACCCCCTCCCACCTGCACACTCTCCCACACCCCCCTCCCACCCGCACTCTCCTCCCCGCCCCCTGCACTCTCCCACCCCCCCTCCCACCTGCACACTCTCCCACACACCCCTCCCAACTGCACACTCTCCCACACTCCCCCCTCCCACCTGCACTCTCCCACACCCCCCCTCCCACCTGCACACTCTCCACCCCCCCCACCTGCACACTCTCCCCACCCCCCCTCCCACCTGCACACTCTCCCACCCCCCCCTCCCCTGCACACTCTCCCACCCCCCCTCCCACCTGCACTCTCTCCCACACACCCCTCCCAACTGCACACTCTCCCACACTCCCCCCTCCCACCTGCACACTCTCCCACACCCCCCTCCCACCTGCACACTCTCCACCCCCCCCACCTGCACACTCTCCCACACCCCCCTCCCACCTGCACACTCTCCCACACCCCCCTCCCCCTGCACACTCTCCCACCCCCCCTCCCACCTGCACACTCTCCCACACACCCCTCCCAACTGAACACTCTCCCACACTCCCCCCTCCCACCTGCACACTCTCCCACACCCCCCCTCCCACCTGCACACTCTCCACCCCCCCCTCCCACCTGCACACTCTCCCACACCCCCCCCTCTCCCACCTGCACACTCTCCCACCCCTCCCCCCCCCCTCCCACCTGCACACTCTCCCACACCCCCCCTCCCACCTGCACACTCTCCCACACCCCCCTTTTGCCGCAGCCTTCTCGGGTAAGCCGACCCGGTCTCCAGGAGCTGCGGAACAGTCCGCTCACCTCCTCCCTGCTCAGCGTCAGCCAGACTTTGAAAAGCAGGTGTGAACGGCGAATGCGTGAACTGGGGTCACGCCGTCGGGACTTCGGCCCATCCGGGCCTGAGAATAGCAGGGGTGCCGGAGTATCGCCATTTTGGGTGTCTCGGACGATTCTCCAGCCTGCGGCCCGCGGAACTCGACTGGGCCGTTCCCGCCGCTTGGGAGAATCGCGGGAGGGCGTCGGTCCGGCGACGCGGGAAATTGTGGCGGCCCAGGCGATTCTCCCAACCGGCGCGGGAGTGGAGAATCGCGCCCCCTATTTTCGGACTTCAGCAAACTCCCCACTCTCTTTAAGTGAATTAAAGTGTAACAACTTTTTTTTGTTTGGTTGTTCTAATAAAAAGATGTAAAACTAGTACTTGACTGCCAAGCTACAGAGACCTGTATTGCTGCTACTGTATAGTTTATACTGTTGTAAATTCTTTTAAGTGACTAAGGATAGTTTAGATAAGAATAGTTAGAGGTTCCCGTGTTTAATTGTAATGTATGCCTGAATGTCATAGCGCTCCGTAGAATTTTATAATAATGTGTGTCTATAAAACAATTTAGGTAAAGTTCCAATCCATAGGACAGAGTAGAGTAGAGCCTGTCCTTGATTGCGGGTGCTCGACGTAGGCAGAGAACAAAGAAGATGCAGTAATATGATCCTTCATGCTTCGCGTTGAGGATCACAAGGAGGGAGTGGAGCCATCTGGGATGGCCACTTCCAGAATACAAAATGGACGCTCACAAAGAATGTAGGGAAATGTGGACAATGCTAGACAACAAGCAGGCACAGTGCCTGAATGCATATTTGGGAAGCAGTTACCAGATGGAATCAAAACTCTGGGTCGATTAGCATATTGATGGCCCATCTCCGAGGAACAAAGGACTAACACTCAGGTAGTTGATACTGTTGCAGACATCCCGGCACCAGAAAGACACAAACAAAACAAGGCCAACAGCCACCTAAGACACACCCAGCCATCAGGGCACCCACCCCTATTATTGGTTAAGGTCGATAACAATGATCGAGAAGCTGCCCAATTAATTGGGACCAAGTTTAAGGTCCGCCTAACAGCGTGCAAAGCCCCTCCAAGTATAAGAAGGAACCCCCACGAGAGATTTGCTCTCTTGGATTTGGCTCTCAGGCAGAGAGACCCATCCACCAGCATCACCAAAAGCAAGTAAGTTCAAGGACAACGCTCGCTACCAGACGGACGACCTTTGCTGTTCTCCTGTATCTCTTCGAACCCAATAGCCTCCGATCCGAACAACGGCCATTGTTCCTCTGACTAAGTGGGCACCCGAGGTTAAGTATAGGCGTTAGCGTTAGAGATAATTTAGTTTGTAGTACTGTTGTGCATGAGTAGATCTTACTGTGTGTGTAAATAAATAATATTGACTTTGAACTAACTAACTGGTGTATTGGCACTTTGATCGGTATACACGTTGAACCTTGTGGCGGTATCGAGAGATACCTGGCGACTCTGAAAGTAGAAACATAATTAGCACAATTGCTTCACAGCTCCAGGGTCCCAGGTTCGATTCCCCGCTGGGTCACTGTCTGTGCGGAGTTTGCACGTTCTCCCCGTGTCTGCGTGGGATTCCTCTGGGTGATCCGGTTTTATCCCACAGTCCAAAGATGTGCAGGTTAGGTGGATTGGCCATGCTAAATTGCCCTTAGTGTCCAAAATTGCCCTTAGTGCTGGGTGGGATTACTGGGTTATGGGGATTGGGTGGAGGTGTGGACTTGGGTAGGGTGCTCTTTCCAAGAGCCGGTGCAGACTCGATGGGCCGAATGGCCTCCTTCTGCATTGTAAATTCTATGTAATCTATGTAATAATTAGGATTAAGAAAGGCGACCATATTGACCGCCATATTTATAGCAAGTAAACAGAGCAACACTATGTCCCCGCGCCCGTTTCTTTTTTCTAGAAAGTCCAGAGTGATTCTCCATTTTGCAGGGGGCTAGCAGGGCCCCAGAGTAGTCCACGCAGCTCCGGATGCCGATACTGGGCCTTGCACTTCGGGCCGTGGGTCCGCGCATGCCCGCGCCGGCCCGTGCAACATGACGGACCCACACCGCGGGCTGGCCCTGACAATATAGGCCCCCCCTCCAGATCGTGCACGCCCGCCGATCAGTGGCCCCCGATCGCGAACTTGGCTGTCCTGGTGGTTCCCCCCGTGTCATCCCCTGCCCCCCACCAGGGCAGCCGTGGACTGTGTCCGCAGCCACCACTCCGAGTGTCTGCTGGGCGGAACCATGAGTGAACCACGTCAGCGGGAACTCAGCCAGTTGTCAGCGGAGAATTGCCGCGGGGGCCTCTTTCAATGGCCCCTGACGGGCTCCGCGTCAACCGTGATTGCGCGCCTGGTAGCGATTCTCCGGTCTCCGGAGAATCCCATTTATTCTCCGCCCCCGCGCCGACGCAATTGCGGCGTGGAGGCTCGGAGAATCCCGGCCCCCGTCAATAAGATTAAAGAAGTGGCTCAAAGATTGGTGTGGAAAAAATGGGTTTCAGTTTATGGGACATTGTCACTAGTACTGGTGAAACGAGGAGCTGTTCCATCGGGATGGGCTCCACCTGAATCATGCTGGGATCAGTGTCCTGGCAAATTGAATAATCTGTAGCTTGGGCTTTAAACCAAATAGTTGGGGTGAGGGGAGGGGTTCAATGCATGGAACTTTTTTTAAAAGGTGTAAAGAGAAAGTAAGAGGTCAGATTAACAATGAGACTAATTGTTACCAGATAATGAAAGGAAGGGACAGAGACTGTGAACATCACACCAGGGAAATAGAGAAAATTACTAATGGGACAAACTTAAAGGCTTTGCATCTGAATGCGCATAACATTCAGAATAAAATTAATGAGTTAATAGTGTAAATAGAGGCATGATTTGGTGGTAATTACTGAGGCGTGGATACAAAGACACCTCGGGCGAAATTCTCCGTAACCGGCGTGATGTCCGCCGACCGGCGCCAAAAATGGCGCAAATCAGTCCGGCATCGCGACGCCCCAAAGGTGCGGAATCCTCCGCATCTTGAGCGGCCGAGCCCTCACCTTGAGGGGCTAGGCCCACGCCGGACTGATTTCCGCCCTGCCAGCTGCGGGAAAGGCCTTTGGTGCCCCGCCAGCTGGCGCGGAAATGACATTGCTGGGCGGCGCTGTGCGGGAGTGTCAGCGACCGCTCACGGCATCCCCGCGCATGCGCAGTGGAGGGGGTCTCTTCCGCCTCCGCCATGGTGGAGACCATGGCGAAGGCGGAAGGAAAAGAGTGCCCCCACGGCACAGGCCTGCCCGCGGATGGGTGGGCCCCGATCGCAGGCCAGGCCACCGTGGGGGCCCCCCCGGGCCAGATCGCCCCGCACCCCCCCCCCCCCCCCCCCCCCCCAGGACCCCGGAGCCCGCCCGCACCGCCTTGTCTCGCTGGTAAGAGAGGTGGTTTAATCCACGCCGGCGGGACAGGCATTTTAGCAGCGGGACTTGTAATTGATAATATGGAAAAATGTGTCATTTGAAACATGGAAGTCTGGCAATATCTGGTCTGAGAGAAACATGATAGGTTACAGGGAAAGATCCCACAAAGGGTTAACAGCAGCTGCCAGGGCAGGATTGTAAAATGCAGATATCCTTGGTCAAGAAGGCTTAGCAAACAAGACAAACAGGATTTTGAATGAAGCAAAAAACAATGGCTCACACCTTCATTGAAAGTAAATAATTTAGTAAGGATCTGGAAAAGAATGGATGAGGTTCTAGGTGTGAAAAGTTGCTAATACCAGGTTTATCAGTCTATGAGAAACATAATTCAAAGCCAAAATCAAAGTCAAAATTGAGCTGAGGACACATTTGGAAAATAAAACTATAGAAATGACAGGCATTAAAAGTAACACCTCTATTGAAGTCAAAGCATTTTGAACACCACAAAGGAAACAATGTAATCAGATCTATGAGGTAAAGTCATGTCAAAATGTATACTTAGTTGGATTAAAAGGTTTAGATCAAAAGGTACTTTTTACAATCAAAGAAAATAAGAGTTACTTTACAATAACATCAAAAAACGTAATTGTTAGAAAGCAAATATAAACCTCGAGACCAGGGCAGGACCTATCAGATTCACGTTCAGATCCAGAACCAGAGCTCAGAGGGAGAGAGAGAGAAGCAGAGAAGGAACAAGCAGCTAGACTCAGATTACAATCAGCTCGGCCATGGGAAATGGACAGGGCATAGCAGCCGAGCTAAAATAGCTGATACATCTAACGAAGACCAGACTTTAAAGAAGATTGATTGTCAAGTTGGGCCTGAAGGTCCCTTCAACCAACCAGAAGGATCCAGAAGCAAGATCTTTTTACTTTTCTGTAAAGACAGTGATTGCATCTTTTAAAAAGAGAAAAAAATATATAATAATAAAATAGCTTAAAAGTTTTAACCTGAAATAGTGGTTATTCCAAAGTCTACTTTACTTACTTAGCAATGTGGGATCCAGGATCGATGCTACTAAGTGGTAAGTAGATGAAATCTTCGGTGAAGGTATGGGTTATACCGGGGGATAACGTGAAAACATAGTTTGACCTGAATAGCACCCACTGAAGCTTGCATCGGAGTCGGGGAGTGAGAATCCCTGATCACCATTTAGAATGTCAGCCCTTTTTGGTATAGGGGGACTTCTAAGAATAGTGGTGAGTTTTCAAAAACAGACTTCGGCCCATCCGGGCCGGAGAATCACCGGGGGGGGGGGGGGGGGGGGGGGGGGGCATTCCCGCCCCCGCCGAATCTCCGGTGCCGGAGAATTCGGCAGGGGCGGGATTCACGCCAGCCCCCGCCGATTCTCCGACCCGGCGGGGGTTCGGAGAATCCTGCCCCAGGTCTGGGAAATTAATAGGTAAGTGTTTCGGAAGGATAAACAAAAAGGAAAAGGAGGTGGTGTAGATTTGTTAGTAAAGGAAGGGAGCAGTGCTGTAGTGAGGAGATCAAGACATGGAACCAGTCTTGGTGGAAATAAGAAATACTAGGGAATGAAGTCTCTAGCAGTAGTAGTCCACTGGTTCCCTAATAGTAGTTCCACAGTGGAATACAGTATAAACCCGGAAATACTGGGGACTTGTAAGAAAGGTATGACAATAATCATGGGTGATTTTAATATTAATATAGACTGAATTAATCAAATTGGCAAGGGTAGCCTCGAAGGAGAGTTGATGGAGTGTATTAGAGATTGTTTCTTGGAACAATATGTTGTTGAACCAACCAGGGAGCAGGCTGTTTAGTATTGTGTAATGTGTTGGGATTAATAATGATCTTGTTGTAAAAGATCCTCTAGGGAAGAGTCATCATTGCATGCATTAATTTCAAATTCAGTTTGAGGGCAATCAACTTGAGTCCCACATTTGTATTCTGGTGTTAAACCAAGGCAATTATATCGGCATGAGGACAGATTTGGCCCTGGTGGACTGGACAGAAAGACTCAAAGGTAGGACAGTTGACAAACAGCAGTAGACATTTAAGGAGATATTCAATTCCTCCCAACAAAGGGAGGTTAAAGGTATCAAAGGCAAAAACTAAGGCATACCACATTACGAAGGGCAGTGGCAGGCTAGAGGATTGGAAAAATTTTAAAGACCAACAAAGGGTTACTAAAAAAGTAATAAAAAGAGCAAAGATAAATTATGAAAGAAATCTAACACAAGATATAGAAAATGTTGGTATCAGTTTATACAAGTATATCGAAAGGAAGAGAGAAGCTATAGTCAACGTTGGTCTCTTAGAGGGTAAGACTACAGAGTTAATAATGGGGAAAACAGAAATGGCACACAATAAATCAATATTTTGCCTCGGCTTTCATGGTGGAGGGAACTAGAACGCTCCCAAAAATAACAGGTCACGCAGAGGTTGTGGAAAAGGAGGAACTTAAAACAATTGCGATTACTAGGCAAAAAGTACTTAGCAAACTATTGGGATTACATGTCGACAAGTTCCTGGGGCATGTTGGCCAACATCCTAGGGTCTTAAAGGAACTTGCAGCAGAGATAGTGGAGACATTGGTTATAATATTTCAAAATTTCCTGGATTCTGGAAAAGTTTCACTGGATTCAAAAAAGGCTAATGTAACACCACTGTTTAAAAATGGAAAAAGACAGAAGGTAGGAAACTACAGACCAGTTAGTTTAACGTCTGTTGTTGGGAAATGTGTTGGAATCGATTTTAAGTAGTAACAAGGCATTTGGAAAATCAAAACACAATCCATCAGAGTCAGCATGATTTTATATCATGTTTGACTAATTTGCTACAATCCCAGACCACACCCCAACAGTGGTTAGGATGTTGGACTTAAATCTCAACATTTTATTTTATAAGACTGTGCGGAAAGAGTACTTTGCTCCAGGGCACGAAGAAAATAGGGATATCATATTTTAAAACAAAACTTAATATTAACATAACATTAAACTCTTTAACCTCACACCCAGAAATAGCTTATAATTAACCATTAAACAATACTACAGAATACAGTATATACAATACCCTTAATTACTATCTCTATTCCCAATTAAATAACAAGAAAGAAAAAACATACCGCTCTCAATACTTGCTTTCCAGAAAATATTTGGATCCTGTTAGAACACCTGCATTCTCTGGCTGGATGTCTTGAAAAAGTTGCTTCAAGTGATTTGTTTTGGCTCCCCCATTGTCCTCAGACAAGTTTGCACTACTTTAAATACTATTATTCATTTTAACTATCCTATGAGAGCAAAAGACCTTGGGCAGGATTCTCCGTTTGCCGATGCCAAAATCGCGATTGGGTGGAGAATAGATTCCGACGCCACAATCACGGCAGATCCCGGATTGATGCCAAATCGCAATTCTCTGTCACCTTGATAGCGGCGCAAATGCGTACCGGAACACATGGACAGTAAACACCATTTGCATATCAATAGCGGGCTCAACCTGGTATTATACGGGGCCTCCGCGAATTTCCTCCCATGATGAGCCGAGCTTCCGACGGCACAATATACTCGTGCTTTTAAAAATTGTGAAACCGGTATCATGGCTGATGAGGGAGAGAGAGAGATGAGGTAGGACACAGACAGGAGCGACTGTGTGCTGCCGGGCCGGAAACTGGCCGGGCTGGCTGGGGTGGGGTTGCCCTACCAGGGCCGGGGGAGAGTGGGGGTGATCGGAGGAACAGGCCGAGCGGCCAGGGTGACCCCTACAGGACTGCGGCACGTCCATATTGCTGCACACCCACTTTGGCCCTGGTTCTGCAGAGTGACACTGGCCGTATGGGTACCTCCACCCCTCCACCCCCGCACCCACCAAGCTGCCACCCATCAGTGGCCCCTACGGGGGCTGCACTGCATACCCCTGTCGAGGGCAGTGCCAGCCGGCGGCACCCCTGGCATCAGGTACGGGCTCCAGGGCCAGAGGTCCCCATGGTGCCAGCTACCGACGGGGCCAGGGATGTGGGGATGGGGATGAGGGGGGTTGGGGAGAGAACATGCGGGAATAGAGTCCGCATTGCCAACCGGGGCCACCATGTAGTCCGTTGGCCGTGGTTGGTCCTGGAGGTACGCACCATGCTAACAGGTTGGTGTTTCACCCCTGCAGCCAGTGGATATTGGAATTCATCCAGCAATGATGGCCTTCCTGCTAGTCACTGCAGCCCTGGGGGATGCCCTGTGGATGCACAAGCTGCAACTGCTTGAGGAGGAGGAGGAAGAAGCAGCAGCAGAGCGGGCAGCAGCAGAGCGAGCCACTGAGGGACAGGTGACAGCTGCCTAGGATGGCGAGCGAGCCGCCCAACAGGCTGAGGAGGAGAAGGTGCCAGGAGGTGCCGCACGAGGCCTCGCGTGTACCGGCAGTGCCTGTCATTCGAGGACTTGTCATTTACGGCAGCACGGGAGCAACAGTGGTTAGCACTGTTGCTTCATAGCTCCAGGGTCCCAGGTTCGATTCCTGGCTTGATCACTGTCTGTGTGGAGTCTGCATATTCGCCCCGTGTTTGCGTGGGTTTCCTCCGGTGCTCCGGTTTCCTCTCAGTCGAAAGATGTGCAAGTTAGGTGGATTAGCCTTAGTGTCCAAAAAGGTTAGGTGAGGTTACGGGGATCGAGTGGAGGTGTATGCTGAAGTAGGGTGCTCTATTCAAGGGCCGGTGCAGACTCGATGGTCCGAATAGCCTCCTTCTGCACTGTAAATTCTACGATTCTATGACAAGCTGGACAGGGCATGCTGTTGTAGACTCCGGCTGAGTCGGGAGACAGTGCAACATATCTGCTAGATGATGGCACACCTGGCACCGCGGGGGTATGGGGGAGGACACCCACTCCCGGTGGCCGTCAAGGTGACGGTCCCCTGAACCTTTGCGCCATGGGGTCCTTCCACGCGCTGTGTGGGTACTGTTCGGGATCTCAGAGACCTCAGTGTACAGGTGCATCCCGTCATGGAGGTGCTGTATACCCAGGTCGCTCAATGCATCCACTTCAATGTGGACCGAGCCCACCACGCTGCCCGGGCGGTAGGGTTCCCCGCCCTCGCCGGGATGGCCCGTGGCCAGGGTCTGATCGAGGTGATGCATGTCCCCCGACGAGCACCTGCAGATGACAGGCCGCTCTACACAAACTGGAAGGCGTACCACTCGATGAATGTGCAGATGATATGTGACCATCAGCTGCACATCATACATAGTCTGCGCCAATACCCGGGCAGTGTGCACAACGTCTTCATCCTGGCACACTTGACGATTCCCGTCATGTTTGAGATGATCCCCACCCCGGCTCTGGGGGTTAGCTCCTGGGCGACAGGGGTTATCTACTGTGGTCATTGCTGATGACACCTACTCAGAGGCCACAGACTGACGCGGAGACCCACTACAATGACGCCCAAGCAGCGACCAGGAGAGTGATCGAGTGGTGCTTCGGCCTCCTGAAGATGCGGTTCAGGTGCCTGGACCACTCTGGAGGGGCACTCCAGTATGACGCTTAGAGGGTCACCCGCATCGTGATGGCCTGCTGCGTCCTCCACAACACCACACAGCAGAGGGGTGACGTGCTGGGGGGAGGAATACCAGGCACCGTCCGACAAGGGGGATGCGGAGGAGGGCGAGGATGGGCAGGACATGGGGCCCAGGCAGGCACGGGAGGCCGCACAATGTGGGGGAGGGGGGGACTAGCCAGGGGGCTTGCCACCCCCACACCCCCTCACTCCACCCCCCGGCCACCCACCGGCTGCAGCCCGTCCGTGATACATACCTGTCGCATTACGCGTTTGGTATGGGGGCCCTGAGTTGGCAGTAACAGCGCGTCTCTTCCATGGGATGGAGGATGATGGCAACCCGTTCTACGATGCGCTCTAGTGCTCCGCATCGTTTGACAATGTCTGACTCCTGCGCACAGTAGTACTTTCCACTGTCCACCTGGGTGATCCTTGCGTGTGAGCTGGCCATTCTATCACAGGGTGACATTAAATCCTTGGGGTGACGGTGGTGGGAACAGTCGGTGGAGGGTGGGGCACCCACTGGGTCCGCCCATTCCCCCCCAACACCTGGTGTTCAATGTGAACAAATATATACAGATTTGTGCACGAGCTACTATAACTAAACTGTGCCCTGTACCCGTGCCAACTCAACTGGTGCCTAACTTCCTGCCCTTAAAAGCCCTATTGCTACGCCTAAGTGGTTCGCCAGATGGTACAGCTGGAGTGGAAGTGGCTTGCTGTGATTCCTGCCCTGCGTCTTCTGCGTTGACCAGGCCTGAATGGGTCCGGTTGCTGCCTGGGTGTCCTGTGTGGTGTTGTGCCGCTCCGTTCTGACCACTGCCCACCAGTGCGCCAGGGACAGAAGGGGGGTGGGAGAGTCCGAGATGCTCCGGTGTTCCGGCACCTCCCCTGCGGGAGTCACCGGCATGGGGCCCATCCCCTCCTCAACCCTCGGGGAGCCCGATGGCCCCCGGGCTACTCCATGGGACGGGGTTGCGAGTGGAGCTAACCCCTGAGACTCCCCCGCATCTGGCGCTGCCAGTCCTGCAGGCCCACTATTGTCTCGACCAGGGTCCGCACGCCCGTGGCCATGGGGCACAGGGAGTGGACTATCTCCGTCTGGGACTTCACCATATCACGCTGCGACTGTGCCACCACCTTCTTGGTTTGTGTCACATCAGCTAGTGACTGCGCCATCGCCCTCTGGGACTGGGCCACCTCCCTCTTTGTCTGTGCCATGTCAGCCAGCCATCCAGGGCCTTGGCCAGCGCCTGCACAGAATGCCCCAGGCCTTGGACATGCTGATCCATGGCCACGACTGTCGCCCCCTATGCCTCCACCGTGGACGTCACCCGTGCGATGTTGGCTTGGATGGTACGCATAGTCGGCACCACCTCCTGCTCCTGCACGCCTCCAAATGCACCTGCAGGTAGGTGCTGGATGATCGCCACCAATCCCTCATGTAGCCCCTAGCTCTGCGATTGCATCTCCACTATAGATGGGATTGTCTGTTCTGGAAGCCCGAGAAACCTCTGGACGCAGCTAGTCCCTGGGGTCGGCCTGACCTCTGACCGTCTGCCCCCTCGGGTGTTCCTACCTCCACTGCTATAGCGTAGCAGCTGTGTGGTGGGCAACAGATAGTGTCCCAAGAGCTTCTTCACTAACATGCTCACCTGACGAGAGTGTCTCTGGGATGGTGGAGGGTGTTGGATACAGCTGTGACGGAAAATCACTGTCATCCTCCGACCCGAGTTCTGGGGTCTCCTGAGTCTCGGGCGGAGGGCTAGTGTCGGAGTTGCTATCCACGTCACTTCACGGCTCACAGGAAGGCTCCAGCTGTGGCACTGGCTGGGGGTAGGGGATGCCAGATGGACCCGCTCCATCTCCAGCAGGTCTTGAAAGACACAAGACAAGACGCATGATTGTCCACAGGCCAGGGGGAGTGGGGGTGGGCTTGTGTGTGGGGGGTGGTGGGGTGAGGCTGGTGTGGGGGTGATGTTGGGGGGTTTGACACAGATGTCATGGGGAACTGCAACTAAGTGGAGTCTCACTTCCTCGCCGGCAGCCTAACTCCACCTCAGCGACCTCCCTTTCCTCTGGGTCACGTTCAGGGGATTCTGCTCTGCCATGGTGAGGGACCACAGGTCCAGCGGGCTCTCCTCCTGTCTTCTCCCGCTCCCGGCGGTTGTGCGCGGCCTTCTCCTGAGGAGCGGGGAGGGGGGGGGGGGAGGGGGGATGGACAACAACAGAAAATAATAGTGTTAGACATTCCGACTCATGCAGCCCAGGGGGTGGGTAGCACCTGAGGAAGGAGCTGCGCTCCGAAAGCTAGAGATTTGAAACAAGCCTGTCGGACTTTAACCTGATGTTGTAAGACTTCTTACTGTGCCCACCCCAGTCCAACACCAGTATCTCTACATCATCAATATGTCTCAATATCTTAGCTCCACCCAGCAATGACATCATCTCCCCAAGCTGAAAACGTTAACACCCCAGGCTGTAATACATTAATTCCACAGAGTCTCCTCCTCGTCAAACAGCAGTGCATTAGCCCAGGCTTTTGACTCTGGACAATTTCACCTCTGGCTCCAAAAAGCTTTCTGGTCTTGTAAAAAGTGGTTCTTTTAAAAACATGTCTACTGCAGTCAAACACATTCTCATCCAAACTTTTCACACTTAAATTGCCAAATATTTATTGTCCAATCTCTCTGAAATCCTGCATTTGTCACAGAATTCTTCGAAGATGTAACAAGCAAAGTGGATAATGGGGTTCCAATGTTTCTGGACTTCTAGAGGCATTTGATAAGATGCCGTACAAAAGATTAATACACGAGGTAAGATCCCATGAGGTTGGAGCAAATATATTAGCTTGGCTGGAGGATTGGCTAACCAACAGAAATCAGGGAGTGGGAATAAATGTTTTTTTTTATGGTTGGCAAGCTGCAACTAGTGGTGTGCCACAAGGTTCGATCCTCGGGCCACAACTATTTGCAGTCTATATTAATGGCTTAGATGCCGGGATAGAATGCACAAAAGCCAAATTTGCAGATGACACTAAAATAGGTGGGAAAGCAAGTTGCAATGAAGAAATTAGAAATTTACAAATTTTTGTGAGGGCCACGAAGAATCCAGCATGAGTTTTAAGGATACAAAGTAATAACATTTATTTACAATAACATATATATATAACAGCAGCAGCAACTTCCCTTGCTGCACACTCCTTCCTGCTGGTTCCTGAACTGGCCAGCTTTATTTATACTTGGAGTTTACTAATGGTTTCTCCGCCCCCCTCATTGGGGAAGCTCATACTCCCACAGGATTGTGGGATTGTCATTAGTCCCCAGCCAATGGTAAGTAGGCAGGTTATAACACAAATGGATGTGGATAGGTTATGTGAGTGAGACAAAATTTGGCAGATGCAATTTAACATGGATAAGTGTGAGGTTATCCATTTTGGCCAGAGGAATAAAAAGGCAACTTATTGGCGCGATTTAACCAAAAAGTTTTTAAGTGTGGTAGCAAGTAGGAAGTGTTGCTAGCTTCCCTATGCTCGGTCTGTCAGGGCCGTCACCGCTATAAAATGTTAATTGGTCCATTTCATAAGGCCCCACGTGCTTCATGTCGCAAATGATGGTCACGCCAGCTGATTTGCTGGGACAGTGCTCGCCATCCCACTGCTAACAAGGGAGAGCATCACTTTAACCGCTCCTGCACAGCCAATCCCACACAGCTCGCAGCCACTCCACCGAGGAGACCAGCCGCACAATTCGGGGATGCAAACCTGGGCAGATTGTTGGATGAGGCAGAGGCCAGACAGGATGCCCTGTTCACCCGAGGGTCTTGGAGAGTCAGCCACAGGGCAGCCAGTGCCACCTGGGAGGAAGTGGCAGCGGCCGTCAATTCGGGGAGCGTCACCAGGAGGACTGGCACACAGTGCCATAAGAAGATCATTGACCTTCACTGGGCCACAAAGGTGGGCTGGCACCGGACCCCTGACTCGCCCTGCCGAGAATGCGCCTGGCACTGCCCCTGTCCAGCACCGTCCCGTGCCCCGGCCTACCCAGGTCCAGCAGTGCTACCCACCCCACCCCAACCCACCCCCATACTCCTCACTCCTTCCCTCCATACTCCCATCTCCCCAAGCCCCCTCTCGCATACGCCCCATCTCCACCCCATACGAAGAACGGCTGTGCCGCTCACAATGCTCCCGCTGTGTCCTCGCCGAAGAAGTTGGCCCAGAATAGATGGGAGAGGGCCCAGACGGGCGGTGGATTACTGGACATCAGGGGCGGGATTCTCCGACCCCCTGCCGGGTCGGAGAATCGCCGGGGGGCGGCATGAATCCCCCCCCCCCCCGCCGGCTGCCGAATTCTCTGGCGGGGGCCGGAATCACGGCGCACCGGTCAGTGGCCGCTGGCAGCGCCTCCCCCCCCCGGCGATTCTCCAGCACACGATGGGCCAGGTGGCCGCCCGTTTTCGGACAGTCCCGCCGGCATATATTACACCAGGAATTTACCGGCGGGACCTGGCTATGCGGGCGGCCTCCGGGGTCCTCGGGGGGGGGGCGCGGGGGGGATCTGGCCCCGGGAGGTGCCTCCACGGTGGCCTGGCCCACGATCGGGTCCCACCGATCCGCGGGCGGGCCTGTGCCGTGGGGGCACTCTATTCTTCCGCATCGCCGCTGTGGTCCTCCGCGACGGCCGACACGGAGATGAACCGCCCTGCGCATGCGCTGGGATAACGCCAACACATGCTGGTGCTCCCGCGCATGCGCCAACTCGCGCCGGCCGGCGGAGGCACTTCGGCGCCTGTTGGCGTGGCGCCAAGCCTCTTCCCCACCTGCCGGCGTGGCGCAAACCCTGCCAGCGCCGGCCTAGCTCCTGAAGGTGCAGAGGATTCCGCGTCTTTGGGGCGGCTCGACGCCGGAGTAGTTCACACCACTCCTTCGCCCCAGAGTTGCCCGCCCTGCCGATTCCCGCAGAATCCCGCCCCAAAGTCCTCACCACTTACGAGAAAGGGCGCAGGAGTGGTTGAGGACAGATCTGTCACCGACGAAGAGGTTGACATGCAACACAGAGGTGATGGTGTGAGCGAGCACTCAGCTGACAGGCAGGGGTCAGTCTATGGCATAGATTGAAGAGCATCAGTGTCTGTTCTCAGCGGGTTATCATCACCCCCCCTGGCCTCGGCAGCTACCCACTGACAATGTCGACGCTCTCCTATCATCCTGGAGTGCAGTTACACAGACCCTGTTAGGGTGGGACGGGGTGGGGGGGGGGCAGGAAGGCTGGTGAGAAATGGGGAGAAGGGGAGGGGAAGGGGAGGGACGGGGAAGGACGAGGCCATGTCCTATGTGAAGCGAGTGAAGATGAGGACCTCCCTGGCCCTCCAGGCTTGCCGGACCCTCGCCGTTGCCACCTGTCCCCTATTCACCTGCTGGTCTTGCTGGTACTTCCCGGGCTCATCCTCCAGTCCCTCCTGGTTCGGTGCCTTCTCATCCTCCCCCTCAGCGGTGGCCACATCCTCCTCCATGTTGACCTCCAGCACATTGCCCCATTGTGATGCCAGGGTGTGGAGGACACAGCAGACCACCACAAAGCAGGCAACTCTCTGGGGTGGGGGGATGCTGTTGTGCACCAGAGAGGTCGAAGCATCGGAACTGTTTCTTGAGAAATCCAATACGCCGCTCAATGACAGCTGCATGGGCCTTATTGCATGGGTCTCCACTTCGGTCACCAGATTCTCAGCAGGTACTCCATTTCTCCCAAGTACCAGCCGACCATCCTGGGGTGGTCCTCAAAGTGGCCGGGGATCTCCGGCTGCCCCAGGATGTAGCTGTCGTGCACCTTCCCTGGGAAGCATGCACACATGCATGATCTTCATGTGGTGGTCGCACATGAGCTGGATATTCAGGGAGTGGAATCTCTTCCAGTAGAACACTCCCAGACGGCCTGGTGAGCACAAGGCGATATACGGGCCATCTATTGCTCTCTGGACCTGGGCATCTCATCGATGTCGGAGAATCCACTGTCCGGGCATCCTATTGGGCCTGGTCCATGTCAAAGTTTATATAAAAGCAAATTACTGCAGATGCTGGAATCTGAAGCAAAAACAGAAAATACTGGAAATCTTGACAGCATCTGTGGAGGGAGAAGAGAGCTAATGTTTCAAGCTGGATGACTCTTTGTCAAGGCTAGAGAGAACTGGAAATTGGGTCAGATTTATACTGCAGTGGGGGGGCGTGGAGCAATGGGGCTGGATAGGAGACCGGCGATAGGTGGAGATTGACAAAGAAGTAGAGGACACAAGACAAAATGGGGGTGAATAAGGCTAAGAAGTGTGCTAATAGTAGCACAGAAAGAGATTAGAATGTGTGAATGGCAGAACAAATGAGCAGTGTGTCAGAGGGCAATAGTCAGCCCAAGTGGATTGGGGGGACAGAAAAACAGATCAATGGAAGAAATGAAAATAAATTGATAGAAAAAAAATGAGGGAGTTCACATCTGAAGTTGTTGAACTCAATGTTAAGTCCGGAAGGCTGTAACGTGCCTAATCAGAAGATGAGGTGCTGTTCCACCAGTCTGTGCTGGCTTCACTGGAACATTGCAGCAAGCCAGGGACTGACATGTGGAAGTGAGAGCAGGACAGTGAGTTGAAATGGCAAGCGACAGGAAGATCTGTGTCCTGCTTGTGGATGGACCGGAGGTGCTCTACAAGTGTTTTTCAAACTTTTTTCCTGGTGACCCACTTTTACCAAATGTCTGTCCTCGCGACCCACACCACATTCACTTACGACTCAGGTGAGTCTGTCCTCACGTTTATGCATTTAAAATTAATGATGTGGAGATGCCGGCGTTGGACTGGGGTGAGCACAGTACGAAGTCTTACAACACCAGGTTAAAGTCCAACAGGTTTGTTTCGATGTCACTAGCTTTCGGAGCGCTGCTCCTTCCTCAGGTGAATGAAGAAATCTGTTCCAGAAACACATATATAGACAAATTCAAAGATGCCAAGCAATGCTTGGAATGCGAGCATTAGCAGGTGATTAAATCTTTACAGATCCAGAGATGGGGTAACCCCAGGTTAAAGAGGTGTGAATTGTACCAAGCCAGGACAGTTGGTAGGATTTCGCAGGCCAGATGGTGGGGGATGAATGTAATGCGACATGAATCCCAGGTCCCGGTTGAGGCCGCACTCATGTGTGCGGAACTTGGCTATAAGTTTCTGCTCGGCGATTCTGCGTTGTCGCGGGTCCTGAAGGCCGCCTTGGAGAACGCTTACCCGGAGATCAGAGGCTGAATGCCCTTGACTGCTGAAGTGGTCCCCGACTGGAAGGGAACATTCCTGCCTGGTGATTGTTGCGCGATGTCCGTTCATTCGTTGTCGCAGCGTCTGCATGGTCTCGCCAATGTACCACGCTTCGGGACATCCTTTCCTGCAGCGTATGAGGTAGACAACGTTGGCCGAGTCGCACGAGTATGTACCGCGTACCTGGTGGGTGGTGTTCTCACGTGTAATAGTGGTATCCATGTCGATGATCTGGCACGTCTTGCAGAGATTGCCATGACAGGGTTGTGTGGTGTCGTGGTCACTGTTCTGAAGACTGGGTAGTTTGCTGCAAACAATGGTTCGTTTGAGGTTGCGCGGTTGTTTGAAGGCAAGTAGTGGGGGTGTGGGGATGACCTTGGCAAGATGTTCATCGTCATCAATGACGTGTTGAAGGCTGTGAAGAAGATGACGTAGTTTCTCCGCTCCGGGGAAGTAATTAATATAATTGATCTTCCTCACTTATGACGGTAATTTGCATTCAGTTCTGCATACTTAAAGCCAAGATGTTGCATTGCAACAAAATAATTCCACTTTGTATTTTGCAAATTTTACTTACTGACAAACAGTTTTACATCCCCTACGCTGAAATCGATGGTTTTGTCCAATCGGACATTTCCAACTTAAAGCTGAGATTTAACTCTGGGCTCCAAAGTACCAAATGGCTGCTTAATCAATCTGAGGATTTGACCTGCCGTATGCCACCCCACCAACATGAACACATTCACTGATCTGGTCACGCTGTATCAACGTGAATTCAGCTATAAAGAATTACGATCAATCTTATTCCTCTCGGCAACATATAAATGCAAAATAAATGTCTGACATCAGGCAATACACTCACTTATAGTGCATCAGCCATCCACGTTTTTCAAACACTGTTCTACAAAGTGGTCACCCAGTCTGCGTTTAGTCTCTCCAATGTAGAGGGGACCAGCAAATGCAATAGACCAGATTGAAGGAGGTGCACGTGAAGTGCTGCCTCACTTGAAAAGAGAGTTTAGAGTCTGAGATGTAAAGCAGGGAGGAGGTAAAAGGGCAGGTGCTACACCTTCTGCGATTGCATGGGAAGGTGCCGTGGGAAGAGGGTGCGGTGTTGGGGGTGATGGTGGGGTGGACCAGGGTATCCCAGAGGGAACAGTCCTGCGAAATGCTGACGGGGATGTGAGGGAAAGATGTGTTTGGTGATGGAATCATGTTGGAGTTTTTTGAACTAGCAGAGGATGATTCTTTGAATGCGGAGGCTAGTGGAGTGAGAAGTGGATAGGTCCCACTATCCGCAGGCACTGAGGCACCCATCTCGCCGCCCCCCCAGCCAAGGTCATGGGCGACCATGCCCCTGCTCTGCAACCCCCCCTCTCCCGACCGAGACTGGCTCCCCAGGGCTCACCCAACCCCCTCCGAGCACCAGGGCAGCAACCCTTGTGCCCCGGGCTCATTGCCCGGGAGTGAAGATGGCTACTCGCCTCCTTGGGTCCCTGCAGCAACCCTTCCACCAACTTCACGTTTTTAAAAAGGAGCACTTATCGGTGCCTGCGTGACCACTTGCTGGGGAGGCGGTTAGATCATGGGAAGCGGTTTGATAGGAATTCACTCCCGTTAATTGTATGGAGATTGGCCGTAAGCGGTGATTATTGGTTTCCCGCTACACTATGGCGGGATCCTGATTTCGCCAACGGGGGCGGGCTAGTTAAATCAAAAACAGATCGGCACCCGGCACAATTCTCGATTTTGGCCTGTCCAGTGGTCGAACGGCCTCGTCACACTCACGCTTAAGCACAACGCAGCCTTTAAATCGCGCCCATTATCTCAAGAGAGAGAAACTTCAAAATGCTTTGGTGCAGAGGGACCTGGGTATCCTCATGTATGAATTGCAGAAAGTTTGTATGCAGGTGCAGCAGATAAGGAAGGAAATGGAATTTGGCATTCATTGCTAATGGAAGAGAATATAAAAGTAGGGAAGTGCTGTTGCAACTTTATTGGGCATTGGTGAGACTGCATCTGGAGTACTGCGCAGTTTTAGTCCGTTTACTTGAGGAAGACATAAATGCATGAGATGCGGTTCAGAGAAGGTTCACTAGATTGATTACGGGGATGAAGTACTTGTTTATGAGGAGAGATTGAGCAGTGTAGACCTAAACTTACTGGAGTTTAGAAGATGATGATGTGGAAATGCCGGCGTTGGACTGGGGTGAGCACAGTATGAAGTTTTACAACACCAGGTTAAAGTCCAACAGGTTTGTTTCGATGTCACTAGCTTTCGGAGCGCTGCTCCTTCCTCAGGTGAGGAAGGAGCAGTGCTCCGAAAGCTAGTGACATCGAAACAAACCTGTTGGACTTTAACCTGGTGTTGTAAAACGTATACTGGAGTTTAGAAGATTGAGAGGCGATCTAATATAAGATGCTAAAGGATAGACTTAGAGCAGATGTATCTCCTTGTTGGACATTCTAGAATGAGAGATCATCGGCAAAATTCTCCACCCCTGAGACTTAAATGTTGATGTCGGGGCAGGATTCGTGTACTTCCACAACGGCAAAATTGGCGCTGCACCTGCACCGATTCAGCGACTGTTGAGGGGCTAGCACAGGCTCCATGTGGAACACAATCGATTCTGATGAGAAACGGTGCCGGATTCACGAATGACACTCAGGAGGCTGACAAGTTGTAGCCGCATATACACACTTCACTCGCAATACACACCATCCCAGTCAACAAGATGGCAACGAGGAGAACGGCACCCCGTTTCACGGATACCAAGATGGAGACCCTCTTGGACGCAGTAGAGGAGAGGCAGGCTACCCTGTACCTCGGCCGGTAAGAGGATTGCCAGCCGCCGACATTCGCCAAGCCTGGGTGCAGGTGGCCGAGGCAGTCAGTATCACGGGCAACACCATTCGGAATGGCCTGCAGTGACGGAAGAAACTGCACAAACTGTTCAGGGCTGCCAGGTGAGTAGGCCGCACTGTGCCCCTGGCACCAACACCCAGCCCCCTTGCCACGTATGTCAGCACCCCCACGCCACCCTCACCCACGCACCACCCACACCCCCACACCACCCTCACCCCCATACCAAACTCACCTTCACCCCCACTCTCACCCTCACCCCCATACCACCTTCACACCCACGACCCTCCTTCCCCCCTCGACGCTTGGTGTAACCATGCGTCTCGTTTTGTGTCTTGCAGGACATGCTGCTGATGGGGCGGGAACATCCGGTGTCCCCCATCCCCAGATAGTGCCACAGCCGGAGCCCCTCCCATTTACCGAACAGTGATGAAGACAGCATGGATGCGCGACCCCGGAGCTCGAGACCTGGGATGACACAGACTTCCCATCACAGCTGTCTCCAACTCCCTCCACCGTTCCAGAGACACTCACTTCGGTTGGGCACTTTAGTGAAGACGCTCCTGAGACACTATCTGGTGCGCACCGTACAGCTGCTCCTTACATCAGTTGAAGGTAGGAACTCCCGAGGGGGTGGATGGTCGGAGGGCGGGCCGACCCCAAGGACTATCTGCTGTACAGACAGATTTCGGGCTTCTGGAGTGGACAGTCTCATCCATCGTGGAGATATAGTCGCAGAGCCAGGGACTACATGACGGGTTGTCGGCAAGCATCCAGCACCTGCAGGTGCAGTTGGAGGAGTTCAACTGCATGCAAGGGCAGGAGGTGGTGCCGACCATGAGTGCTACCCAGGCCAACACCGCATGGGCAGCGTCCGCTGGTTGACTTCATCCTCCATCCCATGGACCAGACCTGATGTTATTGCCAACCCAGGGCCCACACGGGACTTCGGGTGGAGTGAGTGGACACACATTTGACAGCTCCCGCATGAGGCGTTTTTTTGGGGTCCTTTTTCCCATTTGCTGGGCTAATGTTTTGGTGGAAAAAGGTGTAAAGGTGATTGAGGGAAGTTAAAGTCCACTGGTGGTGTTGGTGGATGGATCCACGGACCAGACGTTGGTCGAGAAGAAGAGAGCTGTTGGAGCAAGACGTTCTTCGCGTGCCATAGTTGAAGATGGGTAGACTTCTCAAATGAGAAGTTCAGCCGGCAGAGGAGGGAAGCCCAGGAAGACTGCACGGTAGCACAGTGGTTAGCACTGTTGCTTCACAGCTCCAGGATCCCATGTCCGACTTGGGTCACTGTCTGTGCGGAGTCTGCACGTTCTCCCCGTGTCTGTGTGGGTTTCCTCCGGGTGTTCTGGTTTCCTCCCACAGTCCAAAGATGTGCCAGTTAGGTGGAGTGGCCATGCTAAATTACCCTTGTCCAAAAAGGTTAGGTGGGATTACGGGGATAGGGTGGAGGTGTGGGTTTAACTAGGGTGCTCTTTCTAAGGGCCGGTGCAGACTTGATGGGCTGAATGGCCTCCTTCTGCACTGTAAATTCCATGATTCTATGAAGCCCGAGCCAAGGCTATGGAACCACTAAAAGCTGGAATTGATTGGGTGGAGCAGAGGCTTGAGACCCATGGCCACACCATTCAGAAAGTGGAGAGGGCAGTGGGGGAGCACGAGGAGCAGCTTAGCTATTTGGCGGCCGGGATCGGAATGATGCTGGAGACCCAGAAGCGGCTAAAGGAAGTGGAGGATTTGGAGAGCCACTCCTGGAGACAAAACGTAAGAATCGTGGGGATGCCTGAAAGCACCAAGGGAGCGGACGCTGGCTCGTATGAATCCATAATGTTGGAGAAGCTGATGGGGGAGGGGTCCTTCGATCGGCCCCTGGGCGTATTGGGCACTGATGAGGAAGCTGCAGGCAAAGGAGCCACCGAGGGCAATGGTGGTGCATCTCCACCGATTCCTTGACAAGGAGGAGATATTGTGGTGGGCTCGGCAGACAAGGAGGTGCACATGGGAAGGCAATGAGCTCCGGGTGTACCAGGACCTGGTCGTGGATCTGGCAAAGAGGAGGGCTGGGTTTAATCGAGTGAAGGCTGCCCTCTGTGAGAAGGGGTGAAGTTTGGAATGTGTACCCGGTCTACTCTGGGTGACTCACAGCGGCCGAGAACACTACTTTGGGACGCCAGTGGAGGCAATGGAGGTTTTGAGAGATAATGGACTGTCAGGAGAAGGTGGACATTGAATTGTGGCGAAGGAGTGAGGAGATGTTGGTTTTCTTTGCCTTTTTCATTTTACTGCCTTTTGTTAGTTATTGGAGAACTTTTTTTTGAGATGTTTTGTTTGGTTCTGTGGTGATAGGATTGGGGAGCGTGGAGGTCAAGTGCATCTTTTTCTTATTTAATTGTTGTTTGTGCTATGGATCTGTGCGAGCGGGTGGGAGGAGAATCAGTGGGGGATAGGAGGTTCAGGCACCTTGGGCGGGGGCTGCCAGGCTAACTGGACAGGCTAGTTAACAGGGGTGCAGTGGGGGATGGCCAGGTGGTCAGTGAAGTAGAGGGGGGTGGGATTGTTGCTTTGTTCAGGGGATGGGTGGGGGGGCGGTTGCTGACAAAGGTGTGGTTGCTGTGCCGCAGCAAGAAAGGGAGTGGTGACAGTGGGCATCCAAGGCTGGCCCTGGAGGGTCATGTGACATGGGCCAGGGGCTGGCCCAAGAAAGGGTATGGTTGAGTGCCCCCCCCCCCAACCCCCCCCCCCCCTCCCTACCCCGAATCAGGTTGGTCACATAGAACATGAGAGGGCTGTATGGGCCAGTCAAATGGTCGCACGTGTTCGCGCATCTGAGGAGCTTGAAGGCGGACGTGGCCTTTTTGCAAGAAACACACTTGAAGATTTGAGATCCAATTAGGCTAAGGAAAGGGTGAACAGGGCAAATCTTTCATTTGGGATTAGATATGAAGACATGGGTGTGGTGGCGCTGATAAACAAACGGGTGGCGTTTGAGGGAGGGAATATTGTGGCAGATTCGGGATGGAGGTTCGTGATGGGAAGCTGGAGGGGATGTCAAAGGTTTTGGCAATATCTCTGTCCCAAACTGGGACGATGCAGAGTTCATGAGGCGGGTGGTGGGAAAGATCCCTGACCTGGACTCGAACTTGTTGATTTTGGGAGGGAATTTTAGCACGGTCATTAAACAAGGTTTGGATCATCTAGCCCGAGTTCGGGGAGGGGGTTGGCAGTGGCAAGGCAACTGAAGGGGTTCATTGAACTGTGGGGGGGGGGGTCTGGATCCGTGGAGTTTGGAAAGCTGAGGGCGAAGGAGTTCTCGTACTTCTCCCACGTGCACAAAGTGTACTCGGGTCGAGGTGTTTGCGGTGGAAAAGGCGCTGCTGGCGGGGTCGTCGACTTGGGGTATTCAGCAATCGTGGTTTCAGACCACACGCTGTACTGCGTGGGCTTGCAAGTGAACTTGGGGGGCAGCATCCGCAGTGGAGACTGGACGTGGGGATGTCAACGGATAAATTTGTTTAATGTCCCGGAGTCCACTGCACTCTGCGGTAGGTAATTCCACAGATTTACGACCCTTTGACTGAAGTAATTCCTCGCATTTCTATTTTAAATCTCCCACCCCTTACTCTAAAACTATGGGGCAGGATCCGTTGGTTGACAACAAAATTGGGAGACGTGATTGGGCAGAGAATCAGTTCCGATGCCGAAATCGCGGCGGGTGGTGATTTGACGCCAAATTGCAATTCTCCGATGCCTTGATAGCGGCGTCAATGAGTCCCACAACGCATGTGCAGTAAACACTGTTTGCCTATCAGGGGCGACATTCTCCGACCCCCCGCCTGGTCGGAGAATCGCCGGGGGCTGGCGTGAATCCTGCCCCCGCCGGATGCCGAAGTCTCCGGCACCGGATATTCGGCGGGGGCGGGAATCGCGCAGCGTCGGTTGGCGGGCCCCCCCGCTCGATTCTCCGGAGTCCCGCCGATAAATTGCCTGTCCCGCCGGCGTAAATTAAATCACCTACCTTACCGGCGGGACAAGGCGACGCGGGCGGGCTCCGGGTCCTGTGGGGGGGTGCGGGGAGATCTGGCCCCGGGGGGTGCCCCCACAGTGGCCTGGTCCGCGATCGGGGCCCACCGATCCACGGGCGGGCCTGTGCTGTGGGGGCACTCTTTCCCTTCCGCCTCCGCCACGGTCTCCACCATGGCAGAGGTGGAAGAGACTCCCTCCACTGCGCATGCATGGGAAACTGTCAGCGGCTGCTGACGCTCCCACGCATGCGCCGCCCGGGGATGTCATTTCCGCGCCAGCTGGCGAGTCAACAAAGGCCGTTTCCGCCAGCTGGTGGGGCGGAAATTCCTCCGGCGCCGACCTAGCCCCTCAATGTTGGGGCGGCGCGATGCCCGTCTGATTGGCGCCGTTTTGGGCGCCAGTCGGCGGACATCGCGCCGTTTCCGGAGAATTTCGCCCCACTAGCGGGCCCGATCTGGTATTCTCCGTGGCCTCCCCGATTCTCCCCCTCCAATCGGCCAAATTTCCGATGGTGAGGGTCACTGGAAGTTTTGAAAATCATGAAACCACCGTTGTGACCGAGAGAGGGTGTAGGACACAGAGAGGCGTGACTGATGGCTGCCGGGCTGGACACTGGCCGGGCTGGCCTGGGTTGGGTGGGCCCTGCCAGGGCCAGGAGTGAGGGGTGTGACGGGGAATGGGCCGTGTGGCGGGGGTGACCCCCCCCCCCCCCACCCGCGGCCGCCACGGGGAAATCACATGGCCCACGT